>NW_024070194.1:49225225-49427324 GCF_014754425.2 Oryx dammah
TTTTCTGAATGTTGAGCTTTAAGCCAACTTTTTCCACTCTCTTCTTTCACTTTCATCAAGAGGCTTTTTAGTTCCTCTTCACTTTCTGCCATAAGGGTGATGTCATCTGCATATCTGAGGTTATTGATATTTCTCCTAGCAATCTTGATTCCAGCTTGTGCTTCTTCCAGTCCAGCGTTTCTTATGATGTACTCTGCATAGAAGTTAAATAAGCAGGGTGACAATATAAAGCCTTGACGTACTCCTTTTCCTATTTGGAACCAGTCTGTTTGTTCCATGTCCAGTTCTAACTGCTGCTTCCTGACCTGCATACAGGTTTCTCAAGAGGCAGGTCAGGAGGTCTGGTATTCCCGTCTCTTTCAGAATTTTCCACAGTTTATTGTGATCCACACACTCAAAGGCTTTGGCATAGTCAATAAAGCAGAAATAGAAGTTTTTCTGGAACTCTCTTGCTTTTTCCATGATCCAGCTGATGTTGGCAATTTGATTTCTGGTTCTTCTGCCTTTTCTAAAACCAGTTTGAACATCTCGAAGTTCACGGTTCACGTATTGCTGAAGCCTGGCTTGGAGAATTTTGAGCATTACTTTACTAGCATGTGAGATGAGTGCAATTATGTGGTAGTTTGAGCATTCTTTGGCATTGCCTTTCTTTGGGATTGGAATGAAAACTGACCTTTTCCAGTCCTGTGGCCACTGCTGAGTTTTACATATTTGCTGGCATATTGAGTGCAGCACTTTCATAGCATCATCTTTCAGGATTTGAAATAGCTCTACTGGAATTCCATCACCTCCACTAGCTTTGTTCATAGTGATGTGTTCTAAGGCCCACTTGACTTCACATTCCAGGATGTTTGGCTCTAGGTGAGTGATCACACCATTGTGACTATCTTGGTTGTGAAGATATTTTTTGTATAGTTCTCCTGTGTATTCTTGCTACCTCTTTTTAATATCTTCTGCTTCTGTTAGGTCCATACCATTTCTGTCCTTTGTCAAGCCCATCTTTGCATGAAATGTTCCCTTGGTGTGTCTAATTTTCTTGAAGAGATCGCTAGTCTTTCCCATTCTGTTCTTTTCCTCTATTTCTTTGCATTGATCACTGAGGAAGTCTTTCTTATCTCTTCTTGCTATTCTTTGGAACTCTGCATTCAGATGCTTGTATCTTTCCTTTTCTCCTTTGCTTTTCACTTCTCTTCTTTTCACAGCTATTTGTAAGGCCTCCTCAGACAGCCATTTTGCTTTTTTGCATTTCTTTTCCATGGGGATGGTCTTGATCCCTGTCTCCTGTGCAATGTCAGGAACCTCATTCCATAGTTCATCAGGCACTCTATCAATCAGATCTAGTCCCTTAAATCTATTTCTCACTTCCACTGTATAATCATAAGGGATTTGATTTAGGTCATACCTGAATGGTCTAGTGTTTTTCCCTACTTTCTTCAGTTTAAGTCTGAATTTGGCAATAAGGAGTTCATGATCTGAGCCACAGTCAGCTCCTGGTTTTGTTTTTGTTGACTGTATAAAGCTTCTCCATCTTTGGCTGCAAAGAATATAATCATTCTGATTTCGGTGTTGACCATCTGGTGATGTCCATGTGTAGAGTCTTCTTTTGTGTTGTTGAAAGACGGTGTTTGCTATGATCAGTGCATTTTCTTGGCAAAACTCTATTAGCCTTTGCCCTGCTTCATTCCATATTCCAAGGCCAAATTTGCCTGTTACTCCAGGTGTTTCTTGACTTCCTACTTCTGCATTCCAGTCCCCTATAATGAAAAGGACATCTTTTTTGGGTGTTAGTTCTAGAAGATCTTGTAGGTCTTCATAAAACTGTTCAACTTCAGCTTCTTCAGCGTTACTGGTTGGGGCACAGACTTGGATTACTGTGATATTGAATGGTTTGCCTTGGAAACAAACAAAAATCATTCTGTCGTTTTTGAGATTGCATCCAAGTACTGCATTTCGGACTCTTTCGTTGACCATGACGGCTACTCCATTTCTTCTGAGGGATTCCTGCCCGCAGTAGTAGATGTAATGGTCATCTGAGTTAAATTCACCCATTCCAGTCCATTTTAGTTTGCTGATTCCTAGAATGAGGACATTCATTCTTGCCATCTCCTGTTTGACCACTTCCATTTGTCTTGATTCATGGACCTGACATTCCAGGTTCCTATGCAATATTACTCTTTAAAGCATTGGACCTTGCTTCTATCACCAGTCACATCCACAACTGGGTATTGTTTTTGCTTTGGCTCCATCCCTTCATTGTTTCTGGAGTTATTTCTCCACTGACCTCCAGTAGCATATAGGACACCTACTGACCTGGGGAGTTCCTCTTTTGGTATCCTATCATTTTGCCTTTTCATACTGTTCATAGGGTTCTCAAGGCAAGAGTACTGATGTGGTTTCCCATTCCCTTCTCCAGTGGACCACATTGTGTCAGACCTCTCTACCATGCCCGCCCGTCTTGGGTGGCCCCACAGGGCATGGCTTAGTTTCATTGAGTTAGACAAGGCTGTGGTCCTAGTGTGATTAGATTGACTAGTTTTCTGTGAGTATGGTTTCAGTGTGTCTGCCCTGTTGCAACATCTACCGTCTTACTTGGGTTTCTCTTACCTTGGACGTGGGGTATCTCTTCATGGCTGCTCCAGCAAAGCACAGCCGCTGCTCCTTATTTTGGACAAGGGGTATCTCCTCACCACCACCCGTCCTGACCTTGAACGTGGAATAGCTCCTCCAGGCACTCCAGCGCCCGGGCAACCGTGGACGTGGGGTCGCTCCTCCTGGCCCCCGCCCCTGACCTCAGACGTCGGTAGCTGCTCCCAGCCGTGCTCTGTGCGTCGTCGCAGCCGCCCGCGCTCTGCGCGGCAGGCATACCATTTTGGGTACTTCCACCTTTTCTCTGGGGCTGTCCCCCACTGTCCTCTCCTGCACCCTTGGGTTCCTTTCCTCAAGGAGGAGCTGGCTACACACCTTGGGTATAAGTGATCTACATTTGGGGCAGGGAACATTCCCCACCACCGCCCCCCCAAGGGAGATCTGTGAAATGCCATGAGGGTGGTCAGTCCTCAGAAGGGCACTGGACCTGATGTAAAGCTCGGCCGTCAGCATCTGGGAATTCCTTATACATTCTTAATAAGCAGCCGGCTCCATATTTTCATTTTGGACTGAACCCTACAAATTATGTAACAGGTTCCCATCCAGCTCTCTTCCTAGCTGGCCCTGACAACCTGGAACAATCCTGCTGAGTGCTCCGGACAACCATGACCAGGGCTACAAGGTCTGGGGTCACCACTCCCCAGCAGCAGAGGGGTTTTAGAGCCAAGCTGGCTGAGCCCACCCTGGGCTGGTGTTTGCCTCGTGTCCTGGGGCCTCCCCCCACCCCCCACCCCCACACACCTGCAGCCTCGGGTCCTTGTGAAGCAACAGCCAGACCCTCTGTGTAGCATTTCCAGCTCCTTTTCCAGAAGCCTGGAGGCAGTTGCGGCCACTTGTAGTGTTCAGCAGAGTTCCAACATGAGGGCGGCGATGCATGTGGCAGCCGCATGGTGAGTTGAGGACCATCCCTCAGCTAGATGCCCTTTATTTACCCAACAAGGCTAGCTAAATGGTAACCGTGTGCCAGGCCCAGTTCTAGGTCCTGGGATGCATCCATAGGCCAGCAGAGTTGTTCCTGCCCCACGGGGAGTTCATGTTGGAGGGGCAGAAATTGGACAACAATGGACATCATAAATGGCTGAACCCGTGGATTGGAAAATGAATGAGGCTGCGGAGAAACAGACCACAGGTAAAGGATGAGGAGGGAGGGCTGCATAAGGAAGGGGAAATCAGATGCAAGGCTTGAAGGAGTTGGGGATGTCAGACCTGTGATTTTGGGGGGGGGAGGAGCCTTTCCAACAAAGCTTGCAGCTAGAGCAAAAGCCCTAAAAAGGGATGAGCAGGGCTGAGGGGGAGACCATAGGGCTGGAGCAGATGAGAGGAGGGGTATGAGATGAGACCAGAGAGGGGCAGAGGCTTTGGGGGAGAGGGGCTGTCACTCTAGCCTGGAGGAGTGGGATGCCAGGACTTGATTCAAAAAGCTGCTTGTCTCTGTGAGGACAGAAGAGCAAGCACCAGGAGGGGAAAGACCAGCCAGAAACCTTCCGATAATACAGAAAGAAAATGTGCACTCCTCTGAGAATTCCTTTTTTAGTTTGAACAAGACAGGGTGCATTTCTTTAGTGTCAGTCTGCTAAAGTCTAATCCTATTCTGATGTGTGCTTTGAAGCACCAAGTCATGCTTGTTTGTGTCCCGGATATGGATAGAAAGACAAGAGTTGTCAGTGATCGTGGGTGTGGTCTGAACCAGCACGGAGGGGAGGCTGAAGAGTGCTCCCGGAGGAGAGCCTACACTTTATCTCGGTGACACAAGAGCCCCGCCCAGATAAATGGTGGGGCCACCACCTGCAAGCTGACTTTGGTTGAGAGATGCTATCACTTCCCCCTCCTCAGACCCTCAGAGCCCTTCCGCCCAGTCTCAGGCCCCAGCTGCTGCTTCATTTTTCCCCACTTCTTTCTTAGAGCCTCCTGGTATGATGGCTTCAGCAGTGTTTGCAGTTAAATCCATCCAACCAAGGCCTGGAAGGGCAGTCCCCTTAGCTAAAGATTAGCTTTTCACCTAGACATCTTATAAATACACAGTTGGTGGAGGGTTCAGACTTCATGCCTCCTAAAGACCTCCTCCCCCCAGGCCTGGAATGCATCCTCCAGCACCCCCGCTCCCCTTTCTTAGCAGCTGCATCTGTACTATTTGACTCACCCATAAGCTGGTTTCAAACGAGTCCCTGTGGACAATAACTCAAGTCCGTAAAACACCTTCGCAGGCACTAAAACACAGTTCTCTGTAAGGTCAGAGAGCTCCCTCAGCAAGAAAGTCAAGTGGGCAGTGCCTGTAAGCAGAAAGAACTGGCCTCTGGGCTCTCTGCCCCGCCCATTGGCACACCTGGCCTGCAGGTACAGGTAAGCGGGAGGGAGGTGATGTAGAAAGGCCTGCCTCTCTCCCTTTTGTTCACCTCCAGCATCTTTTTTTTTCTTTCCAGTACATTGCTGGATCTGTTAATGAAAATGAAACCTTTCACACCAATCCCAGTTTGTGTCCAGAATCAAATAAGAAAATTGCAAAAATGCTTTGTAAACACGAAAGCACTCTCCAAAATGAAGGCAGGATCATTATCTGGGAAAGCAGTCTCCAGCATTCTCCTTTCGTGTTTGGAAATACCATGTTGAACACCTTCCAAACAATTAAATCCCATCAAGCTGTTCAAATGGTCGTGTTCAAATAATCTGCCCAGACTCTCCCTGCATCTCTCCCTGGGGGGCCGCTGGGAGGCAGGGCTGGCTACATCTTCTGCTGTGCCAGGATGCTGGGTAATGGACCTGAAGTCAGAGCACCCGCTCTGTGGGTGACCTGGGAAGTCACCTAACCCCTCAGAGGTTCCACTTCCTTATCTGTAGAATGTCCCACCTACTTCACAGGGTTTTGGTAGAATCACAAGCGACAGTGCTCAGGAAAATCCTCTCTAAATTGGACAATGCAATGCCAGTTGCCACGTCAAAGGCGGAGTCATCAACAAATGGAACCATAATGTTATGTTTATCAGCATTTTTCTAATAATTCCGAGATCCAAGTGCAGGTTAAATATAGGTTTCAGGGACCTCCCTGCCTTCTGTTCCTTTTGATCTGTTTGTTTATTTAGAAAAATAAGAAAGCCAGGTGGCTGAATCCTGTTGCCCATTGAGGCCTTTGAGTTTCTTAAGTGAGAAACACGGCATCACCGGTCACTACAGTGATTTGCAATAATGAACAGGCATTAACAAAGTCCATCAATGAGCAGCAGGTGAGAGAAAGAGTAAAACTCCATTGTTAAAACCTAAATAAACAGTGTAACAAAATACTACTCTGTGAGATAGAATGGGAGTTCTGCTGTGTAATAATGTCTGGACCACTAATTCATGTGTTGAGAAACATTGTGGAGAGTAGTTGATTGTTACATAATCACCAGTTATGAGATGCTTTCAGGACTAGCATTGTGTCACTGGAAGAAGGATTTACTCAGGTAGGTATTGGCCACCTTGCTGGCTGAAGGGATCACACAGTAAACTCTTGCTCTATAAGGTGATAAAATCTTTTGAATGGGTCAGAAGGCCTTCATGCTCTCAGAATACCCAGGAAAGAAAAAGAGAGACATACTGTAGGACCCACTGGCCATGAAGCCCATCGCTCTGGGTCAGCGCTGATTCTTAATTAATTGCAGGGAGCCCCTGATTCCTCACCTGTGAAAACGCACTCTGCCATGGACCAGGGTGAGTTTAGGTTAGGACACCATACGTGAAAGACTCACCCCACGCACAGCCAGTATATATAGAGAGCTTTCCTTGTGCCAAGCCCTGCACTAATCACCTTTACCTGGGTTATTTTGTTTGATTTTCCAATAATTCTATGAGCAAGCTGCTAATTTAGAACCTGCATTGAGACCCATAATGGAAAAGAATGTATATATGTGTATAACTTGAGTTACTCTGCTATACAGCAGAAATTAACACAACATTGTAAATCAACTATACTACAGTAAAAGAAATAATATTTTGTTTAAAATGAATCTGTATTTAGGACAGTGTAAATGGTCACTGGGGCTTCCCAGGTGGTCAATGGTAAACAATCCACCTGCCAGCGCAGGAGGAGGAGGAGGTGGGGGTTCAATCCCAGGTCGGGAAGGTCCCCTGGAGAAGGGAAAGTCAACCACTCCAGTGTTCTCGCCTGGGAAATCCAATGGACAGAGGAGCCTGGCGGGCTACGGTCCAAAGGGCTGCAAAAGAGTCGGACATGACTTAATGACTAAAACAACAACAGCAAATGGTCCCTACTTACCTGCTACAGCCCTGCTGCTGCTGCTGCTGCTAAGTCGCTTCAGTCCTGTCCGACTCTGTGTGACCCCACAGACGGCAGCCCATCAGGCTCCCCCGTCCCTGGGATTCTCCAGGCAAGAACACTGGAGTGGGTTGCCATTTCCTTCTCCAACGCATGGAAGTGAAAAGTGAAAGTGAAGTCGCTCAGTCGTGTCCGACTCTTATCGACCCCATGGACTGCAGCCCACCAGGGTCCTCCATCCATGGGATTTTCCAGGCAAGAGTACTGGAGTGGGTGCCATTGCCTTCTCCGATATGTCCTCTAGGCCCATCCGCATCTCTACAGATCTATTTGCAGAGCAAGAGTAGAGATGGAGATGTAGAGAATGGATGTGTAGACACAGAGCAGGGAAGGGGAGTGTGGGACAAATTGGGTGAGTAGCATTGACATGTATATACTAGCACATGTAAAATAGAGAGCTGGTGGGAACCTGCTATATAGCACAGGAGCTCAGCTCAGTGCTCTGTGATGACCTGGGGGGCTGGGAGGAGGGGAGGAAGGTCAACGAGGGAGGGGATATATGTTTACTTATAGCTGATTCATGCTATTGTACAGCAGAAACTAACACAACATTGTAAAGCAATTATACTCCAATAAAAAAAATTATATGTTCTTTTGGTTAAGAATGCCCAGATATTCTTGGAAATGTCTGTATCTTCTTCTGCACGTGCAGTTTAAGGCAGGGATCCCTCTCATAGATGAGTATTATGTACTTGCTCTGGCAATGCAGGGAGGTGTCATTTCATAGCTTGTTACAAGGTCAGTGCTTTACAAGTATTATACATTGACCCTTAAAACAACTCAGTGAGACAGACCATTATCTTCATTTTCCAGATGAAGAGTCCAGGGCACAGAAAGGCTAAGTGATGGCTCAATGTCACACAGCTGATTCAGGGCAGAACCAGGTCTCTGACCCAGGCGGCTGGTTCTGCTTCCCTCAAAGGCACTTGCCAGAGAGGGCAGTGGGATGCCCTGCATCCCTCTTATCCTCTGAACAGCCCAGGCCTCTGGCTCTGCTGCTACCAAAAGGTCTCAAAAATCTTGTCATGTTCACACATGAAAACTGCAGGCCAGGCCCCAAATGCTTGATGGGGGCTTTGCTTGATGGGTAAGAGTAAAGAGGAAGCTGCAATGGGTCATCTTCTTGCTTGTGACTTTTTTGGTTTTTTGTATTGTGCTAAGAATATTTAATACGAGATCTACCCTCTTTGGGGCTTCCCTGGTGACTCAGATGGTAAAGAATCTGCCTGCAGTGCAGGGGACCTGGGTTTGATCCCTGGGTCAGGAAGATTCCCCTGGAGAAGGGCATGACAACCCACCAGTATTCTTCCCTGGAGAATTCCATGGACTAGAGGAACCTGGTGGACTACAGTCCATGGGGTCGCAAAGGGTTAGACACAACTGAAGCAACTAAGCTCGAACACTACCCTCTTACCAGCGATAAGGAAATGGCAACCCACTCTACTATTCTTGCCTGGGAAATCCCATGGACAAAGGAGCCTGGCGGGTTACAGTCCATGGGGTCACAAAGAGCTGGACACGACTTAGCAACTATGCCACCACCACCACCCCTACCCTCTTAACCAGTTTGGAAGTGTGCAAAATATTCTCATTGACTACAGAAACAGTTTGCCTGTGACAGGAGCAAAAACTGAATTGAAAATATTTCTCATCCTCCTTGGCTGGAAGCAGCCTATTTAGGGAAGGTTTCTTGGGGATTTTATTTTGGATTATCATAAGGATGATCTGGATAACACACTTGGCCTTGAGATATCATTTCATAGGAATGTCTGTTCAGATATCCAAAGTCAAGATTTTAGTTTCTGGATCCTCAGTTCCGCTGTATTGACATCCTCTGTGCCACCCTATTGACAGTCTCTGAGGGTACCTTCCAGGGGCCGAATAAAATCTCAGCTGTGATGATGTGCTACATATTTATGGACAGCAGTCCCTAAACTTTTTGGCACCAGGGACTGGTTTCATGGAAGACAATGTTTCCACAGACAGGGACCGGGGATATGGTTTGGGGATGATACAGGTGCATGACATTTGTTGTGCACTTTATTTCCATTATTATTATTACATCAGCTCCATTTCAGATCATCAGGCATTTGATCCTGGGGGTTGGGGATACCCTGCTTATGGAAATCAGAGTGATTTAAGAGTCATTTTCTGTGTCTAGGCAGTTACATGGCACATGTAGTTTCAGATAACAAAGGTCCTCATGGGTTCAAATTGCTGATTCACTTTGGAACCAGTATATGTTGAAGAAGGAAAGGAGCAGAGGGCATCTTAACATCACCTGGTGGCCGGGTCCTTCTCCAGTCAGTGGGTGTCCTGGGGACAGAGATGCTGCTGCCCCATTACGGCACTAATGGTGTTATTTTCTTGGGCCATTAGCGTGTGTGACCCAAATCACTGCCACATGCTCATCGCTCCAGCTCTCTGAGGGTCTCCCACGTGACAGGCCTGTGAAAATTCACCTCCAGCTTCCTAATGTTGTTCCAGGACCCCTGGGATAAGTGTGTTTCCCTTAATGCTGTTCTTGATGGCAGGTTCTCAGAAAAAGAATGGCTCCCTGCCAATAGAAGCAAAGGGAGATGTCAATTTCCAGAAAGACCCTGCTTGGCTGTGAAAAGGTCATTCTCAGCGTGTGACCAGGCCTGGGCTGGGGGCTGGGACAAAGCACTGGTGGTCCCAGGCCTGGGAGAGGCGGGCAGGACAGTGTGGTTATCTGAGGGCCAAAGCAGGAGGGGTTGGAGCTCTGGGTAGAGGGGCCAGGCCAGCGGTAGGTCAGGGGCTGAATGTTGGCCCAGGGATCCCACAGAGGGAGGCTCTCAGGGAGCTTGAATTTATCTTCTTGTGGGGTGGCCCGTCCAGGGGAGACAGCTGCCGGTCCCCAGGGCTCTAATGAGATCCACTCAGGCCTGGTGAATATTCCCCGCTGCACCCGCCGCGGAGTCAGGCCACTGCACTGAGCAGTATGGCTTTTAGAAAACCACCCACAAACCTTGAAAGGCCCCCGGGAGGCTCTCCTCAGCTGGAGAAGGATCACAAGTCCGGTAAGGAACCGGCAGAAAGTTGGACAGTTCCCTCGTCCTTTCCAGGGAGGAGCTAATCTCCCAACAGGAAGACCTCGAGGGGACAGGTGATGGCAGGTACATCAGGCCTGTCAGGAAGATGCCCCCACCCGCCTTTCCTCAAGCTTTGCTTACCAAGAGCTCCCCAGACACTCAGGCTCAGGCTGCCTTCCCTCCTGAAGCAATTTTGAGCAGGTTCTGCAGGACCCCCAGCCCTGGCGGCAGGCAGTGGGGGTGGGGGGCGGACTGAACAGGGGGAGGGAGTTACTAGCTGGTTTTATGGTGGTTCCTGCTGTCATAGCCTGGCTGCCCTGGGCTTCCATGGACTCGCCTCAAAACAGCCTTCAACGCCTCTAACTTTCTGTGCGGTATTCAGAGCTCTTGCCTCAGACCTGCCTTCTGCCTCAGCTGAATAAAAACAGTTGTGTCACAGGCTTCCACTTTATGATTTTCATTTCTGTCATCTGTAACTGGTTTTCTTTCAGACCTTTGTTGCTGTTGCTCATTTCTTCTCTAATGGTTTCAAACCCTTATTTTATATCTTTAAAATGTTTATTTTATAATCTGTTCCAGGGATTTCCCTGTTGGTCCAGTGGGTTAAGACTCCATGCAGCCAATGCAGGGGGTATGGGTTTGATCCTGGTCAGGGTATTAAGATCCCACATGCTGTGCAGTGCAGCCAATAAATTAAAAAAAAAAAGATGAAATAAAATAAACACCTGTGAGGTTTAAAAAAATATTATAATCTCTTCCAGATTGTCCAATCACCTTTGAGTTTTGGTTTTTCCATGGAGGTTCAGTTTGCATGTATCTTCTCGTACAGCCTCATCGTCAGTGAACAGTATCATCCTCTGGGAGGCTATGGCTCATGGACCATGAGGTTTATGCCCTGATTCTATGCAGGCAGCCACCGGGTAGCCAGCATTCTCCAGTTCGTACCATTTTCTCCTCTGCCAGAGATTTGCAATCTGTGTGTGTCATGTAAGTTCATATTCCATCCTTGAACGTGAAGTTCAGGATTGACTTTTAATTTTATCCACAATAGACTCTTTTTTTCCTACTTGGGGCTCAGGGCTGGGCAGAAAGCTTTCTTAATACCTATCTGGGCCTTTGTAAGTTTCCTGGACCCTTTCTTGTAAACCAGCAGCCCTTCAAGAGTCCTGGCTTTCAGCTGAAACCTCACTTCTACCTCCTCCTCTGGCGTTGACTCAAGGCTACATTTTTTATCCATGCATGCATGGGAACTATAAGTCTAGCTTTAAAGGGCTTCCCTGGTGGCCTAGTGGTTAAGAATCTGTTTGTCAGTGCAGGGGATACAGGTTCGATCCCTGGTAGGGGAAGATCCTACATGCCAGGGCAACTAAGCCTGTTTGCTGAAACCTGCATGCCTAGAGCCTGTGCTCTACAACAAGAGAAGTCAGCACAATGAGAAGCCCGCACACTGCAATGGAGAGTAGCCCTTGCTCATGGCACCTAGAGAAAGCTGGCCTAGCTGTGAAGACCCAAGGTAGCCAAAAACAAAATAAATCAATTCAATCTTTTTTTTTTTTTAAGTCTATCCTTTAGCCTCTTGGGCCCTTGTGGCTTCAGCTTAGACAGACCATTCTCATTTGAATTCACTATGCTTCTGGCATGTGAGAGTTTCCACTTCTGTTATTGTTGTTTAAATTCAACTTGCATTAAACAGCATTTTTTTTTTATTCCATTCCATCCAGGATTTCATTGTGTTTGCACCAGGAGGAGTGGCTGAGTCCATTCACTTCACCATGCTGCCAGAAGTGGAGCCCACACACCAGCTGCTGAGGGCTCAATTTTGCCTTCCAAGTGTCAGTCACAGGTGGGGGTCTTATTCTGAGACTTATTCTGATAGCAGACAGTGCTACTGTCTGCTAACTTTGAGCATCACTGCTCCTGGGACCTGTGATGCTTAATTCATCCCTCTGATTATATTGTGTATCCACCTGTGTCAACTGACTGCTTTTCTCTCCCCGTCTGGAACTCTTTTGGTGGCCAGATAACTCCCCTCCAGAGAGCCAGCCACTGAGGCTACACGTGAAGAAAGGAACTTGGTTGGTTGGAACCTCTTTTTCTTTAGGCAGGATGGTTGGACAAGGATCTTTCACTATCTAGAATCCTGTAACTTGGAATGGAAGTCACAAATCCCTGTGGGCAGTGGTCCCCAAGCTTTTTGGCACCAAGGAGCAGTTTCATGGAAGACAGTATTTCCATAGACCAGAGGAGGCAGAGTGGTTCTGGAATGATTCAAATGCTTTACATTTATTGTGTACTTTATTTTGATTATTATTACATCAGCTCCACCTCAGATCATCAGGCATTAGATCCTGGAGGCTGGGGACCCCTGCCTTTGGGGATCTGAAGAAAACAGTGCACCCTGTCCTGAGAAGAAATGTACTTGCACAGAGACTTGTGCATGAATTTAAGAGCTTCATCAACCCCCTGAATTCCACACTAAGAGCTTCTGCTTTGGAGGCTGATTGCTCATTGGTGAATGGGAACCTCGAGTTCTCTAGCTTTATTCAAATCAACTCTAGTGAAAAAAACCTTGTTAAAACAAGACCCTATGACATAATAACAATCTTTCAGTTTTTCACTCCTTTAATGCCACCTTGAAACATAACAATGGCATTGACAGTCATGTCAATAATTAGTGACACTCTCTTATAAAATCTCTCCTTCAAAGTACTTTTTATTAATTAATTGATGTTACCAGAGCATAATTTCCTCAAATACCACTTTCTGATTCAAACCTATGTCATCTACAGGGCAGGAGCAGCTTCATGAAATAAGACAGACTGACACAGCATGGTGGAAATAAAACTGGATTCTAGATTCAATTTCTAGATTTGGGATCTGGCTTCACTTTGAACTATCTAGTGACTCTGGGAAATTCCCAGTCTTCCCAGGTTTCTTTTTCCTTATCTGTAAAGGGAGGAAGCTGGACTAGATTGAAGTTAACAAACTAATATCCACCAGCCAAATTCTGCTTGTTGCCTGTTTTTGTAAATAAAGTTTTGTTGGAACACAGCCATTCTCCTCTGTTTCTGTATTATCTGTGGCTGCTTTCAGGCCACATGGCTCTTGCTGAGTAGCTGTGACACAGACCATATGGCCTGCGAAGCTGGCAATAGTTATCCTCTGGCCCTTTTCAGAAGAGTTTGCCAATCCTTGACCTAGACGGTCCTTCCTCCCTTTCCAACTCTTGTTTTTTCTTTCCTACACATGGGCTGTTAGTTCCTCAATCAGAGTTCAAACCTGTGGCCCCTGCATTGGAAGGTGATATCTTAACCACAAGGGAAGTCCTCTACCTCATTTCCACCACTGGAAGATCTGTGATTCTTAGAGGCAGAGAGTGCAACCCAAGAACATTCAAGAGCAAAAGTGGAGTAGAGCAAAGGATAGATGAGTCAAGACCAACCACATTATTTTGTTGATGCAACTTCCTCAATCACTTATGTTGCTTATGGAAGTCTAATAAATAGTCACGTGGAACTACTTAAAACAGTCAGACTTCATGCATGTCCAATTGGTTTCATCATCCAGACACTAGTGATTCAGGAAGACCTTCTTCCAGCCTATCTGTGGTGATCAGTGAGGATTTTTAAAATTTACCTCATAACACACATTAACTAACAAAGTTTAGGAAGAATGGACAGGATAACATATACAATCCCTTTTGCCCACCTCAGATATTTTTTAAAAGTTTTTATTGGAGTATAGTTGTTTTACAAGGTTGTGTTAGTTTCTGCTATACAGTAAGGTGAGTCAGCCATATGTATACATAGATCCACTCATTCTTGGATTTCCTTCCCATTTAGGTCATCACAGAGGATTGAGTAGAGTTCCCTGTGCTATACAGTAGGTTCTCATTAGTTATATATTTTATACATAGTATCAATACGTACTGTATCATAGGATCAATATGAACTGTGGTATTGGAGAAGATCCAACCAGTCCATCCTAAAGGAAACCAGTCCTGAATATTCATTGGAAAAACATGTTGAAGCTGAAACTCCAATACTTTGGCCACCTGATGCAAAGAACTGACTCATTTAAAAAGACCCTGATGCTGGGAAAGATTGAAGGCAGGAGGAGAAGGGGACGACAGAGGATGAGATGGTTGGATGGCATCAGACTCAATGGACATGAGTTTGAGTAAACTCCGAGAGTTGGTGATGGACAGGGAGGCCTGGCGTGCAGCAATCCATGGGGTTGCAAAGAGTCGGACATGACTGAACGACTGAACTGAACTGATCAATATGTATATACTATGAAGAAACCTGAGCGCCGAAGAATTGATGCTTTTGAACTGTGGTGTTGGAGAAGACTCTTGAGAGTCCCTTGGACTGCAAGATCCAACCAGTCCATTCTGAAGGAGATCAGCCCTGGGATTTCTTTGGAGGGAATGATGCTGAAGCTGAAACTCCAGTACTTTGGCCACCTCATGCAAAGAGTTGACTCATTGGAAAAGACTCTGATGCTGGGAGGGATTGGGGGCAGGAGGAGAAGGGGACGACAGAGGATGAGATGGCTGGATGGCATCACAGATTTGATGGGCGTGAATCTGAGTGAACTCCGGGAGTTGGTGATGGACAGGGAGGCCTGGTGTGCTGCGACTCATGGGGTCACAAAGAGTCGGACACGACAGAGCGACTGAACTGAATTGATGATACTATGGATAGTATCATGCTGCTGCTGCTGCTGCTGCTAAGTTGCTTCAGTCATGTCCGACTCTGTGTGACCCCATAGACGGCAGCCCATCAGGCTCCCCCGTCCCTGGGATTCTCCAGGCAAGAATACTGGAGTGGGTTGCCATTTCCTTCTCCAGTGCAGGAAAGTGAAAAGTGAAAGCGAAGACACTCAGTCGTGTCCTGACTCTTCACGACCTCATGGACTGCAGCCTACCAGGCTCCTCCGTCCATAGGATTTTCCAGGCAAGAGTACTGGAGTGGGTTCCCATTGCCTTCTCTGGGAAGTATCATGCTATGTGTATATATGTGTATGTATGTCAATCCTGATTCAAATTTCATTTTGAAATGACCGAGAGCATAAAACCACCGAGAGGGGAAACCCTTCTGACGTGGATGACAAAGGTGGTCGTTTTCCCTCTGTCCATGAATTTTCTAGGTGGAACACTGACTCTGATGAGACTGATATATTTTGATGATCTCTTTTGTACAAACCATGCTTTCCAAACATCATGAAGCTGGGAAGTCGCTGTGCCACAGTGCCCTGCCACAGTGGTGGACAGCCCAGAGGCTAGGTTTCCCACAAAGTCAGACTTGCAATAATCTCATTAGTTTGGAATGTACCTATTTTTTAAATTGACTCTCCTGTTCCTCTGCCCTTGGTTCATCCAAGAAGGTATTTGATCTAAGTAGGTAGGCTGCAGTCCATGGGGTCAAGAAGAGTCGGACATGACTGAGTGACTTCACTTTCACTTTTCACTTTCATGCATTGGAAAAGGAAATGGCAACCCACTCCAGTGTTCTTGCCTGGAGAATCCCAGGGACAGGGGAGCCTGTTGGGCTGCCATCTATGGGATCACACAGAGTTGGACAGGACTGAAGCGACTTAGCAGCAGCAGCAAAAAGCATTTGTCTGAAATTAACATATTTGAAAGCACTAAGCTGAAAAATGAGACAGGAACCAGCTCCACAGATGCTTAAAATTTCAGGTCCAAAGGAGTGGAAAAATCTCCTATCATTGATGTAAATTTACCTTATGCTTTCAATCTACCCAAACCATTAGATTGCTATTTCCCTTTCTCTTCCACAGCAGCTGTGCATACAGCCACTTTTGTATGTTGGGCTTCCCAGCTGGCTCAGTGGTAAGGAATCTGCCTGCCAATACAAGAGATGCAATAGAAATGCATTCGATCCCTGGATTGGGAAGCTTCCCTGGAGTAGGAAATGGCAAACTGTTCCCGTATTCTTGCCTGTAAAATTCCATGGACAGAGGAGCCTAGCAGGCTCACACACACTTTTGTATGTTGGTGCAGTGGAAACAGCATATTATGTGGGCCTTTTGTTAACTAACCCTAAGAAGTGATTTCCAAACAGCTTTGAGCTCAACATTGCTAGTATGTGTGTTAAGTCACTCAGTCATGTCTGACTCTTTGTGACTCCATGGAGTGTAGCTCACGAGGTTCCTCTGGCCTTGGGATTCTCTCAGCATTGCTAATTACTAGAGAAATGCAGATGGCAGGAAGGAAGAAATTAACTCTTCACCCAGCCTGAGGCTTGCCATTTAGGAGATATTTGAAACATTAATGGCCTTTTTATTTTGTTTCCTCACCTCCCCCCATCTGTGATCTATAAAAA
This sequence comes from Oryx dammah, assembly GCF_014754425.2. Lineage (NCBI taxonomy): Eukaryota > Metazoa > Chordata > Mammalia > Artiodactyla > Bovidae > Oryx > Oryx dammah. The sequence continues at coordinate 49,241,581 of NW_024070194.1, forward strand.
AACCTGGCTTCCAGACCCTGATAAATTGGTTATTTTGAGACATTAGTAGACATTTTCTTGGTCAGCCAACTCTCCGAATAAAGTCATTTTCCTTGCCTAGAATAAAAAAAAAAGCTATAATGAGATATCACCTCATATCAGTCAGAATGACCATCATTAAAAAGTCCACAAATAACAAATGCTGGAGAGGGTGTAGAGGAAAGGGAACTCTCCTACACTGTTGGTGGGAATATAAATTGCTGCAGCCACTATGGAAAACAGTATGGAGGTTCCTCAGAAAACTAAACCTAGAGTTACCATGTGATCCAGCAATCCCATTCCTGGGCATATATTCAAAAAGATCCATGCACCCCTGGGCATATATTCAAAAAGATCCATGCACCCCTATATTCATACCATCACCATGCACAATAGCTGAAACAAACTAATGTCTACAGACAGATGAATGGATAAAGAAAATGTGGTACACATATACAGTGGAATACTACCCAATCATAAAAAAGAATGAAATAATGCCATTTCAGCAACATGGGTGCAACTAGAGATGCTCTTATTAAGTGAAGTAAGTCAGAAAGAGAAAGACAAATATCGTATTGCTTGTATGTGGACTCTGAACTATGACACAAATCAACGTTAACTATGAAACAGAATTACAGACATAGAGAACAGACTAGTGTGGGCAAGGAGTAGGGGGTTAGGGGATGAATGGAGTGGGAGGTGGGGGTTAGCAGATGTAAGCTTTTACATACATAGGATGGATAAACAATAAAGTCTTCTGTATAGCACAGGGAACTATATTCAATATCCTGTGATAAACCATGGGGTGTCCCAGGTGGCATTAGTAGTAAAGAATCTGCCTGCCAATGCAAGAGACATAAGAGACATGGATTTGATCCTTGAGCCAGGAAGATCCCCTGGAGAAGAGCCTGGCAACCCACTCCCGTATTCTGGCCTGGAGAATCCCACGGACAGAGGAGCCTGGCAGGCTGTGGCCCATAGGGTTGCAAAGAGTCAGACACAACTGAAGCGACTAGGCACACAGCACTTTTGCATGATAAACCATAACGGAGAAGAATATTAAAAAAAATGGAGATATATATATATGTATATATATATTTACACATGTTCTGGCTGAAAAAAAAAATTCTCTATCATTCTTGCCATTTGGAAGCAAAACCAACTGGGGAATGTCTAGAAGGAGAGCTTTTGCTGCACACAGCTTTTGGGGGTAGGGCAAGTTGCTGGGGTGGGGATCACAGATGGGGAGTGGGATGGTCACATGATTTCAAGCTGTTTAGGCTACTCAGAACTTTTTAACTTTTAGAGGCAGCATAGACAGGGACCAAAGAAAAGCAGGGAGTTTGTGTGGACTGTATCACAATCCATGGTTTTGGGCCTCTTAAATTTCTCTTCTTCTACTAAAGAAATGAGTGCATTGCCTTCTTAGGCCCTGGAACACTGGTCTTGCTCACAGCCTTGCTATGAAGTTCTTCCTCCCAGGGTCTATCTCTGTTCAAATCTTGGTTCTATATTTTGCTTTATTGTTTATGTTTTTTAATTCAACTTCCTGGTCTAAACTCTGTGAAGTTCAACTTCAGCCAATTACAGTTGTAATGCTTTCTAAATTAAGTGCTGGCAGTTCCCAAAGTACAAACACCAAATTTATGAATATCCCTTACACCGAAAGAGCTGCCCCTTCTTGCTTGTGGGCAGTGTTATCAGAACCACCAGAGAGAATTCCTGTTCCCTGTGAAGTTTTGGCAGCAGGAGGAGAGTTCCTCCCCGCTAGATTTTTGAGTTCAACTAACTTCCCATACAAACGATCGCACATGGTGGTCCAGCTCCCAGACCAGCCTAGAAAAACGGCCCACTTAATCCATAATGTAGCTGAAAAAGAGTGAACGAAACAGCTGATAAAAGATGTTCTTGCTCCTGTGTACTTGTTCATTTCCATGAGGGTGACATTTACACAGCCACATGTATGGGAAAATGTTTGCCCCACGTTCCAAAAACTGATTTACAAACAAACTCTTGGAAGAAAAGAATCTGATCTAAATTTGGAACTTCCTAGATTAGCTCTAGTTTTCAGCACATATTTTTCCTTTTGTTTGCATAAGGCATCTGGGGACGGGTTTATGGAGACTGCCTCTGCAGGCAAACCCAAGCCATAAGAGGGGCACCTGTCTGGAGTCAGTTACCCAGGTGTTCAGGGGCCAAGGAAAAAGGGAGTCTCTGTAATTCAGAAAAGAGTTTTGGTTTCAACTGGACTGGATTTTCTGGATTATTTGAAAATACTGTCACCACTCAGCCTGTGCAGAACTCACATCAGATAAATTCTGTTATGTAAATTCTGCCTTTATACCTTCTCAATCATCTGCTGCTACTGCTGCTACTGCTAAGTCACTTCAGTCGTGTCTGACTCTGTGCGACCCCATAGACGGCAGCCCACCAGGCTCCCCCGTCCCTGGGATTCTCCAGGCAAGAACACTGGAGTGGGTTGCCATTTCCTTCTCCAGTGCATGAAAGTGAAAAGTGAAAGTGAAGTCGCTCGGTCGTGTCCTACTCTTCGCGACCCCATGGACTGCAGCCTGCCAGGCTCCTCCCTCCATCCACGGGATTTTCCAGGCAAGAGTACTGGAGTGGGGTGCCATTGCCTTCTCCACTCAGTCATCTGGTTTGTTGTAAACGTGAGTTTTCCTTAAAAAAAAAAAACACAACTAACTAAATAGTACAAAATCCTCACTACCTAATTGTCCATCAGAAACTAGTTCTCCATGGTCAGATGGAATTAATGCACATTGGTTGGATATACCCAGAATGCTTTGCTCCTGTTGTCAGTGACCAGATGAGAACGTGCACTCAGGACCTTTCTTCTGGTGGATGCACCTGAAGGACAGAGGTGTTTCTTGAGTCCAGTTAACTGCGACTGAAAAGATTTCCCAGTGAACACTGCTCTCAGAACACAGCTAGGCCTCCGGGCCAGGTACTCTGAAGGTTCTTGCTTTCTATGCCAACTAGCTAGACAGTCAAGGTGTGCCTGCTACTGCCACTGTAGATCTTTTGTTCACCAGGGCTTGTAAGTGGCATTTTATTTTAGCAATAATGACTGGTAGAGAGGGTATTCCCTGATACTTAATGACCAGCTGGAGGAACTGTGGGCCTGAGGCAATGCATATAATATGCTATTAAACTCTGAAATTTAAAAATGTAAAGAAAAAAATAATTACCTTCTTAGGCATGTTACCATGGATACTAAGTACTGTTTATAGTTTTAGTCTTTTCCTACAGGTTGAAGTCTAGTTGGAAGACCAATAAGGAAGAAGAACTTCAGACTCAATTTCCACGTACTTTATAATGTTTGACATTACCTAGTTAGTGTAAACTTCTTCAAGAAGGCACATATCACCCCCAAAATAGGATGTATAGTGTGTGATACGGATTGCCATAATAAGTATTCATATTTTATTGAACAGTTTGGAAATCAGTATTTAAAATCAGCTAAGCTTGTAGAGAATCACATTCTGTCTCCCCAGAATGGCAGTAACTTTCTTATGAATCCTTTCACCCCCAAGAATGAACCATTTTTCAGTCTTCATATTGCATGCACATATTTTATGCATTAGTCCCAGAAACACTTTTTTGGTTGCATCTATTATTATAGTGCATAACTCAGAGAGTAACATTCAAGCTTGAAGGAGAAAATACGCAGAGAAGAAGCTGATACTCTACAAATTACACGGCAGCTATTTGTTCTATATTTTTTCAAATCCTGGAATACTTACTAAGTCTTAAGGAAAGATGGGATGGAATTAAATCAATTTCACAACACTGCAGAAGGCTGGCCCAGATTAATGCCTCTGACACCTCATTATCTATCCTAGGGATAAAGGTACTCAGGAAAATTTAGAGATTTAGTTTTATCTACAGCTCCAAACTTTCTCCCACAAATATTTTTCCACGGCTATTAGCAAGATTTATCTGCTTATATTCTTCTTTATCCTATCATAGGAGAAGGAAATGGTAACCCACTCCAGTATTCTTGCCTGGAGAATCCCAGGGACAGAGGAGCCTGCTGGGTTGCTGTCTATGGGGTCACACAGGGTCGGACACGACTGAATTGACTTAGCAGCAGCATTCTATCATAATCAAGTATTTATCAAATACTTAATATAGGAATATCATTCATTCTTCCATTCATTCATTTATCTCATTTATTTATCGTAAGTCAAATCACAAAAGCCTGCAAATGAAAAAACCAAGTTCACCCTTGGAGAAGTCTGTCTGCTAAGGAGTCAGGCATGTAATATAAGTTACAGCTGACGTTAAAGCAACACAGGTTTGAACTGTGCAGGTTCACTTATCTGCGGGTTTTTTTCAACACATACTAGAGTACTGGAGGTTTGGGATAGTTTTTCAGAGGACTGACATTACTTTAGATGTGAACTGTAAACACTATACATAATTACAAAGTTGCTATTATTAGTTTCGTTAACTATAGGCATATAAAGATGGGTAAATTCTTCTCTTCTTTATTTTCCTTTTTGGCAGGGCTACGTGCCATACTGGATCTTAGTTTCCCAACCAGGGATCAAACCCACGCCCCCTGCATTAGAAGTGTGGAGTCTTAACCATTGGACTTCCAAGGAAGTCCCTGATAGATAAATTCTCAAACAGACTACAACTCAGTCGGAAATCAAATATAAAAGTCTGATAGTGGTTATAAAGCCTATTTTAATACATTTCCCCTTCAGAAATCCCTCCAAATATTCGTATCTATTGTCATTGTTTGGAGCAGGAAATGGCAGCTCACTCCAGTATTCTTATTGGGAAATCCCATGGACAGAGGGGTTACCATGTGTTAGTATGTCCAAACATATAAGTTCATTCACGTGTCTGGCATACACTGTCACGTGTGTGCATCCTCTACGAGTGGTTGTGCTTTTGTGTACTTTACTGTACAGAGTACAGTAATGCAGGGTCTTTATTTCAAGCCCAGGATGTCTGGAAACAAGCCTAAAAGCAGCAGTGATGTAGCTGGTACTGCTAAGAAGTGCCAAGTGACAATGATGGAAACAAAAGTGAACATAATTGAGAGAGTGCCGAGGGCGAAACGCTGGTAGATGTAGCTCGTTCTTATAACATGAATCCTTCAACCATCAGCAGGATTCTAAAGAATAAGGACAAGACTGTGGAACACGCGATGTCTGCTGTGCCAATGATGTTGACAATAATATCACAGAATCAGGGAAAAGTGGATGGAGGAGATGGAAAAACGTCTCAGTGTGTAGATGCAGGATCAGCATCAGTGTTGAGTCCTGTTCAGCTTAGTGCTGATTCAAGAGAGAGCTGAAAGCTTTTATGAAAGCTTGAAGAAGAAACATGGTAAACATTGTTAGGCTTACAAACAAATTGGACTTATGATCACACTCTCAGAATGGAACTCATTCGTATGTAGGGGACTTACTACTGCAAAAGTTTACTATTATTTTCAACAGCAGCCTTTTCAATGGAATAGTCAAAGGGAAAGGGCAAATGTGCTTGAAAGAAAGAGGAAAAGTACCAATGCAAGGATGCTGGCATCCAAACACACACAGATGAGGCGAACAGGAGGGCTGGGTTCAATATTCCCAGAGATCATCTCCCCGGGCACAGGCTAAATCAATTGTGAGGGAGACGGGCTAACCTAATTGAGGAAGCACAGGGCCCAGCAGCAGTGAGCTCTGACTCAGGCTCTGACAGGACCTGGGCTAAATCACTCCCCTGGACTGCTCTGTTCTCCTGGTCTCTTCTGTCTGGTCTACCCACCTCTGCAGCCCTCACGATGGCAGAAGAATGGCACACATGTCAGAGCCTTCAAAGCTGGGGAGGATGATGGGGTTCACTCTTACAGTCCTCCTAACAGGAGATGTTTAGAATTGATAGAACCATGCAAACCAGGAAGAGCAGAGCTGGGAATGCAGGAAGGTGGGGGCCACTAGGCCCGTGGGCAACGTCAGTATCCACAGATGACTCAGCCCTCGTGCTCCTTCCAGTAAAAGATCCGAGAAGCTTGACATCAAGTGGAAAAGCTGGTTCACTTACCACAGAGGGAGCGTCTGAAAAGAGGGAAAGTTCTCAGTTCTTTACTCAAGTCCAAAGAAGAGACCCAACGTCCAAGGCATCCTCCTCCAAACTGGCCCGGGGACGAGGCCATTCAGGCTCATGACACCTCTCAGCAGTCCTCTTGCATGCCTTGATGAGACTCAGGTTTGATTCCTGGAGAAAGGAATGGCAACCCACTCCAGTATTCTTACCCAAGGAATCCCATGGACAGAGGAGCTTGGTGGGCTACAGTCCATGGGGTCGCCAAGAGTTGTACACAACTGAGCACACACATAATCACTGCTGAGTTTACAAACTTGTTGGAGAAGTTTTCTGAACCACGTAAGATCAATAACTTGATCATGAAAGAACTTGGAGGGGCTTCCCTGGTGTTCAATGGTAAAAAGAATCCACCTGCCAATGCAGGAGGCGTGGGTTGGATCCCTCGTCCGGAAAGCTCCCACATGCCACAGAGTAACTAAGCCTGCGTGCCACAGCTACTGGGCCAGTGTGCTAGAGCCCGTGTGCCACAATTACAGAAGCCCAATCACCCTAGAGTCTGTGCTCCAGAACAAGAGAAGCCACTGCAATGAGAAGCCGGAGCATGGCAACTAGACAGTAGCCCCCGCTCGCTGCAACTACAGAAAAACCCATGCAGCAAGGAGCACCCAGCACAGACATAAATAAATTAATTTAAAAAAAGGAGCCACTTTGTTCTTTTCCCAGACGATCCAAGATGGGATGAGACGTTTCTTTCTGACGATGAGAGCTGAAATTGGAGGGATGAAGAAAAGAAACATGCCCTGATGATTTGTCCAGGCATTCAGACCTAAGTGGACACATGTGCAAACAGACAGCAGGTGGGGACACCAATTCTACCTTTTCTGATCAGCCCTAAGTCTCCTCAAACCTCGACAGAGTTCATGGAGCTGCTATTGGGTGAATATGGAGTCAGAAATCAAGAAAATATTTATAGAGTTTGATAAAAACTGAATGTTTTTAAGTTTCTGCAACTGCCCACTATATACAAGTCTTGGCATGTATCTGAGTTATTGTACATCTGCCTTATTGGCATGGTTCAGTTTCAAGAACTGATCGAGCTGACATACAAGCCATGCATGCAAAGCAGGCACAAAAACCTTGGGATGTCAGATGTGAATATATGAATCCACAAATGTCCTAAAGTTTCTGACCATGTATCAGAACTCTAGGGAATGTTTGCATTAACTTAGCTCTGCAAAAATGCATTCTCTTTTTTATGAAATGGCTAAAATCCAAACTGAGAATTGAAAGCAGGGTTGGAAATCTGGCATTTGAATTCAGATGTGCCCAGACTGAAAGTATTTAGGAATTCTCAAAGAGTTCCCTTTGCTCCTTATATGTATATTTTAATCAAAATCAATTGATGGCTAAAAAAAGAAAAGTCAATTGACAACTAACAAGAGGCTTATAATACTTTGGTATTAATAAGATGAAGTACTTTTTATAGCCCAAGTTTTTCATTCATTGACCTCACCAGTCTACAAATACAAATGATCTCATCTGGTCATGACCCAACTTTTACGGGCTGTTGTAGGTCGTGTTCCCAGGGAAGTAGTTGACTACTCTTGGGATCAATACTGTAGATGGGAGAGGGGGAAGCAAGATTAGAGAGAGAAGTGGAGATGCGATCCAGTCAGCAGCCAACCCACGTGGAGCTCTGACATGGGGCAGCCTTTTAGAGTTGTCCCAAGTTAGGGCAAGAGGCCCACTGAAGGCAGGTTGTCCCTAGAACAAGGTGTGATATTCAGATCCCCAGGCAGATTTCTTTAGCTGAGGCAAACCCCAGAGGCTAACAGCTGAGGGCCATCATCCAACTGCCCTCTCAGCAGCTGGGGAAGAAAGGAATGCATTTATCCATAAGTGCTTATGCTCTAATGTTCAAAGATTTGCCCCCCACCCCCACCCCTCCACTGCAAACTTTGTCCCCTGAATTTCTGGCTTAATGCATGGGCCTCCATGTGGCTCAGAGAAGCTCCAGGACAGACTCTAGAAGCTTTAGAAGAGAAGTGAGGTGTGGGTAAGAGGCAAGGGCCTGTTAGGTTGCCCCCACAGGAAGCTGCTCACAGCCTGTATCAGTAGCCGTAATAAAGGACAAGAGATGCCCAAAGGCACTGAGATGGTACCCAAGAGGTACTCCACAACTAAAACTGAATGCTGCTTTAAAAGCATCTTCTTAGTAGAAAGACAAATAGCATATGATATCATTTATATGTGAATCTAAAGTACAGTACAAATGAACCTATCTACAAAACAGAAACAACAGAAACAGAATCACAGACATAGAGAACAGACTTGTAGTTGCCAGAGGGAAGTGGGTGTGGGGGAGGGAAAGATTGGGAGTTGGGATTAGCAGATGCCAAGTATTGTATCACAATGGAGAGAATGGATAAAGCCCTGTATAGCACAGGGAACTATATTCAATCTTCTGTGATAAACGATAACAGGAAGAATATGAAAAGCTGCTGCTGCTAAGTCACTTCAGTCGTGTCCGACTCTGTGCGACCCCATAGACAGCAGCCCACCAGGCTCCCCCATCCCTGGGATTCTCCAGGCAAGAACACTGGAGTGGGTTGCCATTTCCTTCTCCAATGCAGGAAAGTGAAAAGTGAAAGTGAAGTCACTCAGTAGTGTCCGACTCTTCGCAACCCCATGGACTGCAGCCCACCAGGCTCCTCTGTCCATGGGGTTTTCCAGGCAAGAGTACTGGAGTGGGGTGCCATTGCCTTCTCTGATATATATATATATATATATATATATACCTTTATACATATATAAGGGAGGAGAAGGGGATGACAGAGGATGAGATGGTTGGATGGCATCACCAACTCGATGGACATGAGTTTGAGCAAGCTCCGGGAGTTGGTGATGGACAGGGAGGCCTGGCGTGCTGCAGTCCATTGGGTTGCAAAAAGTCGGACATGACTGAGAGACTGAACTGAACTGAACTGATACATATATACATATAAGGTCCTTCTGTCTTTCACAAGGAATTAGATTCAATCTCCTGTGATAAACTATAATGGAAAAGAATATGAAAAAGTGTACATATATATATATGTCACTGCTGTACAGCAAAAGTTAAATCAACTATACTTCAATGAATTTTTTTTAAAAAAGAGCATCTTCTTAAAATCTTTTATCAGTGTGATGATGATGTGATGATATGTGAGCCACACAAGGTTCTAGGCACTGAGATTCTATCTATGCACAGAGACAACATTTGAAAAAGTTTGTCGTTTGTTTCCTGTTTCAAAGTATGACACTTTCATGAATGCATTGGAGATTATATCTGAAAACAGACTTACTCCAAACATCTAGTCTAGCAAGATCCACCCAAGTCAATGTCCTTTGTAGAAAATAAATAATTGAATGAGTGAAACTGTTCATATTACACATATGGATAAGAAACCATTTCTACACTCATTTTCGGGGTACCTCTGAATTTCCAGAAGCAGCCTTCTTTGAGGCTGGCTGGTGTAAGTGCAATTTCTAAACAATGTGAATTTTTTTCACTGTCTTCTTACCTACAGCCCCTGAAAATGTTTCTTCTCTGGGAATCCAGTACTGATTTTTTTTTTTTCATGGTCAAATTAAGCTGCAACAAACAATGCAAGATCCCATTTACTTTTTGTTATAAGTAGGTTGCTATTGTTTAAGATAGTGTGGTCTTCTGGATCACAACTCTGATGCAGAAGAACTTAGCACTTGGCTACTCAATTAGAAAATGGACTGTGGGCAAAATGTCTGAATCTCGATAGACAGCTTCTCTGCTTCTCTCTGAGAATAAAGGGAGATGGAATCACAACTAAATTTATTAAGTGGGAGAGCTCTGTAAATGCTGGTAAAGAACTGGAATCCTGCTGTAGAGCACAGGGAACTATACTCAATAGTTTGTAATAACTTCTAAAGGAAAAGAATCCAAAAAACAATATATATGTGTGTATATATATCTAACTGAATCACTTTGCTTGTGGCTCAACTGGTAAAGAATCTGCCTGCAATGTGGGAGAACTGCATTCGATCCCTGGGTTGGGAAGATCCCCTGGAGAAGGGAAAGGCTATCCACTCCAATATTCTGGCCTGGAGAATTCCATGGACTGTATAGTCCATGGGGTCGCAAAGAGTCGGACATGACTGGGCAATTTTCACTTTCACTTGAAGCTAACATAACATTGTAAATCAACTATGCTAAGTCACTTCAGTCGTATCCGACTCCGTGCGACCCCATAAACGGCAGCCCACCAGGCTCCCCCGTCCCCGGGATTCTTCAGGCAAGAACACTGGAGTGGGCTGCCATTTCCTTCTCCAATGCAGGAAAGTGAAAAGTGAAAGTGAAGTTGCTCAGTCGTGTCCGACTCTTAGCGACCCCATGGACTGCAGCCTACCAGTCTCCTCCGTCCATGGGATTTTCCAGGCAAGAGTACTGGAGTGGGGTGCCACTTCAGTAAAAAAATTTTAAATCTCAAAAAAAGAAAAGTAAAAGGATTGGAATCCTTCTGGAGGGAAGAGCAATAAATGATGAAGGTCCAGAAGGTGTCCCTTGAGTTCCAAAGTGAAAGTGAAGTCGCTCAGTAGTGTCCGACTCTTCGTGACCCCATGGACTGCAGCCTACCAGGCTCCTCCGTCCATGGGATTCTCCAGGCAAGAATACTGGAGTGGGTTGCCATTTCCTTCTCCAGGGGATCTTCCCGACCCAGGGATCGAACCCAGGTCTCCCACATTGCAGGCAGACGCTTTAACCTCTGAGCCACCAGGGAGGCAGCAGCAAAGAAAATCTCCTCTCTCAGGACTTAATCCCCTGTGACTCGCTCTACTGACACATGACTTATGGAGTTATGTTAACCTATTAGAGGTTGGATATTCAACATTGGCCACCTCATGCAAAGAGGTGACTCATTGGAAAAGACTCTGATGCTGGGAGGGATTGGGGGCAGGAGGAGAAGGGGATGACAGAGGATGAGATGGCTGGATGGCATCACTGACTCGATGGACGTGAGTCTAATTGAACTCCGGGAGTTGGTGATGGACAGGGAGGCCTGGCGTGCTGCGATTCATGGGGTCACAAAGAGTCAGACACGACTGAGTGACTGAACTGACTGATTCAACATTTAATTAATCAACTATTAGCATTTAAATCAAACTTATGCCTATCATGAGAATTCTTAATATAGTTGACCCTTGGACAACCAGGGGTTTAGGGGCCCCACCCTTCCATGTTGAAGGTCAATAGTTGACCTTCCATGAAAATCCATGTATAATTTATAGTCTACCCTGCCTATCTTCGGTTCCTCTGTACCCATGGCTCAGCATCTGAGGGTCAACCAATGCACTGACCATGCAATACTGAACTTGTTGAAAAAAAATCCGCATGTAAGTGGACCCTCGCAGTTCAAACTCATATTCAAAGGCCAACTGTACACACAAGAATTTTAAAAACTATAACAGTACGTACTATTATCTTTCATTACAAAGTGCCTGAAGCACAGAGAGGCTAAGGGAGGCCTCCAAAGTCACACAGCTAAGAAGAGGCAGACTTTTTAATGGTAGAGTCTAAGCCAGGCAGCACCAGTCACTAGAGCCTGACTCTTTAATCTATATCCTTGATTCTCTCCTTATCATCAAAAAATAAGGAAAGGATTTGTCACAGGATGTGACAAAGAGGCCAAGGTAAGGGAGCTGACATTGATGAGGGCAAGTTAATCCTGTTCATCTCTCCCCATGGCCCGTCCTCCCAGGACACAGGAGGAGATGGGGGAAACAGAGCAGCAAAGTTACCATTTCACTCCATCCACACTCCCAGCTCTGAAGTGTTTCTAGATATTTCTGGTTTGAACACAACGTATGAGACCAACTAAGGCTCTTAAAATCCTTGCAGTCAGAAACCTGTTGGCCAGGGCTCAACAACTCTCTTCAGACTTATTTCATGATGGCCTCACGATGATGTTGCAGAAACAGTTTTGAAATTAGCAAGCTGAAGAAGACCACAAAATAATAAATTCTATACCCCAGTCACTCTCTTCTTGGTGGCTCCCCTGGGGGTACCCGGAGTGGAGTGGCTGCAGCCTGTCCCCACATCCAAAATAGAAACTCTGGAACTTCCCTAGACATGGGTTCGACCCCTGGTTCAGGATAATCCCACATGCCTCCAGGAGACTAAGCCTGTGCATCACAACTAATGAGTCCTCGCTCTGGAGCCCACCATATGCAACTGCTGAGCCCTTGCACACTAGTGTCTGTGCTCTGCAACAAGAGAAGCCACCACAATGAGAAGAAATGCACACTGAAACTAGAGAGTAGCCCCCGCTTGCAGCAACTAGAGAAAGTTGGAGACCAACAATGAAGACCCAGCACAGCCAAAAATAAATAAATAAAAATAATAAAGTTAAAAAAAAAAAACAGAAACTCCAGGAACAAGTTTCCCATTAACTTAAGGAAAGTCTGATTATTCATTAGCCCACCAAATATTTAGGGAACACTGGGCTGGGTATGGAGACTCTGCCTATGAATAAAAGGCCAGTTTCTGCCTCAAGAAGCTTGAATAAGGATGATGAATTTTGCCCAACTGGACCTGCCATGAATATTAAAAAAAAAAAAAAAAAGTACCAGGTGAGGCAGATCACTTAACAAGAAAACCTTATCTTAGAGAGGTGCCACTGAAGTGACATTTCACCCGAGGCCTAAAAACTGACCAGGAGGTAAACACACCTGGGAGGAATCTGTACAGAGGGACCTGTGTCAGCCACAGAGCTTCTCCCAGTAAACTACCTGCCCTCCCACATCTGCTTAGACCCCTTCTCTCTCTAGCTAGCTTTAGGGATCCCCTATTCCTGTCAATAGCACTCATCACCCAGAATCCTGGTTGGCTGTTCACCTGTGCACAGCCCCCCAGCAGAATGGCTGCACCTTGAAGCCTGGGAGTCATGGTTCTTTACTTCCCAGATCTAGTCAACTGCCTGGTTCCTGGTTCACAGGGACACTCCATCAAATGTTTGCGGAAGGAAGTAAAGCAGGGAAGACAGTTAGTGGGAGGGAGCAACAATGACCTAACACCTCCCTGCGTCCACACTTTTTTCTCCACAATGTCCTGCGCCTGAAGCGCGCTAACTCGCTTAAGTTGTGTTGTACTCTTTGCAACACTATGGACAGTAGCCACCAGGTTTCTCTGTCCATGGGATTCTCCAGGCAAGAATACTGGAGTGGGTTCCCATGCCTTCCTCCAGGAGATCTTCCTGACGTAGGGATTGAACCCATGTCTCTTCTGTCTTCTGCATTGGCAGGCGGGTTCTCTACCATTAGCGCCACTTGGGAAGCCCCATAATGCCCTGCTGCTGCTGCTAAGTCGCTTCAGTTCTGTCCGACTCTGTGAGACGCCATAGACAGCAGCCCACCAAGCTCCTGTCCCTGGGATTCTCCAGGCAAGACAACTGGAGTGGGTTGCCATTTCCTTCTCCAATGCACGAAAGTGAAAAGTGAAACTGAAGTCGCTCAGTCATGTCCGACTCTTCGGGACCCCATGGACGGAGGAGCCTCCGACCAAGGGATTTTCCAGGCAAGAGCACTGGAGTGGGGTGCCATTGCCTTCTCCCTCGTTTTTGTCAAATAACAAAGGACAGCAGTTACACTCAGAGGTCATAAGGACCACACTCGCACCACTCTGCACGTTAATTTAGCGTCGAAATATTTGCAGGAGGCGGAGGAGGCAAAGATTAATAAGATGTAGCGTTTCTGCGTTCAGGGGGTTTATGATCAAGCGGTGGAAACACAACAGAAATGCAATTCTTTCATCCTTCCATCTTTTCGCCCAAACATAAAGCAGAAAAGGCAGGACGAGTTTGGGTGTCAACCATCCAGGCTAGAGTCTGGCCTTACCCGCAGACCGCTGGCTTTACAACTGTGGGTCCGGAGCCCCGCACGAGGAATGCCTGCCTCTGCTCGCTACAAACTTTCCCGCGCATTCACTGGTTCTTCCCAGCCTAGGATGAGGCGGACGTTAAACCCATCTGTCCTGGGGCGGGTAGGCGGCGGAGCTGCCCCATCTCTCCTAGGAGGGTGGGATCCCGGTCCAACCCCTCCGCAAAGCCAGGGCGCACCTGCGCGTCGCAGTCTCTGCGACCCACCCCCTGCCACCCCTTGGCCTGGCTGCCCCTCCCCCGCACGACGTCACCCTGGTCACGTGGGTGAGCCCCTCCCCCGCCACGCCGGACTCAGCTGCCCGGCTCCGATGGGGGGAGCAGGGGGCGGGCGGCTCGTCTGCTCGGCCCCTCCTGTTCCCGTTGCACTCCTGGGAGCCCGGGTCTGCAGGGAGTAGGGGGTGGGGGGGAGTTGGTGAAATCGGAACCCGGGCTCTGAATGAAGGGGAGCAGATGTCCCTGTGTTGCTGGGAGGCCCGGGTGGCCTGCTGTTCAGACGGCGATCGTCGGGGCGCTGACCTTCCGGGGCCGCAGTCCGTCTCGGTGCAGATGGCCTGCCCGCCCTGCCCGCTCCTCGGCTCGGGGCCCGCGGCAGCCGGCGGGTCGGGGGCCGGAGGGAGCTGTCTGCGTTGTTGTGGGGGGGTTGGGGGGAGAGGTCGTGGAGGGGGCCCGCGGGGCCGCGGGCGGGAGGGCAGGGCCAGCCCCGCGCACAAAGGAGCCCTGGCGGCGGCCCCTCAGAGGACAATGCAGCCCTGGGGCGCGGGGGGCTGCGCCGCGCTCCAGCTGCCTCTTCACAACGAGGCCTGCAAACGTGCCCACTTGATTCTAAATCCTCTTAGGCGCTCGCGGTGTGAACCGGGAAGGGGGTGGCCCTCCAAGCCTTTGCAATCCCAGGCCTGGAGCCTGGCGCTCGGCGAGCGGTTTGCACCCCGCATGCAAATCGAGTTGGCGTCTTAGAGACGTGGGCAGAGTCTGTTGGGTTACCAGCAAACGCCCCGATACGGCCCTATAGTGCCACGCGGGGTCGCGAAAAATGTGCAGGGTGTTTCCCCTGGAAAGACTTCCTGTTAAAAGTGTTCAGAAAAGCCAGCTGAGCTGCGCGTCATTAGTCACCCAGGTATTTACACTGTTTTTCCTATTTCCTTTCTCTCTTGGCCTCTGTGGTCAGTGGTATAAAATTCCTAGGAACTCCCACCTAAACACCAGCTTCCTGTTTATGCTCTCAGTGGCTTTAATGTCTAGCTGTTGAAAGCAGTTGACCAAGGCTCTATGAAACGACTAGCGGAGGTTTGCAGGTGAACAGAGAGAGGAGGAAAAAAAAATAAAACCAAATGGGTAGGTCAAAGGTTCGGGTTCATTTTTAATCACTTATGTCAGTATCACAGGGGGAAAAGGTAAAAGTGAAGTGTAATTTGATGCCTAAGATCGTGGTTCAGTTTCATGGGGTCCCTGTGTCTACAGGAACTTGTAAAATATGATGGAACCTGTAAAATATGATACCTAAACTAGGAACGTTTTCCTTTCTAGCGGGTTAAAGCCTCCCTCCCCCACTCCCCGCCGCCCTACCCCCCCCCCGCCATGTGGCATGACACTTGTGTTATGAAAGGTTAAAATTCTCACAAAAGCTCAGTCTGTGAGCGCCTGTATGGGCCTTGCAGCTCCTAGGGCTGCTTCCTTAAGTGCCTGCAGCAAAATGTTGCATTTCTGTAGCTACCTGAACTGCAGCTTCCCCGACCTGAAAAGAACCTGAAAGGGAGCTTACTCAGCTCTTTTCTGATGCAGAATTCCCTGTAGGACTCCCAGGATGTGAAGAACTACTCCCTGATAGGATCCCTCTGGAATTCCTTACATCAGAAGACAGCATCTTTCCTTGACAATCTGATTTTTTTGTTTGTTTTCTATCCATAAAACTGGATCTGCCTCCACTTATGGGACCATGGAGAATTGATCAAATTTCTATTTTACATGATATTACCCTTCAGATGTTTGGAGACAGTCCCCACACCCTCACCCCCAGTCTTCTCCCAGCTAAACACCTACAGATCCTTCACCAGTCTGTCCCGTGGGTCTGATTCCTGCACCATCCGAGTTATGCAGAGATGCTTCAGTTCACCTGAGTTCCTCTGAAACTGAAGATGGTGTTTCAATCATGCAGAAATTCAACCTAGGAGGCAGCACTGGAGAAATATGGCTTAAAACCAACAGGGAAAAACAGTCCAACCATGGCCAAGTTATTCAGACAAAAATAAATTCTGGTTTTCCATTTTAGTCTTTTTCTACGCTGAGGCTAGTCATGCCCAGCTCAGTTATGAAGCCCAGGAAAGAAGGAAAAAGCTGTATGGCAGACTAGCACTGAGCCTTTCATATTCTTGCATTTTATCCTCAAAAAACCCTCTGAGTGGGTACTATTGTTATTCCTCTTTTACTGGCTCCAAGGTCAAAGAATCCACACAAGGTCACACTGCTAGCAGGGGGCAGAGTGAGGTCTCTAGCCTGTGAATTGCACTTCCATTGCTCGAAGCTGCTGCCTGGGGTCCATCCTGAAAACCGAGGTCCTGGATTGGATGTGTTTTTCTGCGTGTTCTATGACATGCAGCTTCAATTCAAGGCCAGTTCGCATACATCCTATTTATACAGCTACAAAAACTTTTGAAATGCAAGTTAAGAACTTTATGGGAGAAGAGTTCTTTTTGGAAGCAAATGAAACAGAAATTCCAAGTGAGAGCCAAAAGTCATCCCAAACATGGTTTTATTCCAATGGCATTACTTAACGGTAAAGTGTTATATTACTCTTGAATTTCCTGCCTGGGCTCAGGGTAGGCCAGGCCCTGGATGCTTTTTTGTGTTTATCACAGCAAAGCTGTCGCCCCTTACGCTGGCTCTCCAACGTGTCCGTTATTCAAGAAAAAAGGGAAGAATGTTTCCCATGCACGCGCTGTAATTTTTTTTTCATGTTGCTCAGTCTGCCAGAACAAAAGTAAAACCACAGAAAGGAGATTTAGATCAGCCTCTTCATCTGCCGGCTGTTATGTTACAGTTTTAGGAGGGGTTGGACATCAAACACTTGAAACTGTCATCCATGCATTCCTTCTTGGAATAAAGCAGCATTGGCGTGGACCCCTGCTACATTATTTTCTACCCCCAAATGTTGGAAATTCTTGCCCTCCAGGAAAATACAGAAGAAAACCCTGAATTAAGATCTGAGAAAGTCTCTTGCAGTCTATAATAAACTGGCACATAATGACATCTGGCCAGATGGATTCTCCACCTTCATAGAGATGTTGCTTGGATGTTTAGTTTTTCTAATTTGTTGGTTCTTATAAACAGTGCTTGAGAGAACTTTTTTCTTACGCCCACCCCCCCAAAATCACTACCACATATGATTAAATCTGTTTATTTTCTTTTTTAAAAAAGTATTTATTTATTTACCTGGCTGCATCAGGTCTTGGTTGCAGCATTCTGGATTTTTCATTGTGGCACACAGACTCTCTTGTTGGAGCATATAGGCTCCAGAGGGCTCAATAATTGCCTCGAGTGGGCTTAGTTGTTCTGCGGCATGTGAGGTCTTAATTCCTGGACCAGGAATCAAACCGGCGTCCCCTGTATTACAAGGCAGATCCTTAACTGCTGCAACACCAAGGAAGTCCCTGTTTATTTTCTTCAAACTTAATGGCAACTTAATGCTCTGTTCTTTATGCGCTTGTTCGTGGTCTGCCTTCTCTTGATCATGACTTGTGCATAAGTCAGGTAACCTGGTCTATCTCGTTTATTACCTAGCATACCTTGAGTAGGTCCTCAAGAAATGCTTTTTGAATGACTACATCTTTTGTGCCTATATATGTAGCTCTGAAGGCAATTTTCTTGTTAAGATTAATTCTTTGAGTGGTCAAATTGCTAGAGACAGAAAGAACACAATTGTTTAATAGGTGAAGGGTGTCAGTAGGTGAAGGGTGTCAATAGAGGAAGAGAAAACAGTTCTGCAGGTGGATGGTGGTGATGGTGGCCCAACAATGTGAATGTACTTAATGCTTCGGAACAGTACATTTTAATGTGGTTACAAATGGTAAATTTTATATGTCTTTTACCACAGTAAAAATAAATGAATACTTTGACTTGCAATTCTTGGGC
The DNA here is from genome assembly GCF_014754425.2 of Oryx dammah. Classification (NCBI taxonomy): domain Eukaryota; kingdom Metazoa; phylum Chordata; class Mammalia; order Artiodactyla; family Bovidae; genus Oryx; species Oryx dammah. Next base: position 49,259,742 of record NW_024070194.1, read on the forward strand.
TAAGAGTAAGTATGTATATTTTAAATTTGGGTGTATATTACTAAACTTGCCTCCAGAAGTTATGCCATTTTGTATGCTAGCTACCAGTGCATGCAAAAACATCTCTAGCATGCTAGCAACATTCAGTCTCTTTATTCTTTGTATTTGGTGGGTAAATACACACACACAAATAACACTATAGTTACCTGTGTAACTATGCTTATTATTAAGGATTGAGTATATTTTCATGTTTGATATTTCTTCTTTGTTTAAAAGCTTATGTGTTCTCTGTGTCTGCCCTGCAAATAGATTCATGGACACAAAGGGGGAAGGAGAGGGTGGGACGAATTGAGACTAGCATTGGCATATATACACTACCGTGTGTAAAATAGATAGCTAGTGGGAAGCTGCTGTATAGCACAGGGAGCTCAGCTTGGTGCTCTGTGATGGCCTAGAGGTGTGGGACTGGGGTGGGTGGGAGGGGATATATGTATAAGTATAGCTGATTCACTTTGTTGTACAGTAGAAACTAACACAACGTTGTAAAGCAATTATACTCCAATTTAAAGTAAATAAGTGAATAAAATATACCCTTTTGTACCTTAAAAAAAGCTTGTGTGTTTCCTTTCCCATTTTTATTGGGCTATTTGTTTCCTTTTATTGATTTGTAGGAGCTCTGTGTATAGTAAATATATTAGCTCTCAGTCTGTTATACAGTTTGCAAATATTTTTCCCAGTTCATTATTTCTCTCTGTTACTTGTAATTTTCTGCTACATGAGATTTAAAATTAGGTGCTGTATCAATATAATCTTGGGATGGAAAAGTCCCTCATTCCAAGATTATAAAAATAGTCATAGCTTTTATCCAGTACATTCATGGCTTTGTACTTTTATACTTAAATTTTTAATGCATCTGTATGTTGATGGTAAAGACTAAGGTAAAAATTCAGTTGAGTTTTCCCTTATCTAATCATTTATTCTATCATCATTTATATAATCCATGTTTTCACTGAGTAAGTTGAAATGACATCTTTTTGTTGCAATAAGTAACCATATTCCAAGGTCCATTTCATTGCTCTATGTATCTTGGCACCTAGATATACTGTTTTATTAAAACAAGTTACCAATACATTTAGATGGTTCCTATTGCTATAAATCCTGTACTAGTGATGAGCATTTACGAATTAACCAATTGTCAGAAAGATTTTATTTAAAAAAATATTTATGTATTTATTTGGTGGTGTCAGGTCTTAGTTGTGGCATGTAGAATCTTTATTTCAGTCATGCGGGACCTTCTGTTACGGTGCACACACTCCCTAGTTGTGGCGTGTGGGCTTCAGTAGTTGCGGGACTCAGGCTCTCTAGCTGTCGCTCGTGGGCTCTGGAGTGCCTGGGCTCAATAGTTGCAGTGGATTCTTAACCACTGGACCACCAGGGAATTCCCAGAAAGAGTTTACATTATTGGAAAGGTATAGCCAGAGAGAAAATTTCCTCTCCTGGGAGTCAGCAGAAGATGCCTAGAAGGACCAGTGATGGAAAGAGAGGGCTTGGCTGGGATGACTAGTGCAGTTCAGGTTCCCCAGATGGATTAATTCAGCTTTCCGAGGTGGACAGAAAGCTGGTGGGCTTTGCCCTCTTGGTATTGAGTTCTGTCTCTGCTACTTCCTAGGTTTACTGTCTTGGATACCTCACTAAAGCAATCTGCTTATCTCAAGGCAAAGAACAGCTATCAACATGATTGCTGTTAAAGGTTAAACAGTACATTTCATTGCACTCTGCAAATAAGGTCTAAATATTTATCATCATCACTATTATTATTATTACAACTGCTATAGGGGCAGATGGTTTCCCTCCCATGTCTTCATGCTTCTGCCTGTTCTCCTGCATCCTGGCTGGGCCGCTTCCTTGTGGGACATCCTTCTCCAATGCAGAGATGCTTGAACCATGGCGACACTCATAGGCTGCCATCATCCTAGGGCGTGGCCTCAGGCAGCAGCCCCTCTGATCACCTCATCCAGGACTCAGCTGCCTTCACGTGCCCACACTCTTCCCACAGACATTCTTAATTTGCTAATCCTATCGTTTACATATTTTTGTGGGGGAGGAGGTCTTTGTGTTGTGTGGCCTTTGATCTAGACCAGGGGTCCCCAATCTCTGAGATCTAATGCTTGATGATCTGAGATGGAGCTGATGTAATAATGATAGAAATAAAGTGCACATAATAATATAAATGTGGGCTTTCCAGTGGCTCAGTGGGAAAAAGTTCGCCTGCTAATGATTTGATCCCTGGGTTGGGAAGATACTCAGGAAGAGGAAATGGCAACCCACTCCAGTGTTCTTGTCTGAAAAACTCCATGGACAGAGGAGGCCAGTGGGCTACAGTCCATAGGTTTGCAAAGAATTGGACACGATTAAGCTACTGGGCATGCCCATGCACAATAAATGTAATGAGCTTGAGTCATCTCGAAACTACCACCACCCCTTCCCTTGATCCATGGAAAAACTGTCTTCCACGAAACTGGTCCCTGGTGCCAAGAAGGTTGGGGACCGCTGGTTGAGACCACTGGTGAGCGAGCGCTCTGTTGGGGGCACCAGGAGGTAACAGTGTGCTTTGGTCGTCACTCTGCCATTGTTCCTTGGTGATACCACACACATGATCAAACCTCATGGGAGGGGGACTCACTGACAGAGACTTGGGACATTGCTGGTTCTCTCGAGATAATACCATCCCAGCCATCAAATCCTCCCTGCTCTGACCTCTAACCTCTGACAATTACCTGTCCCTGACCTGAGTCAGTTACTCCCACCAGGAGGAGACTCTGCACATGGACTGAGAGTTCATTACATACCAGTTACTTCTCTTACTATGGGCTCTGCCACTGCAGCAAGCATCGAAGTGGAATCCTGTGAAGTGGGTACCACTGTGCCCGGGTCTCCATCACCACATGCATGGTCTAGGCTGATTCCTGCCCTCCAGCTCCAGCCCCTCTGGGACCCTGGCCTGGCACCTGGCTCTCTATTGACCATCTACTCCCTGGATCCACACCTCCCTTCACCCCAGTCCCTGCCTTTCCTCTGTCTTGTTTTCTCTGGGTGGTGTTTCACCTAGTATCTTGCCAGCATGGTTAAAAGAAAACTTAGTGAGTGTTCAAGACACCCTGGGCCCAAGCAGAACACAAAAGCCGCTGGCCAGCAGGGGGTTCAATGAAGGTCAGGTACGAAGAGAACTGTGGACCCTGGAGCCTGCTGTTATTAGAGGAAGGCTGGGGAGCATTGCCAGCATCTCCTGTGTTCCTGCAGTGCCTGTGCCACTTGCTGGGCATCAGAGGCAGGCAAGACAGATGTGATCCTCAGCCTCCGGGACCTCAATCCAACAGGGAGGTGGGGGGGACAGACAAACATCACAAACCAAGGGAAGGAAACAGCCCGGTGTGGAGAGTGCTGTCCAGGCGTAGCCCGGTGCTGAGATGGAGGTGAGGCAGCCCGCCTGCAGGCCCACTTAGACCTGATGCCGGGGAAGCCCTCTCTGAATGCCTTAATTGCACTTTCAACATGAACTTCCATCACATCCCATACAGATTTAGAAAGACTTCTACCAGCTTCTCTTACATTTTTGCCAATTTGCTAGTCACAAAATTTTAAAAAACTAAATCACAATCACCAGGTGGTGAGCAGAGAAACCTGTAAAAGTGAGCATTCCTGGCCCCAGGCACACCCCCGTCTTTGTTGCCCTTTGACACCTTTTACTTGATTGCATTGAAGCCTGGATTAATTTTTCCTGGCCTGAGGCCCATGCTAATTTGCATGGCTATTCTATATACGGGTCAGGTCCAGGAAGACAGCAGGCCAGCCTGAATTCACAAACAGAGTCACATCCATCAAGTAGCCACGAGCTCAATATACTTACTGAGAAGAATGAAGGGTAATGAGAAATCCTACTGCGGCCTGAAAGCGTGACTCACCAGGGCTGCTCTGTGGTCAAGCTGATGGGTAAAGCACTCCATCATCCTTATGTTCCCCTTGTCAAACACTTGTGGGCTTCCATTTTGGGCTTTAGACATGTAATTATGGTTCCCATTGTTTCCAAAGCCAGAATGAAGCCTCAGATGATATAATTAATTGTGAGTTAGATGGAGAACCTTCTTTCGTTGTATGCTCTCTTCTGCGATATTCATACAAATCCTCGTTTTGCCCAGTAATACCATATACTGCCGAACTGCACTAGTCTATAAAGTACACGTTAATGCTATCACATTTAGCTGTTGTTCTGAGTGGGTAACTGGAAGACTTAACATACATCTGGGGCTAAAATCTATTGTGGGAAACTCCAGTCTTTCCCTGTGTTTGTTGACATCATCAGTAATTCTTATGGTCATTGACAGTGTTTGTTCATTTTTTTCTCACATTTGTTCATTCATTCAGTCAACAAATATCATTTCAGGTCTTGATGTGAGAGGAATGGTACTAAGTGTGAAGACGTGTGGTCTCTAACCAAAACTAGAGCTACCATGCATGCTCAGTCACTTAGTCGTGTCTGACTCTTTGCAACCCCATGGCCTGTAGCCCGCCAGGCTCCTCCTCCATAGAATTCTCCAGGCAAGAATACTGGAGTGGGATCAGGCCTCCTCCTCCAGGGGATCTTCCTCACCCAGGGACCAAACCCGAGTCCTCCTGCCGCTCCTGTATCGTCAGGCAGATTTATTGTTGGGCAGATTCTTTACCACTGAGCCACCAGGGAAATCCAGAGCTGCCATATGATCCAGAAATCCCATTCCAGGGCATATATATCCAGACAAAACTATAATTCAAAGATACACGTACCCCTAGGTCCACAGCAGGACTGTTCACAATAGGTTAGACGTGGCAACAAGCTTCATTGGCAGATGAATGGATCAATAAGATGTGGTACATATATACAATAGAATGTTACTCAGCCAGAAAAAGAGTGAAATAACGCCATTTGCAGAACATATATGGGCCTAGAGATTATCATACTGAGTGAAGAAAGACAGAGAAAGACAAATATCATGACATCACTTATACGTGGGCTCTAAAATATGACACAATGAACTTAACCTATGAAACAGAAACAGACGCACACAGAGAACAGACTTGTGGTCGCTGAGGGGGGGCAGGATCAGGGGAGGGAGGGACTGGGAGTTTGGAATTAGCAGGTACGATCTATTATACGTAGAACAGATAAGCAACAAAGTCCTACTGTGTAGGACAGGGAGCTATTTGCAACATCCTATGATGAACCATCATGGAAAAGAATATGAAAAATTATACACATATATAACTGAGTCACTTTGCTCTACAGCAGAAATTATCAGAACATTGTAAATCAACTCTACTTCAATAAAACCTCACAAAGCCAGGTCCCTGACCTCAAACTGCTGGGCTGAGAGTGTGCCCACCTTGGGGCTGGTGCTGTATCTAAGTCACCTGGGCAGTCTTCTAAAGTCACGCATGACTGCCCACCTCATCCCAGTCTCATCCAAGATTCTAGCTTTCTGGGTTCAGTGGGAGGCCCTGACATGGATTTTGAAACAAACAAACAAACAGACAGACAGACAAAACTCCTATGATAGTTCTGATTACATCCTTGGGTGGTGAACCATGGGTCTAGTGATCTTAACAGAAGTCTACAGAACCCAGTGCCTCCTTGTGGGGCAGTGGAGCCGTGAGTCCCTCTTGACCCATGCGGCAGGAGCTGCCCTGGGTCAGCGGTGACACAGGCTCCTAAGGGCCCATCCCCAGGCGTTGGGTCAGGCCTGCGCTGGACACCTGTTCTCATGCCGACTCTGGCTGGGGCATCTCTGCTGCAGTTTGTCCCAGGCTCAGGGACCCTCATACTGAACTTACCTGGTCCTTGGACCTCTTCCCTTGGTCAGAAACCCTGCCTCCTAGTGCTGGCTCTGCAGTTACACCTGGTGACTCTCAGCTATCCCCCCACCCCCCAGCTCCGCCTCTGCCCCATCCAAGGGTTAGTATGACAAGCTCCGGTATAAATGCTGCAGGGTCACTGCTGGAATGTCATTTTGGGGTTGAACGGCGATGATCTGTCTCATGTCAACTTGTGAATTCTAGCTCGTTTTTCATGTATAAGTGTCACTTCTGATTATTTTGAATATGACATTCTGCCTGAATATTGGATGATAATGATGGTGGCGCTAGTGGTAAAGAACCCGCCTGTTAATGCAGGAGACCTAAGAGATGTGGGTTCGATCCTGGGGTGGGAAGATCCCCTGGAGGAGGGCATGGCAACCCACTCCAGTACTTCTTGCCTGGAGAATTCCATGCACAGAGGAGCCTGCCAGGCTACTGTCCATAGGGTTGCAATGGGTTGGACACAAATGAAGTGACTTAGCATGCATGGTGACAAGTCAGAGATGGTATATTCAATATTTCACAATTATTATTCATTTATTTGGCTGTTTCAGGTCTTAGTTGCATTATATGGGATCTTTTTTGTGGTGTGCAGGCTCAGTTGCTCCAAGGCCTGTGGTATCTTAGTTCCTGGACCAGGGATTGAACCGGCATCCCCTGCATTGGCAGGCAGATTCTTAACCACTGGACTACCAGGGAAGTCCCTACAATGATGTTTTAAGTTCACCCATGTAACAATTGGCCCAACCAACCTGGATCTAGGTGCCATGTTTCCTAAATGGATGAAAGTGAACTCTCTCAGTCATGTCAGACTCTTTGTGACCCCATGGACTGTAGCCCGCCAGGCTCCTCCATCCATGGGATTCTCCAGGCAAGAATACTGGAGTGGGTTGCCATTTCCTTCTCCAGGGGATCTTCCTGACACAGGGATTGAACCCGGGTGTCCTGCACTGCAGGCGGACTCTTTACCGTCTGAGCCACCAGGGGTTCCTGGTTTTCTTAAATGGATGAATGGAGTCAATTCAGAAAGTCTTACTTAAACTAATCACCTGGATAAGTACAAATAAAACCAGAGTTAGCTGGTGTATATTTTCTAACTGTGGCAATTTGCTGGTTCTTGACCTTCAGTCACCATGTCCTTTTGTAGCATGTCACCTGTCAGTTCTTTTGCTCGGCTTTCACTGAACCTGTTATGTGGGGTCATAGGTTGGCCTCAAAACACACCTCTTTCCTCACGGCCACACACCCTCCCTTCAGGCACAGACCACCGGGCACACATGCAGATAAAGTGAGCAGACATGGTCACCCTCAAGGCCCCCTGTCGGGTCGGGGTGACAGCCACACATCAACCATTCCTAGGCAATGGAGGCTGTGGTGGGGTCTGCCCTGGGTCTTGAAGACGCAGAGCAGACAAGTGAGCTCAGCTCTGAAGAAGCAGTGGGTGCCAAGGCTGGAAACCAGGGCCTGTGGTGGGGAGGGTGGCTTGCCTGACACAGGGGACAAGGATGGAGGACAGGCTGGGGAGGCAGGTCCTCGCCCAAGCCTGACCTGATCTGTGAGTGGCTGTCCTGCGTGGGACATTCCTGCCCCTCTGCCTCTGCAATGTGACCAGAGTCAAGCATCCAAGAGGCAACTCAGACCTTTGTTCTTAGGAGACAGGGAGGGAGCTGGTGAAGGGTGTGTATTCCTCTTCCTTTTGACGTTGAAACAAACCACATTTAACTGCTGCATGGATCCCTGTTCAGGTGCCCAACAGCCCCGGCAGCACATGGGGACCCCTCCCTGGCGTGGCCCAGCACGAATGCAGACAGGTCCTGAGCCCTCAGAAAGGTCTATAGCACAAGGCAAAAAAATAAGCAAGCAAAGCAGCCCAGACCCAGGGATCAATGTGCTTCGCAGGCCCCAGGAAAGGCAGCTGTATCAAGTTCAGGCTTCCTCCCGCCAAGCCTCAGGGGCGTGAGAGACTTCCCAGCTTGGCTTGGAGCTGGGAAAAAGGGGGAGGAAGTGGAGAGGCAGGATGTGGTGGAGGGCCCTGGGCTGTCTGGAGGGCCAGAGCTCTGAGCAAAAATCCTCCTACGGACTCTTTGAACAGTTTAAAAAAACAAAAGCATGCACAAACACACACACAGTCCCTAAAACAGCTCTTTGCTTTAATCTCCTTTGGTGGAAACTGGGATTTGGGGCGGTTCTCATGGGGGTGGCCAGCTCTTGGTTTTCAGGGTCTTCTGAGTATGTACGGCCATCAGCAAGACTGTGATAAGCACCAGATGAACCCTGATAAAGCCATACTCGTCCCAGGTTTATGAACATGAGTGATGGCAGAGCAGCACTTCCCAGAGCAGCGACTTCTCGGTGGTGATTTGCAAAGAACCTGATCAGGCTCAGTGTGTGATGAAGCAGGAGGCCCTTTTCTGATCCCTCTCTTCCAGCTTCTCTTCTCTCTTCCCTTGCAGCAGTGGAGCAGGTCTGCGATGGCTGGCATGGTTTCATTTGGGGGCGGGGGCATGGGTCCAAGGGACTGGAATTATGATAGGTTTCAGTCCTGATTCCTTGTGTTCGAGGACAGAAAAGACACTTCCTCTTTGCTTCTGAACTCCTTCCGGAAGAGAAAAGCAAAAGCCACTTGAAGAAGATAGAGCAGCCTGTAACTCCTCCGTCCTCCCCAGGGACCCTCTTCTGGGGGCTTCTGTTAGCAGCTGGGTGAACTCTCTTCCAAGTGTATTAAACCCAAGAAGCTTTGAGCATGTTTCTGGTGAGTCATACGGACGGGGATGGCTCATTTTTTAGACTCTGACAAGGATTGTTACCAAAATACCTAAGGCAGCTATCGTCAACATTTTGGGACACATACATTTTAAAAACATTGAAAGGCTCTCCCCTTTTATTTCTCATTTTTAATTTTTTAAATTTGTAATACCTTAAGTAATGCACTTTCTTATTTCTTAAAGTTGTTTTCTAAAATATGGACCATTTTAAAAAATCTTTATTGAATTTGTTATAATATTGCTTATGTTTTATGTTTTTGTTTTGGCCACGAGGCATGCGGGATCTTAGCTCCCTAACTAGGGATCAAATCCTCATCCCCTGCAATGGAAGGTGAAGTTTTAAACACTGGACTGCCAGGGAATCCCCAATGCACTTAATTGCCCCCACCCCTCACCCAGATTTATGGAGATATAGGACTTCCCAGGGGGAGGTAGTGTTGAAGAATCCATCTGCCTATGCAGGAGACATAAGACATGCAGGTTCGATTCCCAGGTTGGGAACATCCCCTGGAGATGGGCATGGCAACCCACTCCAGTATTCTTGCCTAGAGATGTTAATTAAACATTGATTCATTTGGAAGGATCACCTGGGCACGAGCTACACCTGCTGCACAAGAATGATGACTTGTGCTGATGCCTATTTCAGGGGGGAAAGGACACAAAGTGGCAGCAAATAGTTTGCTTTTTGGTGATCTGGGAAGGTCTTTGCTCTCCTCATGCTTCTGCACCTGCAGAGTTAAAGCTTCTCAAGTAGAAAAAAACCCTGCAGGCCCACGGTGTTGTTAACTCACTGTGTGGACCAGACTTTTACTCCATCCTTCTCCCTTTTATTTCAAAGAGTTTTTTTTTTTTTTTTTGCACTTACTCCAGTTAGTTCTAAAGACCTCAAGTGTTAGGGAATAAATTTGCTTATAATGATGGATGGGCATTTTGACAACCCAGAGCTTTACTTCCAGAGCACTTTTACAGGCGCTAAATACCACCCGAAGGGGAAGGAGCCCAGGACACCCAATGGAGAAGTGTGTGTGTGTGTGTGTGTGTGTCTCACATTGCAGAGAGATCGGCGACCTGTTTAAAACTGCCCAACAAATTGGTGACAGGCAAAGTGGATTGCCCTCAGCCACATGCTCACACGGAGGGAAAAAATGAAGAAGCGAGTCATCCTCTGCCCATCTGTCTTTAATTAGAGACAAAGGAAGTCAGGACTTTTTTATCCACTGGAGAAAAACAGTGCAACTTTACTAGCCAAACACTGAAAATCCCTGTCATCAAAAGTCCATGGGATTGGGCTTCTGGAAGGCCAGCCCAGCAGTAAATGACAGCGACGTGGCTGTCCAGAGAGTAGCTGCAGAGTGAGCATCCCAGGATGGAGTGTCAGGAGTGGCTGATACTGGATGGGGAGCAGGGTTATGCCTGCCCTGGAGCCCTCAGGACAGTCGTGGTCCCTTTGCTCTGTTCTTCTGAGGGGAAAATGGCCCAGATATTTTTCCTGATCCAGAAAACCAAAAACCTGAGCCCAAACATTCTCAATCCAGTGAAAATATTCTGAAACCTCAGAAAAGTGCATGCCCCAGAGACCCTCATCCTGACTTGTAATTTGCTCAGTGATCACCCGTTTTTAGAAAGGTTCGGGTGGTCCGATTTCCTCTGGGAACTCTGGAGGTTTCTTGGTTTCAGTTTCCGGAGTTTTCTGCTGGCCTCAGAGTTCCAGGGAAACTGAACTGGCTGAGGAAGCGAGCACCAGCCGATGGGCTGCAGAAGGTGGTTTTGTGCTGAGAAAAGGAAAACTTAATTCACATTCCTTCCACTTTCTTGATACCAGGGAGTTGGCCCGAACACAGCCTGTGCAGAGAGAGAGGCTTTGAAAGTTTCATCCCTAATACACCTGCCTAAGAAAGATGCTTCACCAACAATTTCAAAACATTGCATAATGAGCTATACATTCTTTAGACATGTCATTAGATCTCCTGCCACCTCTTTGGGATGTCGGAACCGCTAAGCATCAGGCAGCATCCTCCCTGAGGGCCCGAGTTGGCTGGGACCAGGGTGGTGTGCATCTCTGATTTCCACACGCTTTAATGCAGTTCTCTAATTTGAAGCATGCAAACTAGGTTTTCTCCCTTCGGAAAGATGAACCCATACAATTTGGTTGAGGAGCGATGCACATTTCACAGAAAGAGAGGATGGGGCCATCCAAAAGGGATAGAAATTGCTCAAATGAACAATTTGCATTTCCTCTCCTCCCTGGGGGGGAAAATGAATGCAAAAACATCTGCTGTGAAAGCTAAAGTTGAAGCTTCAACTTCTCCCTATTTGGTATAGCAGAGTTTTAAGAGAGGCAAGCTGTATTTTTGTTGTTATTGTTTTGTTTAATGAACACACAGAGTGTGTCGGATACACAAGTGGTCCAGGGCACCAGTAGGGAGACTGAGAATATCAAGTCAGGACGATCAGCTTGTAGCACAAGTTGGTGGAGGGTCCACGTGACAATGGAAATGGTCGAGGAGTATCGACAAGCATCTCTGGGCAGCCAGGGTGGTCCCCCAGCCAGAGGAGCCATTACCCTGCCCTCGGTAATAATAACAAAAAGCACAGCCCGTCTCCCTAAATGAGCAGACATCTTTTCCCACTTCTCCAGCCCTGTCAAATATTTCCCCTTCCAAAGGTAGGACAAGCATGTGTCTCTTTTGTTGTTGTTGTACCAATTCCTTTTTATTCTATAACCAGCAGCAATCATTTATTCAGCTGAGAAGTCTGTGGGCAAGCAACTGGGTGGACTGAGCTGGGAGGTTCTACCGTGAGTCTTGCTGGGCTCACAAAAAATTCTGGGTGCTCTGCCGCATCTCATAGTCTCTGATCCAACACCAGGCTGCTGGGACATGCCTGTGGTGGTTCCAGGAACCAAAGAGAGGACAGCCCCAATGCTCAAGCTTCTGCTTGTGTCACAAAGAAAATGACATGGTAAAATCAGATGCAAGGAGTAAAGAAACAGACTCTCACCTCTCAACTGGAGGAGTTGCAGTCACATTGTAAAGGGGAGTAGAAGGACTTTAGGGGCTTTGAAATTCATCAGTCAACAAGTGACAGAGTCAGACTCATCCAGATTTCAAAACCCATGTTCCTAATACTGATCCTGCAGTGCCTCTCAAAAATGGATCCATTCATAGTTTTCAAGATGACTGTCCCACTTTTTGAGGGAACTTGCCTTCTCTTAGTTTATAAGCCCCTGCTATCTTCAACACTTGACAAGCATTAGTTCTCTCTGCTGTGTGCCCCTGGGTATCCCTGTTCTGTGCATCCATCCACAAGAACATTTATCACAGTATAATGAAGCATTTATCATAATACAGTATTTATTCTCTAGACTGGGGGTCCCCAACTCCCAGGTCATGGACTGGTACTGACCCATGGCCTGTTAGGAACCAGGCTACACAGCAGGAAGCAAGTGGTGGGCAAGTGACAGAAGCCTCATCTGTGTTTACAGCTATTTCCCAACACTCACATTATCTCCTGAGCTCCGACTCCTATCAGATTGGTGGTGGCATTAGATTATCACAGGAGTGCGAACCCTACCGTCACTGTCTCCCATCATCCCCCGATGGGACCATCTAGTTCCAGGAAAACAAGCTCAGGGCTCCTCCTGACTCTGCATTATGGTGGGTTGTATAATTATTTCATTATATATCACAATAAAATAGTCATAGAGATATAGTGCACAATAAATGTAATGTGCTTGAAGCATTCTGAAACCACCACTCCTCTTCTGGTCCATGGAAAAATTGACTTCCACGAAACTGGTCCCTGGTGCCAAAAAAGTAGGGGACTCTGCTTTAGACAGTGTAGGGATTCTGTCTAGCTACAGCCCTGATGCCTGGTCTAATCTTTGGTAAGCATGTGTTTCTTGAAGCTAATCAAGTAGAGGACAGTTTGAAATGGAGGTGGAGAGTCACTTCTCCAAGGTCAGTATATTCAGACCTTTTCTGTCTGTTTTGGAGGAACCCAGGGAGGCCCCATGGGTATCAGATGGGAATTTCTCCCTCCCAGCTTCAGAGCCATCCATTGTGGGAAAAATCCAGCAATAGCAGGTCTAGAGCCCCATATCCAATCGCTGTTGTTCAGTCTCCAAGTTGTGTCCAACTTTTTGTGACCCCATAGACTGTAGCACGCCAGGCTTCCCTGTCTTTCACTATCTCCCGGAGATTGCTCATATTCATGTCCATTGAGTCGGTGATGCCATCCAACCATCCCATCCTCTGTCTTCACTACCTCCTCCTGCCTTCAATCTTCCCCAGCATCAGGGTCTTTTCCAATGAATCGGCTCTTTGCATCAGGTGGTCGAAGTATTGGAGCTTCAGCTTCAGCATCTGTCCTTCCAATGAATATTCAGGGTTAATTTCCTTTAGGATTGACTGGTTTGATCTCTTTGCAGTCCAAGGGGCTCTCAAGAATTTTCTCTAGGACAAGTATTTTATCAAATGCCAAACACAAGTTGGTTTTCTTCTTTTCATTCAGAGTTGCGTTTGCTGATTTCATTAGGCCCCTGAGCTTGGCATCAAGACCAATTAGAAGACAATGATGATAAGTTTGGGAGCGTGTAGGACTAAATAGATAAAAGCCGTCACTCTATAGATCTGAATGGAGCTTTCTGGCAGGAGCCACTTTCCAGCACCAAAGCCACTGGGACTTTATCTATAAGATGCTTTGACCTTTTAGCTGATATAGCTGCTTCGGCCTGATTTGCAAAAGTATCTGAAGTTTTTCAGCCATGACCTTGGTTTATCTCTTCTTTTTCTCTCTCCTTCTGTCTCTTCAGTCAGAGTATGTTCTGAGTGTAGTTCGGTTCCATTGGCTGAAGACGTTAGTTAGAAGCGAGGGCTGGGTTCAGGTCTGTCTCAGTCCAGCCTGCTTGCCCCTCATGATGAAGGAATTCTGTGCAAAGGCCTATCATTGCTGATCTTGGCACATTCTGATGGCCTGACTGTGTGGGCCAAAGATGAGCCCCCACTGTGGCCAGCTGCATGGATGTCACCAGGGAAACCCTCTCATCTCAGAGGGTCACTTCCTTTCTCAGGCTACAGCCGTGAGAGCGGTGTTGACTAGGGCTGGGAAAGTAGGTTGAAACAGAACTGGAAGGGAACCAGGCAGAGTGCATTTGGAGGTGTCTGTGATCCATAGTGCGACAGATACCTTGTCTCTGCTGAGAGTGACTTCAGAATTATCTCCGTTTGTCTTCAGCTACTCAACGTCATGTGCTGTGGTTCAAGCCATGTAATTCACCCAAATCTGCACAGATGAACGGGCTTTTCACATCCAAATGTCTTTTCTAAGAATAAGTATATTTCTATCTTGTGGTCTCATGTCTCCAAATATTGCCAAGTGTGTATGCCCAGGGTGTGGATACAGTGGGGCCAAGCTGGGCTGCCATCTGCAAGCAGACATATTCCTTATATGTCCTCCTCTGCCAGTTTGCTGCCTGAAACCCTCAAATGGGAACCAAAATTTTTAATTCTACCATCTGATCCAAGGACTCTGCCAAGAGGAGAAGATGGAAAACATCCCAAGAAGATTATAATGATGTGCAGATTCTTGCCTGAGGTTAAGCTTTGTAGGCAATTGGTGGTGGGGAGGGGCAAGGTGGGGTCAAGAGCAGGAGGGTCCTTGGGTCCCAGAAAAAAGAAAAGGAAATCCCATGGACAGAGGAACCTGGCGGGCTACTGTCCATGGTGGTGCAAGAGTTGGACACGACTTAGTGACTAAACCACTACCACCGCCATCTAGAAGGGCACCAAAGGCCCAGGGAAGGAAATGAGGGCAGCGTCACGTCACCTAGGCTACGCCTTGCCTGGCCTATCAGTGGATGAGTCTATCATCAGCAAAGCAGGCCTGCAGGCAAGGACGCTCCATGGATGGGAAGGTGCCTGTCTCCACACCAAGGTCAATAGCACACAAAACTGAGTTTGTGTCCAGTTCACCCTGAACTTTGCTAGCCATCCCACCCCCAGCAGAGCCCAAAGGAGCTGACTCGATCAGGAGACCCTGTCCCACGTACCTGTTATAGACACAAGGACATGGCCATTGGTTTCCAAGCCTTTGTTCCTGATGGATACCTTCGAGGGCAGGTATCCACAGGCCCATGGCCAACCTGGATCTCTGGGTAGCATCTGCTCTTGATCCACCCACCTGACCCATTCCACCAAGTTCTCCCCCGCCCCAGCTGAAATAACCTTTCACGTAGTCCAGGAGGAGGATCTTACCAGAAAGAGGGTTTCTCTGCCCTGGGATTTCTCACTCTCTGTGCCTGACTTAACCAGGTGAGCACCTCCACAAGTCTGCTCTCCTTGATGGCCCTAGTGTGAAGGAAGCATAAAGGACCCACGTGTAACTTCTTCCCATAATCACTTCTGAACCCTTTTGCCAACAAATACAGGCAAAGCCCATGGTGTGTAAGTACAATGGAAACTCAAGTATTGAGCCCCATAATGACCGAGGCTGGACTTGATCTAGACCTGCAGCCAGGCTGAAGAGATGGATCCCAGCTGGTTGACCCTTCAGCTTGGAAAAGAACTGCAAGAGTTTCCCAAAGTCCTGGAGCCACCAGCTGTACTCAAAATATTGTGCCTGTTCTATTTACAATAGCCTATTTTAGTAAGTATTTTATTTATAATTTATTTACACAGAAGCAACCTAGATGGCCATCAGTAGATGAATGGGTAAAGAAGATGTGGCATATATACAATGGAATTGTATAAATGTATAAATGGAATAGAAAGAATAAAATAATGCCATTTGCAGTAACATGGATGGACCCAGAGACGATCATACTAAGGGACATCAATCAGAAAGACAAATACCATGTGATGTCACTTATATGCGGGATCTAGAATATGACACAAATGAACTCCTCTATGAAACAGAAACAGACTCACAGACATAGGGAACAGACTTGTGGTTGCCAAGGGGGTGGGGGTGGAGGAGGGATAGAGTGGGAGGTGGGGGTTAGCAGACGTAAGCTAATATATATAGGATGGATAAACAACAAGGTCCTTCTGTATAGCACAGGAAATTATATTCAATATCCTGTGATAAGCCATAATGGAAAAGAATATAAAAAGAATGCATATATATGTACAAAATCATTTTGCTGAACAGTATTTAGCTTCACAATCAACATTTGTTTCAGCATAATTAAAGCCATTTCATTCTGTAAAAAAATGGACAGTCATATTCATATTTATGGTCTTAGTTCCAGAGTGCCTTTTAATTCTTTACCATTTCATCTTTTTTTTTTTTAAATCATGTAACATATGGAAAGAAAATGGAAAGATTACTCACTTGACTGGAATCAGGTTTGAAATCACTCTGAATATATTTCCTAACGCTTCCTCATTGATTGCCTTGGAAATAAATAACCCCAAGTGGTAGCATCATATTTATATTTCTAAGTCAGGAAGATTTCTCTTATTACTCTGCTTCTAAAATAAATTCCCAAGAAAGTGCGTTAAGTATCAAAATAGCATTTTCAATATCTGCCAACCTAATGTTCACGTCTCAGCAAGAAAGCATGTAACCAGTGAGTAAACTGCCTCTTTGTCAAACAGAAATGTGGCAAATTCTAAGGTGGCTCCTTTTCAACTAAATTGTCTCAGCAAGCAGAGCAGCAGGGAGAGGGTTTGCTATAGGACACGGGCAAAAACCCAATCTTTAGATGATTTTTCCAGGAGGGTATTATATTAAGTTCCAGGGAGAAATGATGAGATATTCGCTGTGAAATGGCACATTTTCTTTCAGAATCACCCGCTCCATTTAAATGCATTCGCTCCTCCAGAATGCGTCCCCGACGGGCCACGAGGTCGCACATGGAGTCCCCGGGATGCAAATGAATTCTGTAACCTGACTGGCTGCTCCCTATTTCCAGGAGGCCTGACCTTCTCTGGATGCACCCCGACTCCACATACATGCTTTTTAAGAGACACGATTTTGTCTTGTCTAAAGCACAATGTAATTAGAAAGCAATCTGGCCCACCCACGCAGCTGCCAGGGTAACTTGGCACGGCCTCCACCTGCCTCTGATGGGGTTGCCCTGGCTGTCCTTGGCTGTCCTCCGAGACGTCTCAGGGCTCAGGGATCCTGGGCAGCGCTTGCCCAGAGCCCAGGCTTGGCCAGACTCACAGAGAGTCGGGTGTTGTCTGCTGGGAGCCCTGGGGGTTAGACTGGATGGAGCCCACAGCAACCATGTTCCACGTGCCCTTGGGTGGCACAAAGGAGCCTCAGCCACCTGACATGAGCTTCCCACCACTCCACCCAGAGTGCAGAGACCATCCCCGGGCATGTGCAGGCAGGCATGCTCAGTAGCTCTGATTCTTTGTGACCCCATGGACTGCAGGCCCCCAAGCTCCTCTGTCTATGGGATTTTCCAGGCAACAACACTGGAGTGGGTTGCCATTTCCTCCTCCAGGGGATCTTCCTGACCCAGGGATTGAACCTGGGTCTCTTGCATTGCAGGCGGATTCTTTACCACTGAGCCATCATGGCAGCCAACCAGGAGCACATCCAAACCCCAATCCCTTCATCCCATCACTCACAAACTTTCGCTGCAGCCTCTAAATCCCAGTCCCCCAGGCCTCCTTTTAACCCAACTCTCTCTCTACTTCTCTCTCCCCCAATAAGACCCCATGCCCCATCAAGCCAGCCTTCTTTTTCTGCTCTCAGTGACCTAAAACTTCCAGTCTCTGCTCCCAAACACTCTAACAGCCTCAACAGTTATTTCCATGCTCAATTCCACATCCTCCAATTCAAGTATTATTCTATAGCCAGATTTCTTTTCCAAATACATACCTTTGGTCATGTTACAATGTTTTTCTCCTGCTCACAGAATTCCAGTGGCTTCTCATGGTCTTGAGTTTCCTTAGTTGGGTGCTCTGGCCTGCTGCCTATTTGTGTAAATAAAGTTTTATTGGCACATAGTCACTCCCATTCATTTACATACTGTTTATAGCTGTGTTGATGCTATGATGGCAGAGCTGAGTCACTGTGACAGACCCTACACGGCTTGGAAAACCTAAAATATCATTTGTCTCTTTATAGAAAATATTGGCTGACCCCTGCTCTAAAATGTGGTCCCAAATTTCCTTTCCAGTTTCATGTCTTTAGAGCCTGGGCTCTCTTGCCTTTCCCACTTTGATTCCCACTAGGCCACTTTCTGCTGGGGGAAACGTTCCCCTTCAGGCCCATTTCAAATGGACCCTACTCACAAATGCTTTCCTGTCTCCTGTTTCCACGTCATCCCTCCCTCCTTTGGCCCCATCACGCCTTGTGTTGGCATTTTGCATGTTCTGACTTTTATTGTAAATATTAATGTGTGTTTAGTGCTGCTTCCCCTCCCACCCCAGGCAAGGTTTGAAGCTCCTAGAGGGCAGGAACCAGGTCTCAACCACATTAAGCTCTCAGCCTAGCTTCCTGCAGTGTCATTCAATAGTTATTTGGAGACTTACTTGACTGAAAAACTGGGACTCTTTTCTTTCAGTGGCTTCCAGAGTAAATCACCAACCTCCTCCAAATGCCCACAGGCATCCCAACACCACCCAATACAAGGGGAAGTTGGAGTGAAAGAAGTCAGTGGTCATAATTGACTTGAGTTCAAATATCTTACTGTTAGCAAAATTTAAAAAAATGACCACATTGTAAAGGCTCTTCCCAGCACTGTGGAAGGAGGCACTGCAAGTGAGGGGTTCTCAGCTTTATCAGCTTGTTGGCAATTTACCTCTGTATCTAGGCGTCACTCAGGTATGAAGTCTTTAATGTGATTGTGCACAGAGAGCTGACCTGAGAGATACATGCTCCGTGCTAATGAGGGCTCCAGGGCCAGCTGGCACTCTCATCACTCAGGCATCCCCATGGATAATGAGAGCCTTATTCTACATTTTTTCTTTAATCTGGGTTTTTTAATTTTGCAGATTCACCATGGGAAACAGTTTGGTAGTTTCTCAAAAAGCAAAGTGTAGAATTACTATATGACCTGGCAATTCCACTCTTCAGTATATACCCCAAAATAATTGAAAAGTAGAAACTGGAAGAGATTCTTATACAACCATGTTCATAGAAGCATTACTCACAAACGTAGCCAAAAGGCAGAAGCAACCTAATGACCTTCAGCAAATGAACGAATAAACAATATGTATGCCTATGATGGAATATTATGCAGCCATAAAAAAGAATGCTTTGATGCATGGTACAACATGGATAGACCTTGAAAACATTATGCTATGTAAAATAAGACATAAGAGGACACATATTTTGTAATTTCACTTACATGAAATATCTAGAACCAGAAAATTCTTAGAGACAGCAAATAGATTAGAGTTTATGAAGGGTTGAAAGAAGAGGGAAGAGGAAATTATTATTTAAATGTTTTGAAAATTTCTGTTTGGGATGATGAAAAAGTTTGGGAAATATATTGTGATAATGGCTTACAACGCTGTGAATGTAATTAATGCCATGGAATTGTACTCTTAAAAATTATTAAAATGGTAAATTTATTTTGTCACAATAAAAATACCCCCCAAAAGTGAAGTAATATCTGATCATCGGAAATGAATTTGTTCAGATCAGGTTATTCATGTGTTAAAAAATATCTGGCAGAATCTTTTGCATGAAAGCATTTATCTAAAATGATTGCAATCTCTGGAATAAGAACTCTGTAGAGCTCATATACAAAAAATTCTTGCTAAGCCAAATAAAATTGATATTAAGCGGATGTCCATTCTCCAATCCTCCCCCCACTTGTCAACAATCAACTGTGGATGAATTCAATGGCAGTGAAGACACAGGTTTTAAGGAACAGTGTGGCTTGTGTTTGTTTGCCAATGTTGTCTTCAAAAAAAGACAAACTTACTTGGTGGCGATTTGCCTAGGCTAATTTCTTTCAGACCCTGAACTCCCTGAAATCTGTTTAATATAACTCCTTGGCTATCTGTATAGACCCTGACAGCTGGCTGAAGGCAAGGGGTAACTGGGCAGCCTCGCAGAGGTTCATCTAGAGCATAAAAGCCGTGATAAGGGAGGATCATTAGGTGAGCGGGAGACCACATGCCACCTAGACATCGCAAGCATCCCTTTAAATGTATTTGCCACCTCTGCCTCCCCTCCCGTCCCGGGTTCCATCACCCTCTCAGTTGCTTTCTCTAGGACATGTTCAGAACCTGCATTATGTCAGATAAATAATGCTTGGTGCAGCAACAAATCTGAGCTGGTTTAGCATAATCAGAGTTTTGTTTTTCATTCTATCACAATCTGAGACACTTAGGAAGGCAGGCTTCTATGAAGTTGATCAGGAATCTGAGCTCCATCCACTGGGGTTCCCCCATTCTCTCTGGCTTTGGAATCATCTATTGGATCCTCTGCATGTGACCAGAAGACAGGGCAGCAGGATGGTGGAGATGGCTGAGGTGGGTTTTCTGGGCTTAGCATGGAAGTGATGCATGTCTCTTCTGCCCCCAATCCATTGGCCAGGACTGAGTCACATGACCCCCACCTAGCTGCAAAGGAGTCTGGGAAATAGGTTTGTCTGAGTCCTTAACAGGGTTTCCCCCAGGGGGATTTATATATATATATATATATATATATATATATATATATCCAGCCAATCATTGCTCTTCCCATCCTTTGTCCTGCTTTATCCTCACTCCACCAGGAGACCAGAATAGCCTTGCCTTCCAAGGAGAGGAAATAGAGGCACAGAAACCTTGAACTCAAGGCTCCAGCCTGGATAAAGACTGCAACCAGGAGTGCTCTTCCACTTTCCACGGTGGGGCAAGGCCACCTTCTTCAGTGACTTGCTCTGAGCTCCAGGGTGGACTGGGACAGCCTCTGCTCAGAGGGAGACTCGCTTGGAACATCTGGGCTCCAGATGCGCTGGCTTCTTTCATGCCTCCGAGTGCAGGGGAAGGTATTGTTCTTAAGCCCTAAAATCCTGCGGAGTCTGCTTTTTGTCTCTGAGAGGTCTTCCCTCCTCTCTGCACTCTTTGAGGGCTGAATTCAGCAGAGCCAGCCTTCTTCTTCAACAGCTGACAGGGAATTCTCAGTGGAGAACAGTTGATTTTGGACCAATTCCTGCTGTCAGTCCTGCAAAGCCCAAGCTTCCTGACCTATAGGGCATGCTGACAACCCCATCTGTGTTTGCAGTTAGTTATCGGGGTGGGGAGGCTTCATTGTAAAAAGTTTGTTGAAAGTTAAGCTGGCTGGTGCACAGAAAAAGATGCATTCATCGGCTGATTCTTCCACTCTTTGCCCTCTTTCTTGTGGCTTTGTTGACAGACCCACACAATGTGTGTTGCCAGGATATGAAGACACAATCCACAAAAAATATGTTTTGCCTCCTCTCTGTGTAGGTTTCCATCCATGCATCTACCTTGGCATTTTATTTCTCATGAAAGTGATTCTAAGGTTGAGGTTTACCTCTACTGCATGATCTCTTAATTCAGAATGTGAGTAACAATGTGGAGAGGTGAGTCGATTCATAAATGGTCACTCATAATGGGATTTGGGGAAATAAAAGTGTATTGTGTGTGTCTTTAACTTTTCAAAGTTGAGATCAATACAATCACACCTTCAAACTTTTCTCCCAGTGGAGTTTTTGGTCCTACAGCCCTGAACTGGATAGATGGTGTGCTGACGGCCAGAGGGGTTTTTTATGTTTGCACATAGCTCACTACAAAAGATACTTTACAAAAACCGTGAGGAAAGTAAATATTTGTTACATTAATACAATATATAAGAGCAGAGAGGCTCAATAATACACTTGCTTTAAGATAAGGGAATACACATGGTGGTTCAGTGGTTAAGACGCTGTGCTTCCACTGCAGAGGCACTACTTCAGTCTCTGTTCAGGGAAATAAGATCTCTGCGTGCCAAGGGGCCAAAAATATTTTTTTCTCTTGAGCTGAATAAAAATGAATATACAACATTTTAACTAAAGATTAGGGAATATAGCTATCACCTGTTCAGGTGAGAGGTCCGAGATCTGTGTTTTGTTTTGTTTCTCACTATTTGTGAGAATTTACTCAGTCAGGTTTTCTTCTTTTGTACCACAGTAGAGAAGAAAGGGATGTACTTTTGAGGGATGGTTTCAGATGCAAGGAAAAGCGTTTCTGACTGAAAGTGAGGTTTACTTTCTCACACAGCAAGACATCCTGAATGTAGAGTCATGGGAAGGTTGGCCAATTCAATGACATAAACAATATATTTTGCTCTGTAATCCTCAACTGTGCCTCCTCATAGCCACAAGATGGATGCTGCAGCTCCAGACATCACATTCTCACAGAACTTAGGCCAAAGGATAAAAGGTCTTTCCTCTTTTCAGGAAATATATTGCTTAGAATCTCCCAGCAGACTTTTACTTGTATCTCATTGGCCTAAAGGGAGTTCACTCTTATCCTTAATATAATCATTGGCAAAGTGGAATGGGATTATCATAATTGGTTTAGACCAGTGGTGCTCAAACTTCAGCATGAATTGGAATCTCCTGGGGGCCTTATTAAAATATAAATTGCTGTGTTCCTGCGCCAAAGTTTCTGATTTACTATATTCAGAATGGAGCCAAATAAATTTGCATTTCTAATTAGTTGCCAGGTCATCCCACTGCCGCTGGTCCAGAGAATCATACTTTGGTTGGTTTAGACAGATCTTGATTAATTTTCTAGGGCTAGGGACAACTGGAGGAAAACATCAGGACCAAATTAGCCAAAGAGAACTTGTTAGGCCGGCACCCTGTCCTGTCCACTGCATGTTTTCTTGTATTTCCCCTTCATTTTCTGGGTATACTTCTAGACTCTTTTGGCCTTTTCTGGACCATTGTAGATTAGATAGCTTTATGGAAATTGTTTTTATTAATTTGATTCCTACAGTAAGTCTTTTTTCCTTTGAAACTAACATAAATTCTAAGTCCATCAGTGTGTACAGCTTAAATTATGTGGAGCTTAAATTATTTGTTTCAATATCTATTACCTTTTGACCTTCTCTGTAAAATGTCATCAGTCTTTGCATTTGTTCAGTCATCCAGTTTATTAGAACCATCTTAAGATCTTTCTTGGCTCTTACCAAGCTAAACACTTTTGAGTCATCAGCAGATTCTTTCACACTATCGTTCACTTCATCCTCTAGGTCATTGACAAGTATATTGAGCTAAATTACTGGAACTACCTACCAACTTGAACTTCAGGCACTAGCAGCATCTGAAACAATGTACCAGGTGTAGCAGCAGCCTTCAATCGGTGTATCAGTTTCATATACAAAAAAAGTCTGGATAGGCTTTCCTAGTGGTCCAGTGGTTAAGAATCTACTTCACACTGCAAGGGACACAGTTCAGTCCCTGGTCCGGGAAGATGCCACATGCCTCAGGGCAACTGAGTCCATGTGCCACAACTACTGAGCCCACATGCAGCAACTACTGAAGCCCTCACGCCTAGAGCCCATGCTCCACCACAGGAGAAGCCACTGCAATGAGAACTAGAGTAGCACCCCAACTAGAGTAGCCTCCACTCTCCAAAGCTAGAGAATGCCTGACTGTGGCAAAAAAGACCCAGTGCATAAATAAATTAAATCAATATTTTTTAAAAAGAAAACACAAATCATCTGAATCTGATGATTTGTGTGTTTAAAAAAGAAGTCTGGACTTCCCTGGTGGTCCAGAGGTTAAGAAACCGCCTGACAATGCAGCGGATATGGATTCAATCCCTGATCTGGGAGGATCCCACATGGCAAGAGGCAACTAAGCCCGTGAGCCACAACCACTGAGCTTGCATGCCTAGAGCCTGTGCTCTGCAACAAGAGAAGCTACCACAAGAAGCCTGCCCACCGCAACAAAGAGTAGCCCTTGCTTGCTGCATCTAGAAAAATCCCACCCATAGCAATGAAAGACCCAGTGTATCCAACAGGAAAAAAATGTGCATGTTTGATTCCATTAATTCCTGTGCAGTTTGTACAGTTATATAGAAACATATATAAACATAATTATATAGAAAGAAACTTCTCCTGCCCAAAATTCCATGTAAATGACGTTTTTGACACCACTTTGGAGATTTGGGCACTAAATTTGTTTCTAGAGACACCCTCTCAATCCCATGCCTACAGATCTAGTTGCTGCTGCTGCTGCTGCTAAGTTGCTTCAGTAGTGTCTGCCTCTGTGCGACCCCGTAGACGGCAGCCCACCAGGCTCCCCCGTCCCTGGGATTCTCCAGGCAAGAACACTGGAGTGGGTTGCCATTTCCTTCTCCAATGCAGGAAAGTGAAAAGTCAAAGTGAAGTCACTCAGTCATGTCTGACTCCTAGCGACCCCATGGACTGCAGCCTACAAGGCTCCTCCATCCATGGGATTTTCCAGGCAAGAGTACTGGAGTGGGGTGCCATTGCCTTCTCTGACAGATCTAGCTAGCTGATACCAAATTCCATTAGAAACTCACTCCTTGGAGTAAACAAGCATCTCATTTAAAAGAAGTGTCTCTTGAAAGGTTAAGGTTAAGAGAGCTAACTCTGGACATATATACATACCTGAGTGAGAGTCCATTTAGTAATCCTCATTCTTCCCTGCTGTGATCTCTACACTGAGGGATGAAGAATGAGGCAAGGGATGGACTGACTTGGGAGTTCAGGGAAGCACACTTCTCTGGGAGGGAATTCCCAGTGGGCCCTGGGCAGCCAGGGTGTGATGGGGGAACTGGGTGTGATGCTTGTAAGGGAAAAGGCCCCAGAAGGGAGCAGTGGGGGCAGAAGTGGGAACACACGTCTCTCGCAGTTTGATCCAAGATAGCCCTGTTTAGTCACATAATGTACATCTTAATAAAGAGTAAGGGGGATATTCTTATTATTAGAGGAATGTTAATTCCTCAACTCCAGGCCAGCCTTTTTCCCCTCACTTTCTGGCTAGAACACATTGATGGGGCCCATGTCTGTTTTTAAAGCCTTATCTTAGTCCTTATCTCAACCAAGCCCCACAGGACTGGAATCCAAGATGAAGAAACTAAGTTATGAGGAATTTTTAGGTGATTCACCAAAGGCCATATGGTTAATACCAAGATTTGGTGGTCAGTGCCACTTCTATCACACCATGTGGTCTATAGGATCAGGGCTGCTGTGGATGGCTGTGCACCTAGCTGATGGGTGACAGAGCAGCAGGAACCAGGAGTCCTTTTGTAAGAAACAAAAAAATCTCAAATGTACTAGTTTATTGTTGCTGTTGTTCAGTCACTAAATCATGTTTGACTTTGTGGCCCCATGGATTGCAGCACGCCAGGCTTCCTGTCCTTCACTGTCTTGTGAAGTTTGTTCAAACTCACATCCATTGAGTCCGTGATGTTATCTAACCATCTCATCTTATGCTATGCTTTTTCCTCTTGCTTTCTACCTTTCCCAACATCTTGGTCTTTTCCAACAAGTCGGCTCCTCACATCAGGTGGCCAAAGTATTGGGACTTCAGCTTCAGCATCAGTCTTTCCAATGAATATTCAGGGTTAATTTCCTTTAGGATTGACTGGTTTGATCTCCTTGCAGTCCAAGGGACTCTCAAGAGTCTTCTCCAGAACCACAGTTTAAAAGCATCAATTTTTCAGTGCTCAGCCTTCTCCATGGTTCAACTCTCACATCCATACATGACTACTAAAAAACCATAGCTTTGACCATATAGACCTTTGTCGGCAAAGTGATGTCTATGCTTTTTAATACTCTGCCGAGGTTTGTTATAGCTTTCCTTCCAAGGAGCAAACGTCTTTTAATTTCATGGTTGTAGTCACTGTCTGCAGAGATTTTGGAGCCCAGGAAAATAAAATCTGTCACAGTTTCCACTTTTTTCCCCTTCTAGTAACCCTTAATAGACCAGAATTCTTATATTTATATTCATGTAAAATTGGTGCCTCTAAGGCAGGTTCCAGGCATGAGGAGAATTGGATTTCTCAGCATCTTCCCGAGTGGTTATTCTGTTTCAGTCTTGGCTCTTCCAGTCTCAGAGCCACTGCCGTGTCACTTCAGCAAGACCTGTGTTTTAACAGGTTATAGCCTTACAACTTAGAGACTGAGGTACAGTGACCTAACAATATACTATATGTTTTTAAAGTATACAGTGTGAAATGTTGACATATGTGTGCACCCATGAAGCCACCCCACAAAGTGACCAACATGTCCACCCCTCCAAAACTTTCCACCTGGCCCTTTGTAAGCACTCCCATTCCTTCCTCCTAATCCAGGAAACCACCCATCAGCTTTCTGTCCCCACAGGCCAGTTTATATTTTCTAGTATGGTATCCATGGAGTCACACAGTCTGTACTAATTGTTGTTTGGCTTCTTCACCAGCATGCTTATTTAGGGCTTTATCCAGGTCCTTCCATGTATCACTGGGGGCTTCCCTGGTGGCTCAAACAGCAAAGAATCTGCCTACAAGGCAGGTGACCCAAGTTGAGTCCCTGGGTTGGGAAGATCCCCTGAAAGAAATGGCAACCCACTCCAATATTCTTGCCTGGAGACTTCCATGGACAGAGGAGCCTGGTGGGCTACAGTCCGTACTGTTGAAAAGAGTCGGATACGACTGAGTGACTAACACTTACTTCCTTCCATGTATCAATAGTCCATTCCTTTCTTATTACTAAGTAGTATTCCATTGTATGTATATGCCACAATTTGTTTATCCATTCACCTGATGATGAACATTTGGATTGTTTTTAGTTCTATTTTAATTCATTAATTTATTTTAATTAATTAATTTTAGCCATTACAAACAAGGCTGCTAAAAATATTTCCTCACAACTCTTTGCATGGACATAGGCATTTATTTCACTTGGGTATATATCTAGATGAAATAAATGCCTATGGTCATAGAAAGATGAGAACCTGCCCGCAAATGCAGGAGACATGGGTTTGATCCCTGGGTTGGAAAGATCCCCTGGAGAAGGAAATGGCAACCCACTCCAGTATTATCTGGGATATCCATGGACAGAGGAGCCTGGCAGGCTACAGTCCATAGGGTTGCAGAAGAGTTGGACATAACTTGCGACTAAACAACACCAACAATATACCTAGAAGTAGAAAGGCCAGGTCTTATAAAGTGCATGTTTAACAATTTAAGAAGGTGTCAAACTTTTCCTGGGTATTTGTCCCATTGTACGTCCCCACCAGCAGTGTGTCAGAGGTCTAGTTCATTTATATCTTAATCAATAATTCATAGACTCAGTCTTTTTAAGTATAGGTATGCTAATAGGCATACAAGAGTATCTCTCTGTGGTTTTAACATGCATTTCCACAGGGCATAATAATGTTGAGTATCTTGTCATGTGTTTGCTACTTTTTTTGATAAATTGCATGTTCAAATCTTCTGCTCATTTGAAAAATACAGTTGTTTGTTTCTTTTTTGCTGAGCTTAAAGTGAAAAGTGAAATGGCTTAGTCGTGTCCAACTTTGTGACGCCATGGACTGTAGCCTACCAGGCTTCTCAGTCCATGGGATTTTCCAGGCAAGAGTACCAGGGTGGGTTGCCATTTCCTTCTCCAGGGGATCTTCCCGACCCAGGGATTGAACCTAGCTCTCCCACATTGCAGGCAGACACTTTACCCTCTGAGCCAACAGGGAAGCGCATTAATGAGCTTCAGTTCAGTTCAGTCGCTCAGTCGTGTCTGACTCTGCGACCCCATGAATCGCAGCACACCAGGCCTCCCTGTCCATCACCATCTCCCGGAGTTAACCCAGACTCATGTCCATTGAGTCCGTGATGCCATCCAGCCATCCCATCCTCGGTCGTCCCCTTCTCCTACTGCCCCCAATCCCTCCCAGCATCAGAGTCTTTTCCAATGAGTCAACTCTTTGCATGAGGTGGCCAAAGTACTGGAGTTTCAGCTTCAGCATCATTCCCTCCAAAGAAATCCCAGGGTTGATCTCCTTCACAATGGACTGGCTGGATCTCCTTGCAGTCCAAGGGACTCTCAAGAGTCTTCTCCAACACCACAGTTCAAAACCATGAATTCTTCGGCGCTCAGCCTTCTTCACAGTCCAACTCTCACATCCATACATGACCACAGGAAAAACCATAGCCTTGACTAGATGGACCTTAGTCGGCAAAGTAATGTCCCTGCTTTTGAATGTGCTATCTAGGTTGGTCATAACTTTTCTTCCAAGGAGTAAGCATCTTTTAATTTCATGGCTGCAATCACCATCTGCAGTGATTTTGGAGCCCCCAAAAATAAAGTCTGACACTGTTTCCACTGTTTCCCCATCTATTTCCCATGAAGTGATGGGACCAGATGCCATGATCTTTGTTTTCTGAATGTTGAGCTTTAAGCCAACTTGTTCACTCTCCATTTTCACTTTCATCAAGAGGCTTTTTATCTCCTCTTCACTTTCTGCCATAAGGGTGGTGTCATCTGCATATCTGAGGTTATTGATATTTCTCCTGGCAATCTTGATTCCAGCTTGTGTTTCTTCTAGTCCAGCATTTCTCATGATGTACTCTGCATAGAAGTTAAATAAGCAGGGTCACAATATACAGCCTTGACATACTCCTTTTCCTATTTGGAACCAGTCTGTTCCATGTCCAGTTCTAACTGTCGCTTCCTGACCTGCATACAGGTTTCTTAAGAGGCAGGTCAGGAGGTCTGGTATTCCCGTCTGTTTCAGAATTTTCCACAGTTTATTGTGATCCACACACTCAAAGGCTTTGGCATAGTCAATAAAGCAGAAATAGATGTTTTTCTGGAACTCTCTTGCTTTTTCCATGATCCAGCAGATGTTGGCAATTTGATTTCTGGTTCTTCTGCCTTTTCTAAAACCAGCTTGAACATCAGGCAGTTCACAATTCACGTATTGCTGAAGCCTGGCTTGGAGAATTTTGAGCACTACTTCACTAGCATGTGAGATGAATGCAATTGTGCGGTAGTTTGAGCATTCTTTGGCATTGCCTTTCTCTGGGATTGGAATGAAAACTGACCTTTTCCAGTCCTGTGGCCACTGCTGAGTTTTCCACATTTGCTGGCATATTGAGTGCAGCACTTTCACAGCATCATCTTTCAGGATTTGAAATAGCTCAACTGGAACTCCATCACCTCCACTAGCTTTGTTGGTAGTGATGCTTTCTAAGGCCCACTTGACTTCACATTCCAGGATGTCTGGCTCTAGATGAGTGATCACATCATCATGATTATCTGGCTCATGAAGATCTTTTTTGTACAGTTCTTCCGTGTATTCTTGCCACCTCTTCTTAATATCTTCTGCTTCTGTTAGGTCCCTACAATTTCTGTCCTTTATTAAGCCCATCTTTGCATGAAATGTTCCCTTGGTATCTCTAATTTTCTTGAAGAGATCTCTAGTCTTTCCCATTCTATTGTTTTCCTCTATTTCTTTCCATTGATCGCTGAAGAAGGCTTTCTTATCTCTTCTTGCTATTCTTGGAACTCTGCATTCATATGCTTATATCTTTCCTTTTCTCCTTTGCTTTTTGCCTTTCTCCTTTTCTCCTTTTCACAGCTATTTGTAAGGCCTCCCCAGACAGCCATTTTGCTTTATTGCATTTCTTTTCCATGGGGATGGTCTTGATCCCTGTCTCCTGTACAATGTCACGAACCTCATTCCATAGTTCATCAGGTGCTCTATCTATCAGATCTAGGCCCTTAAATCTATTTCTCACTTCCACTGTATAATCATAAGGGATTTGATTTAGGTCATACCTGAATGGTCTAGCGGTTTTCCCTACTTTCTTCAATTTAAGTCTGAATTTGGCAATAAGGAGTTCATGATCTGAGCCACAGTCAGCTCCTGGTCTTGTTTTTGTTGACTGTATACAGCTTCTCCATCTTTAGCTGCAGAGAATGTAATTAATCTGATTTTGGTGTTGACCATCTGGTGATGTCCATGTGTAGAGTCTTCTCTTGTGTTGTTGGAAGAGGGTGTTTGCTATGACCAATGCGTTTTCTTGGCAAAACTCTTATTAGTCTTTGCCCTGCTTCATTCCACATTCCAAGGCCAAATTTGCCTGTTACTCCAGGTGTTTCTTGGCTTCCTACTTTTGCATTCCAGTCCCCTATAATGAAAAGGACATCTTTTTTGGGTGTTAGTTCTAAAAGGTCTTGTAGGTCTTCATAAAACCATTCAACTTCAGCTTCTTCAGCATTACTGGTTGGGGCATAGACTTGGATAACTGTGATATTGAGTGGTTTGCCTTGGAGATGAACAGAGATCATTCTGTCGTTTTTGAGATTGCATCCAAGTACTGCATTTTGGACTCTTTTGTTGACCATGATGGCTACTCCATTTCTTCTGAGAGATTCCTGCCCGCAGTAGTAGATATAATGGTCATCTGAGTTAAATTCACCCATTCCAGTCCATTTTAGTTCGCTGATTCCTAGAATGTTGACGTTCACCCTTGCCATCTCTTGTTTGACCACTTCCAATTTGCCTTGATTCATGGACCTGACATTCCAGGTTCCTATGCAATATTGCTCTTTACAGCATTGGATCTTGCTTCTATCACCAGTCATATGCACACCTGGGTATTGTTTTTGTTTTGGCTCCATCCCTTCATTCTTTCTGGAGTTACTTCTCCACTGATCTCCAGTAGCATGTTGGGTACCTAATGACCTGGGGAGTTCCTCTTTTGGTATCCTATCATTTTGCCTTTTCATGCTGTTCATGGGGTTCTCAAGGCAAGAATACTGAAGTGGCTTGCCATTCCCTTCTCCAGTGGACCACGTTCTGTCAGACCTCTCTACCATGACCCTCCCGTCTTGGGTTGCCCCGCAGGCATGGCTTGGTTTCATTGAGTTAGACAAGGCTGTAGTCCTAGTGTGATTAGATTGACTAGTTTTCTGTGAGTATGATTTCAGTGTGTCTGCCATCTGATGCCCTCTTGCAACACCTACCATCTTACTTGGGTTTCTCTTACCTTGGGCGTGGGGTATCTCTTCACGGCTGCTCCAGCAAAGCACAGCCGCTGCTCCTTACCTTGGACGAAGGGTATCTCCTTACCGCCGCCGTTCCTGACCTTCAATGTGGGATAGCTCCTCTAGCTCCTCTGAGCTTAGGGAGTTATTAATATATTGTGGAATCAGTTCTTTATCAGATATGTGATTTATAAGCATTTTCTTCTGCTCTGTGACTTATCTCTTTATTTTTTAACAGCGTCCTTTGAACAATGTTTCTTAATTTTGATGCAGTCCAATATCAATTTTATATATGATATTCTTTTGCTGCTGAATGTTAAAAATCTCTGCCTAACCCGAGATAACAAAGATTTTCTCCTGTGTTTTCTTCTAGAAATTTTGCAATTTTAGTTTTTATGGCTAAATCTCCAATCCATTTTGACTTACTGTTTGTGGAAGTGACAGGATTGGACTGGAATTATTTTTTGCATAAGAATATCCAATTGTTTAATCTCTGCTAGTTAAAAACATATTTTCTTTCCTGAATTAACTTTACACCTGTGTAAAAAAAATCAATTGACCTTATCGATGTGAGTTTTTTTCTGGACTCCCCTTTTTTTCTATTGATCTTATTGTCTATCTTGACACCAATATCATAGTATTGTAATTATTCTATTCTGTTCCACTGATCTATTTATCTATCTTCATGCCAATAACACAGTATCTTAATTACTGCAGTTTTATAATAAATATCAAAATAAGGTAGTGTGCAATCTTTCCTCCTATTTTTCAAAATTGTTTTTATTTCCCTTGGTTTTTTATATTTCCAAGTGAATTTTAGCATCAGTTTGCCAAATTATACAAAAAGGATTCTGACTGGGAATCTGTTTTTTCCCACCGATTAATTTGGGGAAAATTTGATATATTTGCTATGTTGAGTCATCTGACCCATGAAACTGGCAAATTACTCCATTTATTTAGGTCTTTCATTTTTCTCAGCAATATTTTATAGTTTGAAGTGTGAAATTTTTAATCATGTTTTCCAGATTTATCCCTAGGAGTTTAACATTTTAATGCTATTGTAAATGGAATTTTTAAAAATATCAATAGTGAATCATTCATTAGTAGTATTCAGTAATAACCGATTTTTGTATGTTGATCTTACATCCTGTGGACTTCCCTGGTGGCTCAGAGGTTAAAGCGTCTGTCTACAATGCGGGAGACCCGGGTTAGATCCCTGGGTCGAGAAGATTCCCTGGAGAAGGAAATGGCAATCCACTCCAGTACTACTGCCTGGAAAATCCCATGGACAGAGGAGCCTGGTAGGCTACAGTCCATGGGGTTGCAAAGAGCTGGACATGACTGAAGAGACTTAACACACACACACACACATAGGCAGAACCAGAGAGAATGGAACCCAGGTCTAATTTCACCTCATCACCAAGGCAAACACTTTTGGAACCTCCGCCTACAGCTCCACTGATTATGCCTCTTTTGCTCTGGTTTTGTGTGATCTCTGGCAAGTGGTTAGTTTCATCTCTTGGGTGTTTCTTCTCCCAGCCTCAGGAGTTTCCACATACACATTTGCTGATAGGCTGTCAGAGGAAGCCTAAGGGAATATCCTCAGGATACTTCTGGAGACTTTCGTCATATGACTCCCTCCTCTCCCACCAACTCCAGCCACCTTGGTCTCCCCAGACCCTCAGCTCTGTCTCGTCAACTCAGGGAGACCACTGGGATCTACCTGGGTTTCCCTTCCTGGCCCACCCTTGGGAACCCTCCTGTAGGGCTGGGGGGGTTAGACAGCCCCTGGCTTATATCTAATCTCTCAAGGATCACTGTCCTTTCCTACTTTCTTTTCAACGTCTTTCAAACTCTTATTTCATATGCACTGCCTTTGTTGCCAGCTATTTTAGACAAAAGGGCAGACCTGGCCCTTGTTACTCCATCTTGTCTGCCCTGTTTTTAAAACCTTTGCCTTAAATCAAAAGCCATCAGGTTCAGATGCCTCTTTTTTAGAGCCTCTTCCCTGTCTAGCTTAGCAATTAGTCTAAGCAAGCAGCCAGGGTCTGTGATTAAGAGCAGAAGCACTGAGGTGGCACAGCCTAAAGTCTGATATTATTTCATTCTTAATGGTTTGACCTTGAGCAAGTTACTCACCCTCTTCAAGCCCCAGTCTCCTCCTTTACAGTCAGGGAAAGTACCATGAGGGTTACTCAGAATCAGCGCCGCATGGAGAGCACCAGGGCCCAGGGGCCCTGGCTACGGGGCTCAGGTGTTTGGTCAAACATTAGTCTAGATGTTGCTGTGAGGATATTTTGGAATATGATTAACACTTACAATCGGTTAACTTGAAAGGGAGATTACTTTTTATAATGTGGGTGGGCCTCATCCAATCAGTTGAAGCAAACATTGAGGTTTCTGGAAGAAGAAGAAATTTGCCTCAAGACCCTAACACACAAATCTTGCCGGGATTTCTGTCCTTCCAGCCTGCCCTGGAAGTTTTCCCATGTATTTGTTTTTAAAGTACACGTTGCCCACATCTCAGGTATGTGTGTGATTTCACTTTATCATCACAGAGGGCTAATTTCCATAAGGCATGTGATGCATAAGGCAATATAAGTAGTCATGTATGGATGTGAGAGTTGGTCCATAAAGAAAGCTGAGCACCGAAAAACTGATGCTTTCAAACTATGGTGCTGGAGAAGACTCTTGAGAGTCCCTTGGACAGCAAGGAGATCAAATCAGTCAATCCTAAAGGAAATTAACTCTGAATATTCATTGCAAGGACTGGTGCTGGAGCTGAAGTTCCAAAACTTTGGTCACCTGATGAGAAGATCTGACTCATTGGAAAAGACCCTGATGCTGGGAAGGATTGAGGGCAAGAGGAGAAGGGGGCGACAGAGGACGAGATGGTTGGATGGCATCATTGACTCAACAGACATGCATTTGAGCCAACTCTGGGAGATCGTGACAGGGAAGCCTGGGGTGTTGTAGTTCACGGGGTCGTGAAAAGTCGGACACGACTTAGAGACTGAAAAACAAAATAAGGCAACATTTCAGAATGAAATAAATCTTCTCCGAAAGTACATCAATTCAGATATTAAACAAATACACGGATGCAGCTTCAGCAGTGTTGGCCTGTTGGGCAACAGCCTGACACTATTTTCCTCCCAAGTTTTTGCCTTGAATTCCTGTGAAGGGCTCCCCTAAAATTCCCTTCCATTCCACTTCCTCCCTTCACAGAGACAGCCACTGGGGCCATGACAAACTTGAGTCAGAGTCAGGAAACTGAAGTTGGGAGAAACCAGGCAATGGCAGAGTGAGGCTGGACTCGTAACCTGAAGGAAAGCTCAAACTCCCAATCTTTATGCTGAAAAATCCAGGGCAGTCGATAAACATCAGCTTGATGCACACTTAGCAAAGTGGGATGAAACTGACTTTCTACTGTGGGCCCTGGAGGATTCAGAGACTAAGAAGCATCTTTTAAATCAGGAGAATATCCTTTTGCTGAAAATATTTGAGTATTTCTTCCTCTTACAGTACCATTTACACCAGCGGTCCCCAACCTCTGTGATCTAATGCCCGATGATCTGAGGTGGAGCTGATATAATAATAAAAGAAATAAAGTGCACAATAAATGAAATACTCTTGAACCATCCCGAAACCATTCCTCTTCCATGGAAAAATTGTCTTCCAGGAAACCAATTCCTGGTGCAAAAAAGGTTGGGGACAGCTGATACACCATCATCATAGCATTAAGATCTGGTGTTTCTGGCAATGTGTTTTCACTATTACACATCTATACAGAGTTCACATGGGATTTGAAATCAGGCAGAACATCTGTGTGGACCTTCACTCTATCAACCTCTTTGCTCGGGTCCATGTATGTATTAACAGTTATAGAAAAAGTAACTTAAATAATGGATGAGCTCTTTCCACTTCTCACAGACAGAGAGATTTAAGCAACAGAAGAAAAGACAATCATATTTATCTAGTACCCACATATAATATGTGGCAAAGAGGAATAAATGGAGAATAGTAGGAACACATGAGATATTTTAATTTATCCAGTGTTCTTTTTCTTTTTGCAGTGGACTTAAGAAACTGAAATGCGTAAGTCAAAGCAGACAGAGTTTTAAGTCCTATGATATTTGGACATGTAATGATTTTAGTCAGATAAAAATTTAAATTTCTTGTTTTGGAAAGAGATAAGACAATGGGATAAAGAGAAGAGACACTCCTGTCCTCTGAGGATGAATTTTAAAATGGTGCTTCATTTGCTCATTGAACCTTTGAGATTTGATTCATGCTATGGAACTGGCACAAATAAACACTAAATGAGGTATTTTTGAATAAATGTAACATTGAAAGCTCTGGTCGAGGGAACTATACCGTAAATCATTTCGTAAATCTCCTTTCTCTGAAACTTTGGACTTTATGCTTTTATTGGCTTTTTCTTGCCAGTTTTTAGTCTCCTTCATTGAGTCATTATGACTGTTCAAAAGAAAGCCAGAATTCATGCAAAAGCATATAAAATAAGACTCGATTAGTTTTGAAATTATAGACACTCCAGGAAACAGTGAAGTTACCACACCTGGTATAAAACATACTTGGAGCACTTTCATATTTAATGAAAAATATATTCCACCGAGTGTTACCCCTGAACAACATGACCTAGAAATCCATTAATAGTTTTGCTGCTTATTGGAAGACTGAGATTTTACTATTCCCACTCTAGCTGAGCGTTATATGAAAATGCTTATAAATCTCAACAACTCACCCTGAAGTCTGCCAAATTACTCCCCCCTCCTCATCAGTGGAATGTACCATCACATGAAAATATAAAAATTTCAGCAATGTCTACAGAGACACTCCAAATTACTCAGGCATTAAATCATCTAATATGCGATGGGTCTATGACCACGATGCGAAGAGTCCCTGAAGGGGACAAAATATTTATTTAAAGGGCCAGTGGATCACAGGACACATTGTGGGTTTGTAATATGTTCAGTAAATCGTTATGTTCCCACTTCAGGGAGAGAGAAGTCCGCTATTTCCTCTGAACTGAATTTTGGTTGTTCAACAAAACCCAGTATTATCCTATATGAAGAAATAAGCTCACAAATAGTGATACAGACTGTGGGTTTCTCCCTCCTCACTGTGAAACTTCTCTGGAATTTCCTGCCTCTCTTTTATGCAAGAGATTTCTTTTTTCCATCCTTCTGAGGCTGATTGGCTTGTATCATTGTGAAACATAGATTTTTCTTTCAAAATATCAGATTGAAAAATTCTCAGCCTGGTGTTGTCTCATAAAGATTATGCTCTGATTAAAACCAGACCTGGCTTGTAGATCTGCTTTCATTTTTTTTCCCCTGAAACACAAACAAGAGAAATTTTAATAAAAACATTCCACTTCCCACCAGAGACGCTGGGAATGGTAATCCAGGTATTACCCTATCTGCAAATATGCATCCAACACGCAGGGCCTGCATGGAAGTATTTTAAAGGCTTAACCCAAGATTTTCATATTAAGAATGGAATGTAGTATCTTTTGATTCCTTAAATCCCCAATTTTGAAGAAAGGCACCTTTTAAAATGATCTGAGTGATGGCCTGGGACTGTTTACAGGTATTCTTAACAATATAATGAACTCACCTGTTTCCTTTTCCCAGTGCTTTTTAAAAGTGAGAAGACAGAACTCAAAGATGCCTGAGAAAAGATGTTCACTGCAGCATTGTTTATAACAGCTGCCAGCTGCATGTAGTCTTACTGCCTATCAAAGCTGACTTGGGGAAGGATGCTAATGGAGGGGCTAAGAGCAGAAGCACTGGAAACCAGCTCTGCTGGCTTATGGATTCTGGTGCCACTACTTACTAATCCTGTGACCTTGGACAAGTTACTTAAACCTTAGTTTTCTCCTCTGTAAAACTGGGATAATAACAGTAGCTAATTCTCAAGGTTGAAGTGAAGCCTGAGATAATAGTTACTAGTATCTGTAGGACCTAAAACAGTGCATGGTACATAATAGGTTCTCAATAAATATGTATTGAATAAATACAAAGAGGTTGCAAGAGTGCCCAGCGAATAGTGGACACTCAGTTCAGTTCAGTCTCTCAGTCGTGTCCGACTCTTTGTGACCCCATGAATCGCAGCACACCAGGCCTCCCTGTCTATCACCAACTCCCAGAGTTCACTCAGATTCACGTCCATCGACTTGGTGATGCCATCCAGCCATCTCAGCCTCGGTCGTCCCCTACTCCTCCTGCCCCCAATCCCTCCCAGCATCAGAGTTTTTTCCAATGAGTCAACTCTTCTCATGAGGTGGCCAAAGGACTGGAGTTTCAGCTTTAGCATCATTCCTTCCAAAGAAATCCCAGGGCTGATCTCCTTCAGAATGGACTGGTTGGATGTCCTTGCAGTCCAAGGGACTCTCAAGAGTCTTCTCCAACACCACACTTCAAAAGCATCAATTCTTTGGCGCTCAGCCTTCTTCACAGTCCAACTCTCACATCCATACATGACTACTGGAAAAACCATAGCCTTGACTAGATGGACTTTTGTTGGCAAAGTAATGTCTCTGCTTTTGAATATGCTATCTAGGTTGGTCATAACTTTTCTTCCAAGGAGTAAGCATCTTTTAATTTCATGGCTGCAGTCACCATCTCCAGGGATTTTGGAGCCCAAAAAAATAAAGTCTGACACTGTTTCCACTGTTTCCCCATCTATTTCCCATGAAGTGATGGGACCAGATGCCATGATCTTCGTTTTCTGAATGTTGAGCTTTAAGCCAACTTTTTCACTCTCCTCTTTCACTTTCATCAAGAGGCTTTTTAGTTCCTCTTCACTTTCTGCCATAAGGGTGGTGTCATCTGCATATCTGAGGTTATTGATATTTCTCCTGGCAATCTTGATTCCAGCTGTGCTTCTTCCAGCCCAGGGTTTCTCATGATGTACTCTGCATAGAAGTTAAATAAGCAGGGTGACAATATAAAGCCTTGACGTACTCCTTTTCCTATTTGGAACCAGTCTGTTGTTCCATGTCCAGTTCTAACTGTTGCTTCCTGACCTGCATACAGGTTTCTCAAGAGGCAGGTCAGGTGGTCTGATATTCCCATCTCTTTCAGAATTTTCCACAGTTTATTGTGATCCACACAGTCAAAGGCTTTGGCATAGTCAATAAAGCAGAAATAGATGTTTTTCTGGAACTCTCTTGCTTTTTCCATGATCCAGCGGATGTTGGCATTTCATGTGCACATTCACACACAGGACCATCTCTGGAAGCATCTTTAGGCATGGGGATGTTGACCTTCCTTTGCACCCTGTTTTTGGATTGTTGGACTAGCCTAGGTGACTTTTCTGGGAAGCAGATTCTGAGCTGAGACTCTTGTATAGAGAAAGTCTATTAGGAGGCATGCCTGTGGAAGGGAGTGGGGGAAGCAGGACTGGAGGGAGGCAGAAGTCCATCTGCGATGGAGTCCCAGCAAAGCCAGTCCTGAGGGGTAGGGAGAGTCAGAAGCTGGATGGCCCCTCAGAGCTGCCCCAAGATGGGAGGAGGGGCCAGGCCATCATATCGTCATCCATCAGGCACCAGACGCTGTCTGGTCCTCGAAGGAAGTGGACCTGGGGTGAGGCAGTTTTCTTCAGCAGAGGCAATCCCTGAGGAGAGTGATGGTAAGGGACTTCTGGCACATTGCCAGCAGCTGGGGGAGAAGTTTCTCATTCTTGAAGGGGGGATCGGACAGCACAGAACAGTATCCACAACACTAGCTGTTCCTTTAATAAGTGAATGACGTGAGGACAGGGATTTAATTTCCAGTCGCAATAGTTTTTGGTGACTTACAGGGTACCTGAGGGCTATTGTACTTCACACTCCACACCACTCCGCCAAAAGTACCAGAAGTTTTAACAGTTGATTGGGGGATGGTCTAAGAGGTGCTTCTGGGAGAAATTTGTGTGTGTACTCACTGCCTTAAGAGGTTACTCAATAATTGTTTATTATAGACCAATAATTCAGACACACGTGAATTAACTAGGGGAGAATAAGACACTGAAACTGTCCAGTTTTCCTATCTTAGCCCTTGTTAATATCAGCATGATGGACCTCCCTGGCTGTCCAGTGGTCAAGACACTGCACTCCCGATGCAGGGGGCACAGGTTCGATCCCTGGTTGGGGAACTAAGATCCTGCATGCTTCACAGCATGGCCAAAGTAAATAAATATCAGCATGAGTTTGGGATAGAGTCTCTGGATGGCCAAAGGAGCATGTAGAGCTGTGTTCACCAAAATGGGATATAGGTGCTCCAGGGGGTACAAAAGACCATGGCCTTCTCTTTATGGTAGGGACATTTGTTATGGAGAGGAAATTTGAGAAGTTTTACAGATACCTACTTTTGTCTTTAAAAAAGGAAAAGCAAGGAAGAAGAAAAGATTTCCTCAATATTTAATAAACAGACAGAGATTGGCCCCTGATTCAGTTCACAAGCTAGACTGCCTCATTTCTAGCCTATTAGAAAACAGAGCTCTAATTCCACAGTAGGAAAGATAAGGACAAAGCTGTTCTTGCTTTCAGCAGCTTATAACACTTGCAGTGGGCTCCTCAATGAACTGGAATACCAAATAATATCATTTATGATGCTGAAGCTGAAACTCCAGTACTTTGACCACCTCATACAAAGAACTGACTCATTGGAAAAGACTCTGATGCTGGGAGGGATTGGGGGCAGGAGGAGAAGGGGACGACAGAGGATGAGATGGTTGGATGGCATCACAGACTCAATGGACATGAGTTTGAGTGAACTCTGGGAGTTGGTGATGGACAGAGAGGCCTGGTGTGCTGCAGTTCATGGGGTCACAAAGAGTTGGACACGACTGAGCGACTGAACTGAACTGACTGAAACAAATCTTCACAAAATTATGACATGGCATTGGCTGCTGACTGTTTTGGTGACATGGTACCCTGGATGGAATCCTGGAGCAGAAAAAGGGCACTGATGGAAGAACCTTGGAAATTTAAATAAAGTCTGTAGTTGATAATACTTCATTAATGCTAATGTTTCAGTTTTGATGAATTTACTCTGTTTATATTAGATGTTCACACTAAGGGAAGCTGCATGAAGGGTAATGGGAATTCCTCATTCTATCTTAGTGATCCTTCTGTAACTCTAAAATTCTCTTAAAAAGTTCTTACACAAAAGCTATTTGAAGTATAGCTTTTTACATCTATTATTGTTAACAGTAAACAATGACCTAAATGCACATCATTCCTTAATGCAGGAGACCTGGGTTCTATCCCTCAGTCAGGAAGATCCCCTGGAGAAGGGAATGGCAACCTATTCTATTATTCTTGCCTGGAGAATTCCATAGACAGAGGAGCCTGGAGGGCTCCATCGGGTTGCAAAGAGTCAGACACAACTGAGTGACAAACACTTGCTAGAGTAGAAGATGATAAAAACAAAATTATCATGGTTAGCAAACTATCTGAAATGAAAATGTCAGAATATATTTTAAAAAAACCAACAAAAAACAACCAAGTTTCTGGTTTTGTAGAATTGTGTGATTCTCCATCCAGGGTTTTTAAATAATGTCCTGAATTTTTATACATATTTAGAAGCCACTTTTGAGATTTCTTACCTAATAGCAAATATGCCATTGGAGAAACTGCAATAGAGAAATAATTTACATAAAGCAATGATGAAAAATGAAATCATTCTCTTTAGTTGGAAAACCCTTTAGAAGACAGAAGCAAAGTGTTAGGAAGAAAATTACAAACAGTGGGTTGACTGCCGAAAGAATGAAGGTGGAGAGACTTCTAACATGAGTCCATAACTGAGCTGCTGGCTTGTTTCTAATCAAAAT
The DNA here is from genome assembly GCF_014754425.2 of Oryx dammah. Classification (NCBI taxonomy): domain Eukaryota; kingdom Metazoa; phylum Chordata; class Mammalia; order Artiodactyla; family Bovidae; genus Oryx; species Oryx dammah. The sequence continues at coordinate 49,300,118 of NW_024070194.1, forward strand.
TTTTAAATTTTATTTCAACTTTTTTCCTTTTAAAATTTTGTTTTAGTATTAGAAGTATATTCATAATGTGTTCATAATAAAATATAACATAATATATAAATATAGATATTAATATTAAATTTTTTTAAGTGCAAATACTGGAAGCACATGCTCAAAAGGACTTTACTAATAGAGGTGCATGATTTACAGTCTTGGGTAGAGGATAGCTAATGAGAAACAACAAAGTAAACGGGTTGGTTTATTTCCTTAAAAAAATTTATTAGGGAAAAAAAATGTTCCCCACCATATACATAGCATATCAATTCTAGGTGTGCCTTGGTCCTCTTGTGCCAAGTAAGCAAAATTAGAATGCTAATTACCTAAGCGTTTTTACAGTTGTTTTGGCTAATATCATCTGTTTGTCTTTGGTTAAAAGTCACATGTGAGGAGTACAGTCCCAGAGACTGTGATTCCAAAGGAGAACAAGCATCAGCCCAGGAAATGTAGACAGGAAGTACCCTGTTAAGAAGTAACTGCTCACCTGTGGAGATGAAGACAGTAAGATCTGAGAGTTAAACAGCTTGCTGGTGCTATGCAGGTGGGTCCCTAAACAGAGCCAGGACTGGGACCATCCAGACTCATCTTCTCCCCATCCAGGGCACCTCTTCGGGTACGCCTTGCACCTGAAGCGACAATCCGGTGCAGGCCCAGTTTTGTATTTCCAGGTTGGAGGAAAGCAATGGATTCAAAGCTTCAGCTAGAAATCACTCTTCACTTGCAAAGAAAATCCTTTGAATTTTCTGGTGAGACTCATGGCCACAGGCTTTATAGAGCTAAAGACAAAAGGTCATTTTTGGGTTTGCTGGCGTCACCATGTTGCTAGGAGAGCGTCTGTGATGGAATGTCCCAAGCAACAGGAGCCAGGATCCTCCACACAGCCCCGCTGTAGGCAAAGGACACAGCGTCTGTGCACAGGGAGAGAGATCAGCCACGCCAAGGGCAAGGCCAGAGCACCCAGTCCTCCTGGACTTCGTGGGAGAGGACTGAAGACTAGCACAAAAGTCCTCATACCACATCGTTTCTTAATGATTTTAAAGAAATAAACATACATTAAAATTTCAAATTTTATTTTGCTTCGTGGTACCCAAACCTGCTCACTTCTTCTGGACAACAAGTTAAAACAAACAGCAGTAAAATGAGCCTGAAATGGATATGAACTCATTTTGCTGGGCATAGGCAATGACCTGGCCCCACCTTTGACTTGCCAGCCCTGGGACCTCTCCAAGCATGTGGTGTAAGGATAGGGTATTGGTCCAACCACCTCACAGGTCAGGTCAGCGAGCATAGGAGGATGAGGAGGATGCAGATGAAGGGAACAGATGCTCTGCAGGGAACAGGGTGCTAAACGCTGTGCTGAAATGCTCGGCACAGATCCATCTCTTTCAAGAACCAGGATTCCAACTGCCACACGCTTTCTTCCCTTTGTTATTTACATCCTAGAAAATATGCCTCCAAGGGTAATGTGTGCTCATATATATGTATGTATTTTCAGAGTGAGAGAAAACAGAAAGAATAAAAGATATTTGACTCACTAGCTAACATTTTTGAAATGTTTGAAAACTGCTTTTGGGAAAGCAATATAGCTTTTGCTTAGAAATAGAAATACAGCACATTTTCATTTAAAAATATCCCTGCATTTTTTATGAGGGGAGGGCATGTTTCATAAACCTCTTAAAACTGAGCATGGTTGTCAATTCTGAAGTCTTCCTGCTACGCATTAACAGGAGGCTGTGTACCTGTGACCAGGGCTAAGGGTATAGTCCTGGGCTCCCACCCCTGCTTCAGAGTCCCCAGCATAGGGTCAGAGTAGGGGAAGGTATGATGCTGGCTGAGGTAGACTCTAACCTTGGGTAAAAATGGGAGAGAGAAAAAAAGCAGCCAGGGAGGATTCTGGGAGGTTAGATTGATGGGGAAATCTTCCACTTCAAAAGCTCAGAGTGCCCCACAAGACTCAGGCTGGCCCAGGCACCTCCATGCCAGCTGACAGTCCTGCAGGTAGTGATGCTCTGGCTAAAGCTGAGTGGGTGGAGATGCCTCTGGCAGAACCTGGACCCATCCTCAGCAGAAGCTACTCACTAGGATGATCTGCTCTCGTGTAGACTATCTGCATGTCATGGCTGCCACAGGGAATGGGCACATTTATACCGTTGCTGGGACCATGCTGAGGGGTGGTGAGGGATGCTCCGGGTGCCCAGGTGCCCAAGGCCCTAGGGGATCAGCTTATTGATACACTGACAACTGGCACAGAGGTTGGGAAACTCTAGTTCACAGTGCAGCCCCATCTCTGAGGATGAAAGCCTTTGTCCCTCATTGAAGGATAGGGAAGGGCAGGCATCTTCAGGGTGGCCCTGAGGTCATGGTGCCAATGTCTCTTCCTGCAGTGGGAAAGCAGAGGTGGTGCGAGGCCTAAAGAAGACGGTGGTTCTGTGAGGGCCTGGGAATCTCTGACAGGTGCCTCAAGTGGAAAGGGGCACTCTGGTGCCTGCCCTGTGCCAGGGGAGATGTGAAGGGTTGCTCTTAGAACCCTTAGCTCCTATACTCTGCACCTTTCCTCCCCCTGTGAGGGGAAAGGGCCATGGGCAGAGCTTGGATCCTAGAACTGGGATCTAGAAAAAGTGGGTTGGGAGTTTCTGCCTCTCCTGTGGTCCTGCCTACAGCCATCCTCTGCTGATCTCTGAGGATGATGCCCCAGGCGAGGAGCGTGATGGGGTTTGTGTTTGATAAGGAGAAAGTGAAGGAATATCAGTGGGCCCATCCATAGAGGGAGAACGCAGCAAATGCTTCATAAGGGAGGTTATCTCCTTTCCTAGTGTATGGTTTTCTAACTTAATAAAACATTTTTTTCTGTACTCCCGGTTTTCTAATCCTGAACTCTTATTTTGTGTCTCTGGGATCTCACCCTGACTTATGACTAATACACCATCCATGAGCTAACAGTTTGCAAATGGATATATTCAGCCAAGTTTCTTCTCCCGAATTTCAGAAGTGTACCTAATTCCCTACAGGTCATTATGCTTAGATGCCTAGTGGGTACCTGAGACTTCCTCATGTGTAGTTTGGCAAAGAGGAAGTCATTCCATTCACGTACTGCAAGTAATCTCCTGTTTACCAAAAGCTTTGGAATTAAGAGCGTTTCGTGCTCGTAGCTCAAAGAATCAAGGAACATGGTTTTCATTTATGATTGTTTTAGTAATTTCTGCCAGACTAAACAATATAATTCTATTCTTGTTTCCAGAGTTTTACCAATGTGAAGCATACTTTATTAGACATTTTTAATACTAACTGAGTCTCCAAATAATGGTGTGGGTGGTCATGACCATGTGTCATAGCTGCAGACAGACAACTTAAGCCAGAAGACAGCTTGCAACGTTTTTCTGAGGTCTCCAGAAACACCTTCTCTCCAGTTCGGCTCAGGTGATCTTTTGTTGTTGTTTAGTAGCTAAGCTATATCCAACTCTTTCGAGACCCTATGGATTGTAGCCCGTCAAGCTCCTCCTCTGTCCATGGAATTCCCCAAGCAAGAATACTGGAGTGAGTTGCCATTCTGTGATCTTTGGCATCGGATAACTTTTCTCACCTCCTAACTTTGTCCCTATCATTTATTTTACCTTTTTTAAAAATTGAAAGGTAGTTGATTAACAATGTTGTATTAGTCCCAGGTATATAGTAAAATGATTCAGTTTTAGATTATTTTCCATTATAGGTTCTTTTTAGATTCTCTTCCATTATGGCTTATTAAAATATACTGAATATAGTTCCCTATGCTATACGGTAGGACCTTGTTAGTTTTCTATTTTATATATGGTAATACATATCTGTTTAATCCCAAACTTCTAATTTATAGATACCCCATGACCCTGCCCTTTCCCCTTTGGTAACTGTAAATTTGTTTTCTATGTCTGTGAGTCTATTTTCTATTTTGTAAATAAGTTCATTTGTATCATTTTTTTAGATTCCCCATATAAGTGCTATACTATGTCATTTGCCCCTACCATTTCTAATAAAACCTGAATTACTTCCAGATTTCATAACCAACAAGACCTTACCAGGTTTGGGATGCAGCTGAACAGGGATGACCAGAAAGATCCATTAGTGGAGGTTCAGTCAGCAGATCCTACAGCTCCTAGGATCCAGAGCCGCTGGGAACAGGTGGGGACCAGGGCTCCAGGTGGGAGAAGCAGAGCCCAGGAGCCTTGGCATCAGGCCTGGGAAGCAAGACCCCAAGGCCAAGAAGCTGCACAGTGAAGATGCACCTGAGTAGAAACCAAAGGGCATGAGAGGCAGGGCTGGGAAAAGCCTGGGGTGCCTGCAAATGGGTGGAGCTGGAGACTAAGCTTGTGGCCACTACACCTCTTCCTTTGCAGCTAAATCGAGTCCCACCTTGAAGGCTGGCTGGTCCCAGAGCTCAGCCAGCCCCATAGCCGGAGCAACATGTGGATGACACAGGTGGCGGTGGTGCGGAGGGAGGCATGAGGCAGTTCTTGGTGATGGTTGTAAGCATCCTCATTACCCGCCAATACTTATAACAGACGTATGACACAGAGTAGGAACGCCCATATCAGATGCAGCGACGTATGACGTAACTAGGGACACCCGTATCACAGACTCGGTGATGTATGAGGTAGATGTAGGGACGCCCGTGTCACAGACGTAGGGACCTCTGATGTAACTGTGGGGACGCCCATATCACAGACGCAGTGACGTATGACATAACTGTAGGGACACTCGTATTACAGATGTAGTGACGTATGGCGTAGATGTAGGGACGCCTGTATCACAGATACAGTGATGTACGAGGTAGCTGTGCGGACGCTCGTATCACAGACACAGTGACGTATGAGGTAGCTGTGGGGATGCCCGTGTCACAGACGTAATGACCTGTGATGTAACTGTCGGGGTGCCCATATCACAGATGCAGTGACGTATGATGTAGATGCAGGGATGCCCGTGTCACAGACTAGTGACGTTTGACGTAACTGTGCAGACGCCCACACCACAGACACAGTGACGCCTGAGGAGGCTGTGGGGATGCCTGTGCCACAGACATAGTGACGGATGACATAGATGTGGGGATGCCTGTGCCACAGATGAGGTGACTTGTGATGTAACTGTGGGGATGCCCGTATCACAGACACAGTGACGCCTGAGGAGGCTGTGGGGATGCCTGTATCACAGACGTAGTGACATAGCTGTGGGGACGCCTGTATCACAGATGTAGTGACGTACAATGTAACACAGACGTAGTGCCCTGTGATGTAGCTGTGGTGACTCCTATAACACAGACGAAGTGACGTGACGTGGCTGTGGTGACTCCTGTAACACAGACGTAGTGATATATGACATAGGTGTGGGGACACCTGTAACAGACGTAGCAAGGTAGTGACGTAGACATAAGGACACCTGTGTCACCACATGCAAAGAATTCTAAGTGAGCCAAGATGAAGAAGGAAAGTCACACATAACTGGCACAGGTAAGGAAGAAGTAACACTCCATCAGGTGATGGGGAAGCAGTGGTATAGTGGGTGACCTTTGGGGAGAGATGGAAATAAACTTCAAAGCAGGAAAGCAGGAAGGACTGGTCTTTGGAAGGCACGCTGTGATGAAGAGGTGTCAGTGGCTGAAGGGAACTGGTGTTGGGTGTCAGCCCCACAGGACTCACCTGGTGGCCCAAGGGCTGAGCTGGGGGTGGAGGATGACCACTCTGTCCTCACCCACAACTCCTTCCGGGCTCAGAGGTGAGGAGCTCCAAATGAGAAAACTGGGAAGAAGGATACAGAAACGCAGCACGTGATGGGATGGTGGTTGGGTCCATCCACCAAATGCCATGGTGCCCCTGTGCACCCAGCACTGCACCAGGTCCAAGGGCCTGACAGGTAAGGATGGGCCTTACTCTCAAGGAGCTGATGCAGACATGGGAGGGGATGCAGGCAGAGCTGCACCTGTGCGCATGGATAAGCCAGGATCCCAGCGGGCAGCGAGAAAGGAAGCTTATTCTCGCTGCAGTCTCTCTTTAGAGCATTTGGTGCGTGAAAACCAGGTGCCCATTACTCTCCTAGATATGAGAAATGTCCCAGTCACTTAAATCTCAAAGCATCACTTCATTTTAGTAATTAATGTGGCCAATCTCCTGTGATAATCAAAAGCGTCACACTTCATTTCACCCAGAAAACTCTGCCTGCCTCTCCCCCTTGCATGGACTGCAGGGTGAGGTCAGCAGGAGCAAAGAGCCCCTACCCACCAGTGTACCCCCAGCTGTGGTTCTGACTCCTTCTTCCAGTGGTGGGTGTCTGCTTGGCCCTCATCCTGCCCTCTGGAAACCCTGGGAGCCTTCTGCCCCTCAAAGCTGAGGGCTAGCCAGTCCCCAGGTGGCTGCCTCTCCTGGTTGGCTGTCAGAGTGGCTGACCTGCCAGGCTCTCTCTCCAGACTCCATCAGACTTCAGCCCACTGTGTCCTCCAGCTTCGGGGACATGGTTTAAACCTCCACGTGCTTCCTCAAAGCCCCTGTGTGCTGTTTTGAGGGAGACATGCCATTCTTCCAGGTGGAACCCACAGGTTAGCTCTCTTCCTCCAAATTCTGTTCACAGCAGTTCTTTTCTTGGCCTTTTAGTTATCTTGTATAGCCTGGAGGTGGGTGGTGGACTGACAGTAGAAAACTGGTTTTCATAAGCATTCCTTGCAAATCTTGCAGTTCATTTTGGAATTTTTTTTTTAAACAAAGAAAATGGTTTTATTTCTGATATTGCACACACAGTTTATTACACATGACCCTGGTGATAAGTGTGAAACTGAAGAACTCACATGCACATTTTGGAATATTTTATCTATTGCTTGTGGCCTTACTAGAGACTGAGACTAAAAGTTCCAACATAACATCCTTAGTGCATCTGTTTCTTCCCCCAGAGCATGGCATGTACAGAAAATAGTAGCATTTGTGAGGTACTTTAGAGTTCATGGATGTGCTATTGGTAGCTGAAGGGGACTGGCCAGGGGCTCCAGCTACTCTAGGCCCAATTGGACAGTTCAAGGGCACACCTAGGATCTATTTGCTCACACAATGTACTACTTCACATTGGTTGGGAAGCTGTGCACTAGGTTGTGAATGAGGCCCAAAGTGATGCAGAAGAGTAAATGATTCATTTGAGCTGTACGGTGGTGGTGATGCCTGAGCTGGGTTTTGGAGAATGAAAAGGAGTTCCCTAGGCAGCCAAGTAGGGTAAAGGCATTCTGAGTAACTCAGTAATTGGTGCAGCTAGAGAATTCAAGTGTGTGCTAGGTAGAAAGGGATGTGGTTGATCAAGAGTCTGGAGACTTCTATCCTGGGCAGTCCTTTCCCCCAAGACTGAGAGCCATTCTTGCAGCAGTTTCTGTCACTAAGCTTCATTCTTGGCTCCATTTTTTTAAGGTCTTCTTTATAATTCACATCTAATGAATTTCCAAGTTATGCTGGTTTCACCTTTTAGCTCTTTTTCATGAGCTCCCCTCCCGTCCTTCTCCATACTTGCTGCCATGGTCTTCCTTCTCTCACCTTGTAAAGCAGGACCTTCATCCCATCTGCTGTGCCCACCTGCCCCTCTCCCAATCCATTTTGTGCACTACGACCAGTGATGTGAAAATATCAAGGCAAGCTTAATCCCCACCCCCACCCCCTGATCATTTTACATCTCATTCTGTGGGAATACCCTGCCTTGCCACAAGTCCATCCAGATCCACACATTCTAGAACCTTCTACCTGTGAGATCTCCCTGCCTACCTCTCCCCTCTCCCCTGGGCCCACTCTGCTCCAGCCACACCAGTGACCTGGCTCGTCCTCAAATTGGCCAAGTACAGCTGCCTCAGGGCCTTTGCACTTGCTCTTCCCTACTCTTAGATAGCTTATTCCTCAGGTGTGTGTGTGTGTGAGCACATGCACATGCACATGCTCAGTCACTCAGTTTTGTCTGACTCTTTGTGATGCCATGGACTGCAGCTCACCAGTCTCCTCTGTCCGTGGGATTTTCCCAGCAAGAATACTGGAGTGGGTTGCCATTTTCTCCTCCAGGGGATCTTCCTCAGATAGTCAAAGCTTTCTCCTTTGACATCTTCAAAGTCTCAAACATCACTTCATAAGAGACTATCTGTAAACAATAGCAACCCCACCTTGGATACCCCTACCCCCTCTGCCTACTTTATCTTCTTCCAGAGCATCAATTACCATGTGGCTGATGCACGTTTGATTATTAGAATGTGAGTCTGCGAAGGTAGAGCTTGGTCCTCTTCTCTGAAGCATCCCCAGTGCCTGGCTGGCAGGAAGCTCTTGATGGTAGTTCCGAACGATGGGCCAATAAAGAGATGTGGGAGGAGGTGGAGAATGTCTGACTCACTTCACACCCAAGGTCTCTCCAGCCTGGAAAAGTCATCTCCTTTGACACCAATCATTTATTGAAGATTGACTATATGTGGGCCTTTGTGCTAGGCATTTTACATGTATTACTTCAGTTAGTCTCTGCAATGACCTATGAAATATATACTATTTCTAGCCCCCCTTTTTAATATAATGTGGGTTTTGCAATAAATTAAAACCCACAGCAAACATTATCCTCAGTGGTGAAAAATTGAAAGCATTTCCCCTAAAGTCAGGAACAAGACAAGGGTGCCCACTCTCACCACTACTATTCAACCATAGTTTTGGAAGTTTTGGCCACAACAATCAGAGCAGAAAAAGAAATAAAAGGAATCCAAATTGGAAAAGAAGTAAAACTCTTACTGTTTGCAGATGACATGATCCTCTACATAGAATACCCTAAAGACTCCACCAGAAAATTACTAGAGCTAATCAATGGGGAGATTCCTTAAAAAACTGGAAATAGAACTGCCTTATGACCCAGTAATCCCACTACTTGGCATACACACTGAGGAAACCAGAATTGAAAGAGACACGTGTATCCCAATGTTCATCGCAGCACTGTTTATAATAGCCAGGACATGGAAGCAACCTAGATGTCCGTCAGCAGATGAATGGATAAGAAAGCTGTGGTACATATACACAATGGAGTATTACTCAGCCATTAAAAATAATACATTTGAATCAGCTCTAATGAGGTCGATGAAACTGTAGCCTATTATACAGAGTAAAGTAAGCCAGAACACATATATATGGAATTGAGAAAGATGGTAACGATAACCCTGTATGTGAGACAGCAAAAAAGACACAGATGTATAGAACAGTCTTTTGGACTCTGTGGGAGAGGGCGAGGGTGAGATGATTTGGGAGAATGGCATTGAAACATGTATAATATCATATATGAAACGAATTGCCAGTTCAGGTTCAATGCAGGATACAGGATGCTTGGGGCTGGTGCACTGGGATGACCCAGAGGGATGGTATGGGGAGGGAGGTGGGAGGGTGGTTCAGGATTGGGAACATGTGTACACCGGTGGCAGATTCATGTTGATTTATGGCAAAACCAATACAATATTGTAAAGTAATTAACCTCCAATTAAAATAAATAAATTTATATTAAAAAATAAAACAAAAACATATAATAATGCATTCAAATATACAACAACATATACTTTTAATCCCATTCACTCCTGCAATTTGTTTACTTTTCCTGACCTTTTTCTGTGTACACATAAATGCATATGCATAGGACTGGGATTTTGTGTTTTTACCTGCTTGTTTTTTCCTTTACAAAAATGAGACCCTGCTACAGATATTATACAGATATTGTGATGTGTCTCAGAGATTTTTGTCATGAAAATTAACAAGATATATCTCACTTTTTCTCTTGGCTTCTTACAGGGGATACACCAGAATGCATTCAATTCATCCCCTATTGCTTCACATTCACATTGGGTTTTTGTTTTGGTTCTACTATATTGAAAATAATTCTGTTTACAAATAATAAATGCTGGAGAGGGTGTGGAGAAAAGGGAATCCTTCTACACTGTTGGTGGGAACATAAGTTGGTGCAGCCACTATGGAGAATAGTATGGAGGTTCCTCAGAAAACTAAAAATAGAGCTACTATATGATTTAACAATCCAACTTTTGGGCATATACTGGAGAAAACTATAATTCAAAATGATAAATGCACCCCAATATTCATAGCAGCACTATTCACAATAGCCAAAGCATGGAAACAATCTAAATGTCCATCGACAGAGGAATAGATAAAGAAGATGTGGTGATATACACAATGGAATACTACTCAGCCACAAAAAAGAATAAAACAATGCCATTTGTGCCATCATTGATGTACTCAGATTATCATACTAAGTGAAGTAAGTCATAAAGAGAAAGACATACTATATGATATCACTTTTATGTGGAATCTAAAATATTACACAAAGAAACTCTCTATGAAACAGAAACTGACTCAGACATAGAGAATAGACTTGTTGTGGCCAAGGGGGAGGAGATGGGGGAGGGACGGAGTAGGAGTTTGTGGTCAGAAGATGCAAGCTAGTATATATAGAATGGATAAACAACAAAGCCCTACTGTGCAGCACAGGGAACTATATTCAGTATCCTGTGATAAACCGTAATGGAAAAGAATATTTTAGAAAGAAATAACTGAATCACTTGGCTGTATAGCGGAAATTAACACAACATTATAAATAAATTTTTTAAAAAATCAAGAACAATTCTATAATAAAAATCTGTCTCCCTATATTTTCAATCAGGCTGAGGTAGGTTACTACGTATTAGGAGGGAGATTCTAGACAAAATTCCTAGGTCAGCAAATATGCATATACTAATGATGTACGGGGCTTCCCCAGTGGCTCAGCGGTAAAGAATCTGCCTCCCAATGCAGAAGACGTGGGTTTGATCTCTGGATTGGGAAGATCCCCTGGAGAAGGAAATGGCAACCAGTTCCAGTATTCCTGCCTGGGAAATCCCATGGACAGAGGAGCCTGGAGGGTTACATTCCAGGGGTAAAAGAGTCGGACATGACTGAGCGACTGCTGCTGCTGCTGCTGCTAAGTCGCTTCAGTCGTGTCCGACTCTGTGCGACCCCATAGACGGCAGCCCACCAGGCTCCCCCGTCCTAAGCAACAACAAACTGATGTATTAGGATCTGGTCCTGTGGCTGTGGTCTCTGCAGCCGATGTAGCCAGTGCCTCATTCATATCCCCCCGCTCACCACCACCAGGCAGGCTGCCCTACCTCTGCCCGAGGCTTCCCAGGGCCACCAGAGCTTCTCTGTCTTTGTGTAAGCGATGGAACAAATACCCCAAAGCAGATTTCAATCAATGACCCACAGAAGCTAATGGACATGCACCTGTTGAAGGGTTAACTCTGTGTTTTGAGTTTTTAACTGGATCACAGCCATTCCTTTGCTCTCAGTGGTAACTTGATTGACAGCACACTCTTGATGGACAGTCTACTCTTGATTGACAGCCTTCCCTTTCCTGGCTCCCTTCCTCCATCCCCTACTCAAGTTTCTCAAGTTCAATTCCCAAATGAACCCTCACACTCAAGTCTTTGTCCTGGTGTCTGTTTCTGGAGAGTCAGAACTAAGACACTCACTTATTTCTGGGTGGAAAAAAGAGTTTATTCTCTAAGTAAAAGTGATGCATGAACCTGGTGTTTTTTAAATATATAGAGATAGAAAATGAAAGGTAAACATCTTTCCTCTTCCAACTTCTAGTCTCTCTACCCAACAGTAATGCCTATTGACAGTACCCTTTATTTCTTTCCAGATAAAAAACATGATTATACAAATATGTACACATATCCTTTTAAATTTACATAAGTGGAGTAATTCTAAACACTATGCCTGCCATCTTTTTTCTACTTAATGACGTAGTCTTGGAAACCAGTTTTATTGGCACATGCAGATCTTTAAATAACAGTTTAATGGCCTTATATTCTGTGGCAATCCCATAGGTTTCTAACCAGTTTCCTAATGAGTGAATGATAGTTGCTGAGTCATGTCTGACTCTTTGTGACCTCATGGACTTGTAGCCTGCCAGGTTCCTCTGCCCATGGGATTTCTCCAGGCAAGAATATACTGGAGTGGGTTGCCATTTCCTTCTCCAGGGCATCTTCTCGACTCAGGGACCAAATGCAGGTCTCCCTCATTGCAGGCAGATTCTTTACCGTCTAAGTCACCAGAGAAGCCCAAGTCTCCTATTAAAGAACATTTATTGTTTCCAATATTATGAATGTACCACCATGCTGTGAAAAAAAATATTTTGTACACAGACCTTAGCTCAATCTTAAAATTTTAAATTAATTCACAACAAAACTGTTGTGTCAAAGGATATATATTTTTATACTTATTTTTCTGTTTTAGATGTTACTGTTTTCTGCTTTTCAAGTTGATTGCATTGATTTACACTCTGATCAACAGTGTGTAAACTTCTGTTTACCATGGCTTCCCCCACACTGGGGTCATCAAACATTTTAATGTTTACTAATCTGTGAGGTGAAAAGGTTATCTCATCATTTTATTGTGATTTCTATTTGTTCATTTCCTTGACTCATTTTTTAATTGTATTTTTGTCTTCCTTATGATTTCTAAGATCTTTTAATTAATTTTCTATTGAGGTAACATTGCCTTACAACATTACATAAGTTTCATGTGTACAACATTATATTTCCTCTTCTGTGTACTTTACAGCAAGCTCATGACCAAACTTTTAGTGTCCAGCCATTACCATATGAATGACCCCATTTATCCATTTCACCATCCTAACCCCCTTACACCACCCTTTCCCTGCTGGTAGGCACTACTCTGTTCTCTGTATCAACCTTTTGTTTTTGTTTGGTTTGATTTCTTTACTTATTTTGTTTGTTTTTTTAAATTCAACCTATGAGTGAAATCATACGGTATTTGTCTTACTTTGTCTACTTATTTCACTTAGCATAGTACCATCAAGGTCCATCCATGTTTTTTTGCAAATGTCAGATTTTATCTTTTTTATGGTTGAGTAGTGCTGTGTGTGTGTGTGCTCACTCGGTGTCTGATTTTTTGCAACCACATGGACTGTAGCCTGCCAGGATCCTCTGTCCATGAAATTTTGCAGTCAAGAATACTGGAGTTGGGTTGCTGTTTCCTCCTCCAGAGGATCTTTCTGACCCAGAAACTGAACCCTCGTCTTTTGCATCTCTTGCATTGGCAGGTGGATTCTTTACCACTGACCACCTGGGAAGCGCCGCAGTTGAGTAGTATTCCATTATATATGTACACCATATCTTCTGCATCCATTCATTATTTGATGGGCACTTAGCAGGAGACCCAGGTTTGATCCCTGGGTTGGGAAGATCCCCTGGAGAAGGAAATGGCAATCCATTCCAGGACTATTGCCTGGAAAATCCCATGGACAGAGGAGCCTGGTAGGCTATAGTCCATGGGGTCACAAAGAGTCAGACACGACTGAGTGACTTCACTCTCTAGCTCGAATTGAAGAAAGTAGGGAAAACCGCTAGACCATTCAGGTATGACCTAAATCAAATCACTTATGATTATACAGTGGAAGTGAGAAATAGATTTAAGGGCCTAGATCTGATAGACAGAGTGCCTGATTAACTATGGAATGAGGTTCGTGACATTGTACAGGAGATGGGGATCAAGACCATTCCCATGGAAAAGAAATGCAAAAAAGCAAAATGGCTGTCTGGGGAGGCCTTACAAATAGCTGTGAAAAGAAAAGAGGTGAAAAGCAAAGGAGAAAAAGAAAGATATAAGCATCTGAATGCAGAGTTCCAGAGAATAGCAAGAAGAGCTAAGAAAGCCTTCTTCAGTGATCAATGCAAAGAAATAGAGGAAAAGAACAGAGTGGGAAAGACTAGAGATCTCTTCAAGAAAATTAGACACACCAAGGGAACATTTCATGCAAAGATGGGCTCGATAAAGGACAGAAATGGTAGGGACCTAACAGAAGCAGAAGATATTAAGAAGAGGTGGCAAGAGTACACAGAAGAACTGTACAAAAAAGATCTTCATGACCCAGATAATCATGATGGTGTGATCACTCATCTAGAGCCAGACATCCTGGAATGTGAAGTCAAGTGGGCCTTGGAAAGCATCACTACCAACAAAGCTAGTGGAGGTGATGGAATTCCAGTTGAGCTATTTCAAATCCTGAAAGATGATGCTGTGAAAGTGCTGCACTCAATATGCCAGCAAATTTGGAAAACTCAGCAGTGGCCACAGGACCGGAAAAGGGCAGTTTTCATTCCAATCCCAAAGAAAGGCAATGCCAAAAATGCTCAAACTACCGCACAGTTGCACTCATCTCATATGCTAGTAAAGTAATGCTCAAAATTCTCCAAGCCAGGCTTCAGCAATACATGAACCATGAACTTCCTGATGTTCAAGCTGGTTTTAGAAAAGGCAGAGGAACCAGAGATCAAATTGCCAACATCTGCTGGATCATGGAAAAAGCAAGAGAGTTCCAGAAAAACATCTATTTCTGCTTTATTGACTATGCCAAAGCCTTTGAGTGTGTGGATCACAATAAACTGTGGAAAATTCTGAAGGAGATGGGAATACCAGACCACCTGACCTGCCTCTTGAGAAATCTGTATGCAGGTCAGGAAGCAGCAGTTAGAACTGGACATGGAACAACAGACTGGTTCCAAATAGGAAAAGGAGTACGTCAAGGCTGTATATTGTCACCCTGCTTGTTTAACTTCTATGCAGAGTACATCATGAGAAATGCTGGACTGGAAGAAACACAAGCTGGAATCAAGATTGCTGGGAGAAATATCAATAACCTCAGATATGCAGATGACACCACCCTTATGGCAGAAAGTGAAGAGGAACTAAAAAACCTCTTGATGAAAGTGAAAATGGAGAGCGAAAAAGTTGGCTTAAAGCTCAACATTCAGAAAACGAAGATCATGGCATCCGGTCCCATCACTCCATGGGAAATAGATGGGGAAACAGTGGAAACAGTGTCAGACTTTATTTTGGGGGGCTCCAAAATCCCTGCAGATGGTGATTGCAGCCATGAAATTAAAAGATGCTTACTCCTTGGAAGAAAAGTTATGACCAACCTAGATAGCATATTCAAAAGCAGAGACATTACTTTGCCAACAAAAGTCCATCTAGTCAAGGCTATGGTTTTTCCAGTAGTCATGTATGGATGTGAGAGTTGGACTGTGAAGAAGGCTGAGCGCCAAAGAATTGATGCTTTTGAAGTGTGGTGTTGGAGAAGACTCTTGAGAGTCCCTTGGACTGCAAGGACATCCAACCAGTCCATTCTGAAGGAGATCAGCCCTGGGATTTCTTTGGAAGGAACGATGCTAAAGCTGAAACTCCAGTACTTTGGCCACCTCACGCGTAAAGTTGACTCATTGGAAAAGACTCTGATGCTGGAAGGGATTGGGGGCAGGAGGAGAAGGGGACGACTGAGGATGAGGTGGCTGGATGGCATCATTGACTCGATGGACGTGAGTCTGAGTGAACTCTGGGAGATGGTGATGGACAGGGAGGCCTGGCGTGCTGGGATTCATGGGGTCTCAAAGAGTCAGACATGACTGAGTGACTGAACTGAACTGAACTGAACATGAAAAGAGGAGAGACAGAATTTTAGGCAGAAAGAGGGAAAGGAGAGAAATTGGAAATAGTTTAGAATGCTTGGGGGACTGTCAATAGACCAGCCTGACTATCTGTGAAATGGGAGTAAAATGGCTTTTATGGTGTATTTGTGAAAGTGAAATAAAATTCTTGGTGGAAGGAGCCCCCTAAACATTATTAATATGGTAGATGGGTTTGTTTTGGGATAAATTAATGTTGTCATTGATTCTGTAGGGATTTCTAAATGTGTGCTAAACACTTTTAAAAGGTCTCTTATCTTTAAAAGAAAACACTGAAACAGAAAAAAGTAACTTTCTCCTAATCCAAGTGAGAAGGATCTCCTAAGATCATATAAGAGCTCCTTGAAGGTTACATTTTTTCCTATGACTTTCATGCATCTTTTAAATGTTCTTATCTTTACCTGAAAAACTGATTTATGAATACAAACAAAGGCCTTTGTTTTTAACCAGGGTAAACAGTGCTTTCATCACTTCAAGAGTTGGGGTAAGATCCAAAGCTCATCTTTTGTTCCTCTTTCCCCCAGCCTTCTTTTGCTTTCTACTAGATAGGAGCTGCCATGTGGTTAGGGAGAAAGTAAAGTGGTCAGTGCATTTTGACTACTTTAGAGAGTCAAATCTTTGATGAACACAATATCAAATGCAAAACAGATGGACAATGGTTAATAATTCTATCTAGAGCTCTGAGTTGCTCCACTGGAATCCCGATTGGAGGCATCACAGGGAAGACTCCTCTACAGGATTCATCAAGAGACTGAATTACACTAAAATGAGATCCAGTTTTGGAATGTGGAAACTATGGCGAAATCCCCTAAAAGCAGGTTTTTCTGAGCTAAATTCCCCTCTAGCAGTATAGCCATTGAGAGTAATTACAAGCATCAGAGAATCATAGAATGTTAGGACTGGAATGGATCTAGTGTCCTCCAGTCTGTCTCCATAACTGATGCTTGAGTTTCCTGTCTGACATGCCAACTTCCTTTCTGAATAGACATCTAGAAAAGGGCTAAGTCAGTGGTGTGCTGGGAAATGCTTACCAATTGGATCCCCAAAGGATAAAAAAGACCGTGACTTGTAGCTTTGCCAATTTCCATGGTGTAAATACTCCCTCTAGGACCTTTTCAAGCTTCCAACATGGTATCACCGTTATATTTCCACCATACACATATGATAGAAATAACCTCAGGAACATAGGTAATAGTAAAACATAGTAAAATAATCAGGAGAAAGTGATAAACTTTGAATAATTTTATGTTTTAAAAAGTATAATTATAATGTTATGAGATTTAACTTATAATAATGTAATAATTTGGCCCTTGAAGCCAGAACAAACTGGCTCCTTTGCACCACTGATAAGAGCCCTTAAAAAGGATGGCGTTCACCCTCCTGAGGAAGGCTGTCAGCTGGTTCTGATCCATGGTGACTCCCCACTGTCACTGCCCTGCATTCTCTTCTCGGCCTGTCTTCTCTGCCTCACTTCCATTTCTCTATAGTTGCTTCTAACAACCAACACCACTCAGAAAAATAAACTCCAGCTGGATTAGTGATCTAATGCAAAATCTAAATGCAAAAATGTAACTCTTAAAGAATTAGGAGGTAGTTGGATGTTTTTATAAACTTGGGGGCAGGACAGACATCTTAAGCATGGTATAGAAATGAGAAACTATGAAAATAAAAGGATGAACAGACTTGATTTAATAATTTAAGACTTTTGTATAAGAAAATATATCATTACTCAAAAGTTCAAGGAAAATCATAGAATGGGAGAAAATAAAAGTAAGTACTGTATCTATCAGGTTGGTAGCCATACCTGATATAAAAGCACTTAAAAACTAATTAGAAAAGATACATGCACACCCATGTAAATTACAATATTATTCACAATAGCCAAGATGTGGAAACAACCTAGTTCAGTTTAGTTCAGTCATTCAGTCGTCTCTGACTCTTTGAGACCCCATGAAGCACAGCACACCAGGCCTCCCTGTCCATCACCAATTCCCGGAGTTCACTCAGACTCACATCCATCGAGTCAGTGATGCCATCCAGCCATCTCATCCTCTGTTGTCCCCTTCTCCTCCTGCCCCCAATCCCTCCCAGCATCAGAGTCTTTTCCAATGGGTCAACTCTTTGCATGAGGTGGCCAAAGTACTGGAGTTTCAGCTTTAGCATCATTCCTTCCAAAGAAATCCCAGGGCTGATCTCCTTCAGAATGGACTGGTTGGATGTCCTTGCAGTCCAAGGGACTCTCAAGAGTCTTCTCCAACACCACACTTCAAAACCATCAATTCTTTGGCACTCAGCCTTCTTCACAGTCCAACTCTCACATCCATACTTGACTACTGGAAAAACCATAGCCTTGACTAGATGGACCTTAGTCGGAAAAGTAATGTCTCTGCTTTTGAATATGCTATCTAGGTTGGTCATAACTTTTCTTCCAAGGAGTAAGCATCTTTTAATTTCATGGCTGCAATCACCATCTGCAGTGATTTTGGAGCCCCCCAAAATAAAGTCTGACACTGTTTCCACTGTTTCCCCATCTATTTCCCATGGAGTGATGGGACCGGATGCCATGATCTTCGTTTTCTGAATGTTGAGCTTTAAGCCAACTTTTTCGCTCTCCATTTTCACTTTCATCAAGAGGTTTTTTAGTTCCTCTTCACTTTCTGCCATAAGGGTGGTGTCATCTGCATATCTGAGGTTATTGATATTTCTCCCAGCAATCTTGATTCCAGCTTGTGTTTCTTCCAGTCCAGCATTTCTCATGATGTACTCTGCATAGAAGTTAAACAAGCAGGGTGACAATATACAGCCTTGACGTACTCCTTTTCCTATTTGGAACCAGTCTGTTATTCCATGTCCAGTTCTAACTGCTGCTTCCTGACCTGCATACAGATTTCTCAAGAGGCAGGTCAGGTGGTCTGGTATTCCCATCTCCTTCAGAATTTTCCACAGTTTATTGTGACCCACACACTCAAAGACTTTGGCATAGTCAATAAAGCAGAAATAGATGTTTTTCTGGAACTCTCTTGCTTTTTCCATGATCCAGCAGATGTTGGCAATTTGATCTCTGGTTCCTCTGCCTTTTCTAAAACCAGCTTGAACATCTGGAATTTCATGGTTCATGTATTGCTGAAGCCTGGCTTGGAGAATTTTGAGCATTACTTTACTAGCATGTGAGATGAGTGCAATTGTGCGGTAGTTTGAGCATTTTTGGCATTGCCTTTCTTTGGGATTGGAAGGAAAACTGCCCTTTTCCGGTCCTGTGGCCACTGCTGAGTTTTCCAAATTTGCTGGCATATTGAGTGCAGCACTTTCACAGCATCATCTTTCAGGATTTGAAACAGCTCAGCTGGAATTCCATCACCTCCACTAGCTTTGTTGGTAGTGATGCTTTCTAAGGCCCACTTGACTTCATATTCCAAGATGTCTGGTTCTAGATGAGTGATCACACCATCGTGATTATCCGGGTCCTGAAGATCCTTTTTGTACAGTTCTTCCATGTATTCTTGCCACCTCTTCTTAATATCTTCTGCTTCTGTTAGATCCAGACCATTTCTGTCCTTTATCGAGCCCATCTTTGCATGAAATGTTCCCTTGGTATCTCTAATTTTCTTGAAGAGATCTCTAGTCTTTCCCATTCTGTTCTTTTCCTCTATTTCTTTGCATTCATCGCTGAAGAAGGCTTTCTTATCTCTTCTTGCTATTCTTTGGAACTCTGCATTCAGATGCTTGCATCTTTCCTTTTCTCCTTGGCTTTTCACTTCTCTTCTTTTCACAGCTATTTGTAAGGCTTCCCCAGACAGCCATTTTGCTTTTTTGCATTTCTTTTCCTTGGGGATGGTCTTGATCCCTGTCTCCTGTACAATGTCACGAACCTCATTCCATAGTTCATCGGGCGCTCTATCTATCAGATCTAGGCCCTTAAATCTATTTCTCACTTCCACTGTATAATCATAAGGGATTTGATTTAGGTCATACCTGAATGGTCTAGCAGTTTTCCCTGCTTTATTCATTTTAAGTCTGAATTTGGTAATAAGGAGTTCATGATCTGAGCCACAGTCAGCTCCTGGTCTTGTTTTTGTTGACTGTATAGAGCTTCTCCATCTTTTGCTGCAGAGAATATAATCAATCTGATTTCAGTGTTGACAATCTGGTGATGTCCATGTGTAGAGTCTTCTCTTGTGTTGTTGGAAAAGGGTGTTTGCTATCACCAGTGCATTCTCTTGGCAAAACTCTATTAGTCTTTGCCCCGATTCATTCTGCATTCCAAGGCCAAATTTGCCTGTTACTTCAGGTGTTTCTTGACTTCCTACTTTTGCATTCCAGTCCCCTATAATGAAAAGGACATCTTTTTTGGGTGTTAGTTCTAAAAGGTCTTGTAGGTCTTCATAGAACCATTCAACTTCAGCTTCTTCAGTGTTACTGATTGGGGCATAGACTTGGATTACTGTGATATTGAATGGTTTGTCTTGGAAATGAACAGAGATCATTCTGTCATTTTTGAGATTGCATCCAAGTACTGCATTTCGGACTCTTTTGTTGACCATGATTGTTACTCCATTTCTTCTGAGGGATTCCTGCCCGCAGTAGTAGATATAATGGTCATGTGAGTTAAATTCATCCATTCCAGTCCAAATTATCTCAATTCTTTATGATCCCATGCAGTCTTTCTTTAATTATTCCCCAATTCAGCGATGCATTGGTTTCAGGACTCACAACTCTTGCTTTCTGTACCGTACCTTCCCTTGTGACTTACTGTTGTTAACTCCATTTCTACTGAGTATGGTTTTACTCCAGCATTTAGACAAGAGGTTTTTATCCTGGGATGCGTAGACCCCTTAAGACTACAGGGAAACTGGGGATGTCGTGAAATTATAAGTAAAATTTTGTGTTTATGTGCCTTTTTAGGGGCAAAAATTTATCTTTTATCAGATTCTCCAAGGGGTTTTTGATCCAAGAGTCCCACCTCTTGGAGGACAGAAACTAGATGATACATTTTATTGTATTATTTGTAATATATTCAACAACTCAGCTCAGTAACTGAATGGGCATAGGGTCAATATAATGTTTCCACTTATTTGCTATAAATCAATCTCTTCTTTTCCAAACTAAGAAAAAGGAACAACATGGTTTGTCTGTTTCCATCTCACAGTTGAGCACATATGAAGATAATAGATGTTTAAACATTTTTAAAAATACAAAACAATTATGAGAGGTCCCTTGAGACATGGAATACGGGAAGTCTGCATTCATGAAAATCTCTCTCATTCATTTACCTTTTATGAAACTTCTTCCAAAGAATCAGAGCTTGGAAAATGTTTTCCCCTTGATACAGAGAGGAGGGTGGTATGTCAGAGAGGAAACTCGATATGAAGCAATTCACCAGGTGAAGCATTCATTAATTCACTCTCCATTCATTAATGATTTTTATTTCCTTATTAACTCTCATTCTCTCCAATACTATTCCCATTCTAGTTCTGGGTGTGTTCAGTATTCTCTCAGACACTCCTTGCAACAGCCTAGCCTCTCATTTCCTGAACCTTCTCTCCTCCAATGATGTGACCTTTTCTCCCACTCATGCCCTCACTCCCATGGTCATACCTAGACTTTATCTTTATCTTGTCTACACTCCTCCTGTGAAGATAGAATAATGACACACACACACCAAAAGATTTCTATGTTCTGATTCCTAGAATCTGTGAATAAGGCGCATTAGATGGCAAAGAGGGATTAAGGTTATTAACCAGCTGACCTCACAGAGAGAGTATCCTGCATTACCCAGATGGGCCTCAGACAACCACAAGAACCCTTTAATGTGGAAAAGAGAAGACGAAGAGGATGTCAGAATGATGCTATGTGAGAGGAACGTGACCCACTATTGCTGGCTTTGAAGATGAAGGAAGAGGACCATGAGCTGAGGAATGTGGGTGATCTCTGTGGGCTGGAAAAGGCTGAGGTGTGGACTCACCCCTGGAGCCTCCAGAAAGGAACACAGCCCAGCCAACACAGTGCCTTCAGCCCATTGAGACCCACTTCAGAATGCTGACCTCTAAGAATGATAAAATAATACTTTTATATTGTTTTATTTTTTCAAATATTTATTTATATGTTTGGCTGCATTGGTTCTTATTTGCAGTGTGCGGGATCTTTGTTATGTGATGAGGGACTCTCTAGTTGTGGTGTGAGGGCTTAGTTGTCCTGTGGCATGTGGGATGTTAGTTACCTGACCAGGGGTGGAACCTATGTCTCCTGCATTGGCAGGTGGATTCTTAATCACTGAAACACCAGGGAAGTCCCTTGTTTGTATTGTTTTAAGCCAATAAATCAGAGAAGGAAATGGCAAACCACTCCAGTGTTCTTGCCTGGAGAAGCCCAGGGACAGAGGAGCCTAGTGGGCTGCTGTCTATGCGGTTGCACAGAGTCGGACACGACTGAAGTGACTTAGCAGCAGCAGCATGACAGCAGCAATAGAAACCAGCATATCTTCCTTCCATTGGCAAATGAAGTCCAGTTTGCCTCCAGGCAACCCACTCTCCTATCTTTACAGTTTACACCCTCTAGTACTCAATTCTAGCAATGCTTGGACCCCACTAAGACCTACAGTCCATTGATCGTATAACCTATGATCTCACTCCATATGTCCTGCTCCCCTGAGAAAAATCCCAACTCTCATTGAATCCAACCCTCTGCCTATTTTGTACTTGAACCTGGGGACTGAGCGTGGGTGGAGAAAAAACACACAACCAACCATGAGACTCAAGAAGGATCTCTGTGCCTGCAAATCCCTAAGAGGATTCTGTGATCCATTCACCCTCTTGCTCTCCTAGGAGAAAGTTTCACAACCTCTTTTCTCTCTGAAAGTGAAAGCCACTCAGTTGTGTTGACTTTTTGTGGCCCCATAGACTATACAGTCCATGGAATTCTCCAGGCCAGAATACTGGCATGGGTAGCTATTCCTTTCTCCAGGGGATCTTCCCAACCCAGGGATCGAACCCAGGGCTCCCACATTGTAGGTGGATTCTTTACCAACTGAGCTATCAGGGAAACCCGCTCTTCTCTGGAAATCATCAGATCCTCTTTCTCCAAATCTCCAAATTCACCCTTTGCTGATTTTGTGTGAATATGACCTTTCTATTCCAGTGAAAAAGTAGACAGAAGAGGGCTTCCTCACACACTACCATCTCACCTACCCTCCCCACACTGCCTTCTCTCCCATATCTGCAAACCATCTCGAAGAGTGTCTATCTAAGCTCTGTCCCTTCAGAGGAACAGAGGACCAGCCCCATTACATCTCTCCAGCTTCTGTTTCCTTTTGTTCCCATGAAGTCACTCTTCATGGGATCCTGTCCTCAGCACCTGAAGAGCCTGCTATTCACCACCACCCCCCAGTATCCTCTTTTGGCCCCATGTCCCCTCTTCTGTTACTGCCATGTTCCTCTTCTCCCATCTCTTGAACTACTTGGGTCAGCCCTGCATCCTCACCCCTGAAACTGCCCTTGATTATGTCACCCGGGCTTCCCCATGCCCGAATCCAGTGGTCAGTTCTTGGTTGCATGGGACTTGGCCTGTCAGCAGCATCTAGCATCATCTCTGGCCTGAATTATCAGCAAGTATTCTGAAACAGTCTCTCAGCTCTGTTTAGCTGCCCTGGGTCTGTTTTCTACTCAGCAATCAGAGTGCCCCTGTGTTGTTTTGTTTTCAGTAGATAGGGTCCTGTCACCATTCGGGTAATAACCAGCCAAAGCATCTCAGCTCATTCCAGATACAAGCCAAGGTCCTGACACTGGTCCACAGCATGCCATACAGGGGCCGGTCACCTCCCTGGCCTCACCTGCTGACACTTCTTTCCTGCTCCCTCTGTGCTAGCCTCGGGGCCTTCTTGAGGCTCCTCAGACACACACGACACCTGTTCCCCTCAGAGACTCTGCCCCTGGAGTGTCTTCCTGGAGAGTTCTTCCCCTAGAGCAACACAACCCTCCCCTTCTTCCTTGAGGTCTCTGCTCAGATGTCACCTTATCACAGTGGCCTCCCCAACACCATCCACAACTAAACAATAATACCCCTGGTTCACCCCTAGCTGATTTATTCCATGCTATATTTTTTTCATAGCACTTATCACTATCTGAGATTTCACATATATATATATATATAATTTAATATTTATATTAAGTTTAGATTTTATAGTTAATAATTTGATTATTTAATAAACATATTTAATATATCTACTATCATTAAATTATATATACTATTACAGCATATACTATTATATAATAGATTGAAAGTGTTAGTTGCTCAGTTGTGTCTGACTATTTGTGATCCCATGGAATTCTACAGGCAAGAAGACTGGAGTGGTAGCCATTCCCTTCTCCAGGGGATCTTCCCAACCCAAGGATCGACCTGGGGTCTCCTGCATTGCAGGCAGATTCTTTACCATCTGAGCCATGCCATATGTATGTGACATATACATATAAATAGCCGATGGTGACTGCAGCCATGAAATCAAAAGACGCTTACTCCTTGGAAGGAAAGTTATGACCAACCTAGACAGCATATTAAAAAGCAGAGACATTACTTTGCCAACAAAGCTCTGTCTAGTCAAGGCTATGGTTTTTCAAGTGGTCATGTATGGATGTGAGAGTTGGACTATAAAGAAAGCTGAGCGCAGAAGAATTGATGCTTTTGAACTGTAGTGTTGGAGAAGACTCTTGAGAGTCCCTTGGACTGCAAGGAGATCCAACCAGTCCATTCTAAAGGAGATCAGTCCTGGGTGTTCACTGGAAGGACTGATGTTGCAGCTGAAACTCCAATCCTTTGGCCACCTGATGTGAAGAGCTGACTCATTTGAAAAGACCCTGATGCTGGGAAAGATTGAGTGCAGGAGAAGGGGACAACAGAGGATGAGATGGTTGGATGGCATCACTGACTCAATGGACGTAGGTTTGGGTGGACTCTGGGAGTTGGTGATGGACAGGGAGGCCTGGCGTGCTGCGATTCATGGGGTCACAAAGAGTCGGACACGACTGAGTGACTAAACTGATATATATATAATATATTATTTTTTCTCACTCACAAAACTATAAATACCATCATGACGGGTTTTTGTTTTGTTCCTTGATACAGCTCCAGCACATAGAAGAGCATCTTATGTGTAGCTAAACAAGTCTCTTGACTGAGGGTAAGAATGGATGGATGAACCCTTGTCTGGGTGTATCCAGTGTGGCCATAGCCCTCTGCGCTGTTTTGGCAGTGAGCAAGCAAGATGAGCATTTCGTCGATTTGCACTTCTCAGCTTTAGCTCTTATCAAATATTGATAGGTGTGATCCTGAGAGTGGGTCTACCTGACTAATGTCTTTATAACCTCAAGGGGCATCCTCTCCAGGGAGATCTTGGACTCCTGTGATGTCACCACCACCTGGATCTCTGTTTTCTTTGGACAATCTTCCCTTAAAAGCATCCTCCTTGGGGGATGAGGGTGAGGAATACAAGTTAATTATTGATGCTGTTGGAAAACGTTCTGATTTCTGTGAAAACCACTGTCTATTTTTCAGGAGAGTTTTGTACCCAGGGAGAGCAGCACTGCTTCCCCACTGTGGAAGGAACAGCTCAGGTCCAAAACCACCCTTTGAAAGCAGCCCTGACCCAATAACCAATGTGTAACGACTGGACTGACCCAATGCCATTCTGTTTGTTGACTGGAACATGGAAATATTGGGCTTCTCTCGTGACTTAGTTGGTAAAGAATCTGCCTGCAGTGCAGGAGACCTGGGTTCATCCCTGGGTTGTGAATATCCCCTGGAGAAGGGAATGGCAACCCACTCCAATATTCTTGCCTGGAGAATCCATGGACAGAGGAGCCTATTGGGCTACAGTCCATGGGATCACAAGAGTCGGACATGACTGAGTGACTAAATAACCACATGGAAATTAACACTCCTAGAAAACTCTGTTGTTGTTAAGTCAGTAAGTTGTGTCTGACTCTTTTGCAACCCTGAGGACTATAGCCCACCAGGCTTCTCTGTCCATGGGATTTCCGAGGCAAGAATATTGGAGTGGGTTGCCATTTCCTTCTCCAGGGGATCTTCCCAACCCAAGGATCAAACCCAAGTCGTTTTACCACTGAGCCACCTAGGAAGCCCCTTAGAGAAATAGAGGTGGGTAAATTTTTCTCTTCCATTTTCACCTTTTCTTTAAAGGTGGTAACAGCAGGCCCCTGTGAACCCCCCTCCCGCACAGTTCCAGAAGCACAGTGCTTCTCAGAAGATCTGAAGGCTGGACCAAGCAAAGGCTCTTTCAAATCCCTGCCAAGCAAACCCTCTGCCTTAAATCATTATCGTCAATAATCCAAATAGGACCTCGTTTCTGAAAAGGGCGTCGATTGAACCAGATCCACCTTCACCTTTGACCTTGAGGATGAAAGGAGGCACGTGACTCACTACATCTGCAGCAGAGCAACAAATGTGAATGGTTAGACATGGCCCTGAGAGTCCAGCTCGCTCTGGTGGCTTGCATGCTTGGGCGAGTTATTTAGGCTCTGTGCCGGTAAAATGAGGGAGAAACAGCACAGAGTCCACTGAACGATTGTGGGTAAACGTATGAGGTCAGTGCCCAGCACCTCACAGTACTCAGGAGAGCATTGACTCGGGAGTAGCAGGGCCTGGAGGTGTGCGGCCCTGGAGGTGTGCACTCTTGGGGACCCAGGGCATGGTATTTAAGTATGCCTCAGCTTCTTCACCTGTAAATGGGGACAACGTATTACTCAAACCATAGAGTTGTTCAAAGGATTAATCTGAAAAATGTGCTCATAACTCACTGAATTTTGTGATGGGTGCTTGGTCAGTGATGCTGCTGTTTACCGCTGTCTTCATCATCTTTCCCACCTGGGAATGCCCCTCCAACCTCCCACCCCCACCCTCCCGCACATCTTGAGAACTGTCCTCAGGTAACAGGGCCCACAGAGGGATGCTTGAGGGGAATGCCCATCCCTTCCCTAATACATATGTGAGAGCCGTTTTAAGTGGGAGGCTGTGGGGAGGACCCTTGAAACCAGAAGAGTGGTAGGACTGGAGTCAGAAGCCCTGACTCTCAATCTTGTCACTTGCATTCACCAGCTGTGTGTCCCTCACCAACCTGCAACCCTCTCTGTGCCTCCCTGTCCTTCCCCATAGAACCAGCTTCTATGAGGACCAGTGAGGGTGTGTTTATCTGAATACGAATGGGAAGGCTGAAGAGGGGAAGACAAGGTTCCGAGACGGACAGTAACAAGACCAAGGAGGCCAGCAGAGTGTGGGAGAGTCCAGACCAGGTCCTGCGGTGTTGGGGGTTGGTATGTGTGGGGATGCTGCTGTCTGGAGGGGAGGCACCTCCAGAGGCCTCAAGTCACAGCCCAGGATGGGGTGCAGAGGCTAGCTGATGCACACTGCCAGGCAGCACTGCGCCATTCCCTTCAGGGAACTCATCTTGTGCCCGGAGCTGTGGGGAAGGAATAGAGGGTTTCCTTCTGGGCACCCTGGGCGCAGATCTCCAAAGGCAGGAGGGTGCTACCTGGGCGGGACTTGGCCGAGCATCCCTGAAGAAAGAGACAGAACTGTGGCTCCTCCCTCCTCCCAGCCTTTGACTCATTCACCCAATTCCCAAACAGGACCATAAAGGTTAGAGGGGAACTCATCTCCACAGTAACTGCCCCAAGACAATGAAAATGTGCCACCGCCCCCAAGCAGCTGCTGAAATGCCTCAGCCTCCCACGCTGCAGGCCTTGCTGGCTGCCCCTCAAAGTCACATTCCTGGTCCAGGAGTCCAGAAAAATCCTCCAGAACTTACCAGCAAGGCCTGTCTTCTCCAGTTACCAGCAGGTGGAAGGTGGGGCCGCTCCTGATAGAAATGGTTTGGACAGACCTCCCGAGTTCAAGGACGTTTCCCTCTCAGCGGGCAAGGCTGCTATGCTGACTGTTCTTCCCTTGGAGACCTGGTTCTCACAAGGTGAAAGCTCCTGCTCCCAGGGTCTACCAGCCAGGACACTGAGAGCCCCCAGACCCTCTCCTCCCCTCTGCACTGAGATTCCCAGTTTCCCTTCAGGCACCAAGCTTCCTGGAGCTTTGTGATCTCCTTTTATCCTCCTGAAAATGTCAGGGGTTTCCCTGGTGGTCCAGTAGGTAAGAATCTTCCTGCCAATGCAGGAGACTCAAGTTCAATCCCTGATCTGGGAAGACCCCACATGCTACAGGGCAACTAAGCCTGTGCACCGCAACTAATGAACCCACAAGCTCTAGAGCTCCTGCTCCACAAGAGAAGCCACCACAGTGCCACTAGAGAGCAGCCAACCAGAGAACTAGAGAAAGCCTGCATGCAGCAACGAAGACCCGGTGCAGCCAAAGCTAAACAAAGAAACAAATTTTTTAAATTAAAAAAAAAGAAAATGTACTGTCAGCCAGTACAGAGGATGAGATAGTTGGATGGCATCAGTGACTCAGTGGACATGAGTTTGTGCTAACTCCAAAAGATGCTGAGGGACATGGAAACCTGGTGTGCTGCAGTCCATGGGGTCACAAAGAGTCAGACATGACTGAGGAACTGAACAACAAGGACAGTCAGCCAGGAGACATGTGGGTTTGGCTCTAGATTTTTACCTGAAAATTATGGAATTGAAATTTGAATGCTAATTACAAGTGCCACTGCCCTTGTGAATGAGTTGGGGAGCATCTGGTGCTTCTTTGCCCCAGTCAGTTATGGGGGAGAATGCTTTTTCCAGGCTCTGTGATATTGACTCTTATTTACAGTCTTTAGACAGGAGGATGGTCGAGTCCCATCTGTCTGCATTACTAGATGGGCCAGCTCTTTCCTTGTCTTTATAGAGTATCAGGGACCAGGTTCACAGGAATTCTGAATTGGGCTAGGCACTGTGGTGATGCATGGAGAATTCTTATTACCCTCTATTAAAAAAAAAAAAAAGCCCTGCCACAGTGCCTACAACCTATGTATCTCCTTACTATAAAATGCATGGACCACATGAGCCAATGCTTTGGCACCTCTTCCAGCTCCTTGGTCCCTGCTGCTGCTCCCCCATCCCCAGGCCCCCATACCCTACAGCTCTCTGGGGGTGGCTGTCTTGGGCTCTGCTGGGGGTAGTGCTGGAAGTGCTGGGGGAGGTGATGCTCTTGTGTCCTAGCAGCGTCTGCACAGGAACAACGGAGAGAGAATCCCCGGAGCTCTGTTCCCCGCACATCCTCAGCAGGCTTGGCCCCGTAGCTACAGTGGTGCCCTGTGGTGCCTGCTCATTTGAGTACCAGCTTCAGCTTCCTTCTCCTTCCTGCCTCACCGCCCGTGGGATTACTCCTAGGAAGGCAGCACGTGCCTCAGTCTTGTCTCAGACGTGCTCCCAAGAGACGCAAACCAACAAGCTAGCCTGGCCCAGGACAGGCAGGATGGGCTGAGTCGGGTGGGGCTGGGAGTCAAGAGCCCTGGGAGCTGCAGTCCCTCTGCAGCCTGGCTTCACTCGCGCTCTGCCACTCAGGGCCTGCATTCCCCACGGCCTTACCTCTCCACCCCCCATATAGGCTCTGGAAGAAGCATCTCAGCATGTCTCCTTGTGTCTGGGGTGTCCCTCTCTCTGACTCTCCCCCAGACAGTCCCCCTACCTCCTCTAGAATACCTGGCCCTGGGACACTCCCTTCCTGGAACCCCGCTCACACAGGCACAAGGGACCAAGAACTTCACACCTGATGCCGCGCTGATGCTAGTCTGTATTTGCTCCACTTCTCCAATGAAATCTTCAGCTTCTGCAGAGCTAGAGACCAAGGCAAATGTTTTTTATTTGGTTTTGTTCAGTTTTTGTTATCTTGTATCCCATGCTATGGACATGCACAGTCCTGGTGAGGCCTATAGTAGGAACATAATCATTCAATATTTCAGCAACTGTGGGTTAAATGTCCACTGTGTTCTAGTTTCTCCCAGCTCAAATGCTAATGCGGGAGGGCTTCCCTGGTGGCTTATTGGTAAAGAATCTGCTTTGTAATGCAGGGGACACAGGGTCGATCCCTGGTCTGGGAAGATCCCATATGCCAAGGAGCAACTAAACCACAACCATTGAGCCTGTGCTCAAGAGCCTGAGAGCCACAACTGCTGACGCCCGTGCCCCCTACAGCCTGTGCTCCGAAACAGGAGAAGCCACCGCAGTGAGAAGCCCACGCATTTCAACTAGAGAGTGGCTGTTACAGCAGTGTTAAGACCCAGAAGAGCCAAAAATAATAAATAAATATTCGTGGGAGAGTTAACAGAAATACATAACTAATCACTTGGTACATTAGAAAGTGTCTACAGATACACAGGAGGGAAAGCAAGGGAGATCACAGGACTGCCCAGGTGGGAAGCAGGGAAGATGCCATTCTAAATAGTTTCCAGGGAAAGCAGTGTTGAAAGAGGTTTGGGCTGAGCCACACCTTGAAGGAAATGAAGGAGCAGCCTCAACAGGAATCTGGAGGAAGACTATTCCAGGGGAAGGGGCAGAAAGGGCCAGACCCTGAAATGGGGACGTGCCTGATGCATTAAAGGGACAGCCGGCTGCTGAGCCTGGAGGAGGCAGGGACAGCAGCAGTGGGAGGCTGAGACACAAGACCTGACCCTCGGTCCACTGTGGGGACGTGGGCTTTGTTTGTGAGCAAGACGAGGGTGTGAGAAGGTTTGCTCAGACAAGTGATGTCATCGGGTGACAGTCCCATTTTAACAGGACCCCTCAGGCTACCGTGCTGACAGTGACCTCTGTGTGGACAAGGGGAGGCAGGGGCACAATGATGAGGGGACTGGCGACCCCGCGGTGGGGATGATGGTGGTTTGCCTGGATATGATTTGAAGGATTTTCTGTTTTATTGGATTCGGGGTGTGTTCACTCCCGTGCCTTGGTTAACATGGAGTCTGACAGGTTTTCCGCTGGAAATATGTCACTTTTCCCTTTAGTAATTAATAAGGTATTTGCGGGGAGATATTTTTAGATTATGTAAATCTCTGCCTCAAACTTTCACCACTTCCTTAAGCTTTCATGGTGATCCTCACCTGAATAAATCATTACTGTGAGTGCTGGCAAATGGTGATTTTTCTAAACCCATTATTTATTTTGCATCGATGAGTCAGCACTTTATGGTAAGGAGGGCTTTTCCTCGTCTCGCGATCATTTACTTACGTGAGTGTAGACTCACACCTTCTTGTTTCACTCACTTATGATCTGTTAATGTCATTATATATCTTGATGATCAAAATATCCCAGATTTGGCCGGTGGGAGCCACTGAAGGTTGGCCCCTGTGTCATTCTGACATTTCTCCATCATTCTCTGAGCACTTTCTTACCTCTAGGCTCTGGTGGCCTCGCCTGAGTCTGTGCTGGGGACTTTATTATGGCCCCACGCTTTCTCAGATGTGCCCAGGGGATTGTTAACAGTGCTGGAGGCTGGGGGTGGGGGGTGGGGGTGAGGGGGCAGTTCTGTGACAGGTGTTCTTTCTTCTCTAGTGATTCGCCTGACTTCCTGCCCTTCCTGCTGCTGGTTTCAGCAGTGAAGTTCCCACCCAAAAAGCCCCTGCAGCTCTGGTTGGGAGAAGTTCAGGCAGCAGCATGACACAGCACAGCCTCTACCCTGGGTCGGGCTGAGCCATTGGTGTTCTGGAGAGGAAGTGTGTTCATCGTAGCTCCCGTGTCTGCCCCCAGGCCCCTTTCTAGACTGCATTTACTCCCTGGCCATCCTGCAACCAGTCACCTTACCTGGTGACACCCACCCCCTAGCCCAAGTTTCCCTCGTGCCTGTATTTCTGTCCTGTAACCCGTCCAAGAGTCCCTGCTCACCCGGGACTGTGGCCCTGACTGCCCGCCGCTCCCTTTCTCAGGATGTGGATGGAGCCTGGCTCATGGAGGGGCTCCCTAACAATTCAGGTTTCTTTCTTCTAGTGAGATGCTCCCTTGCAGTCCTGACTGCTTCCTCCTGCAGCCTTTCT
The DNA here is from genome assembly GCF_014754425.2 of Oryx dammah. Lineage (NCBI taxonomy): Eukaryota > Metazoa > Chordata > Mammalia > Artiodactyla > Bovidae > Oryx > Oryx dammah. The sequence goes on from NW_024070194.1 coordinate 49,331,656, forward strand.
TCCCCTGGGACCCCTGGATACCTGCCCTGGTCCACGGTCAGCCCAGGCTCTGACTCCGGTCCCGTTTCCTGGAATGGCTTACATACCACATCCTGTTCTTGGCAATTATAAAATCTAAGATGACTGATCACATTTCTCCAAACTTCCCCAAATGTCTCCCTCATCAGTTATTCCTTGAGGGTCATCCTTAAGCTCTGAGCAATCACTGACCTCGCTGTCAGCTCACTCTGCAGCTACGCTCTTGTGGAAAAAAAAAAAAAAAAAAGCTGCTTTTTACAAGCTCTGCAAATGTTTCCTGATTTCATCAACGAATAGGTGCACGATCTCTGGCACACTTTTGCTACGTCTGGAACTCCAGTTCTTTGAAAATTTGTTCTGATGGTCACGCCAAGTTTATTTTCCAGAACACTCAATTAGCTCAACAATGTCTATCAACCATTCCTTAACCATCGCTTGTTGGCAGATTTCTGTGTTATTATCTTCAGCAAATGGTTTACAAATTAGAGGATCCCAGAGGAGAGACCTGGGCACCTCTTCATAGGTGGCAGGTAAAGGTAACATCCGGGGTGGTGTCATGTACAGACAGACCTTAATAAATTCAGGATGATGATGCTGGTAAACAGAAAGGGAAAGCTCCATAGAACTCCTGGTCTCTGCACTCACCAACTGCAGTCTTGCTTGGTCATAAAAGCACCTTCCTACAGCCACAAAGTCAAATGCACATTTCAGAGAGAACTAGGGCTGGGTGCTAAGAGCAGTGAAATTGATAGTCAAAATGTTACCTACACCCTTTAAGGTAAACAGGTTCTAAGTGGAGACCTGGCCTCTGGAGGCCAGTTGCTGCAGGAAATCTTATTCACAGTGAACAATACCTAACAGACAATAAAAAGAAGGAAGAAACTGGGAAAGGGGTGGGCGGGGGGGACACAGTTTCCTTTGTGCTTTTCAGCCAGGAGAGGTTCATTTTCTCTCTTCTGATGACTGCCTTGCGGTTAATCTGCTTAGTGCTAAGGAAGCCCTCAAATGACACAGCAGGTTTGCGAGCAAGTGGGTGACAGTGAATCAAACATTAGGATGATGGCTAGCCTCTGGACAGGTGCTTACGTGGCTGTTATTCAGTCTCTTGGGCCGGAGGTGGGGTGTGGGAGGAGGAGTGGCGCTGCACTTATGCCTTTAGGGGAAGGCTCAGCCAGGGAGGGGGCACAGGATGGCCAGTCACCTTTCATCAGGCTGATTAGACTGGGACCTCGAGGGGGAAGGGCCAGACAGTGAAGACTTCAGAAACTGCTGGAGCCATTCAGGGCCAATGGCCAACTAGTGTTATCTGAACCTTTTCCTTCTGTTCTGTCATTACCTCCTCCAACGAGAGACAAGCTTGCGAGGCCCAGAGCCTGGTTGAAAAAAGGTTTACCAATATTTTTTTTAATGTTTAATTTTTTTGGTTGCACCGTGCAGCATGCGGGATGTTAATTCCTCAACCAGGGATCGAATCTGTGGTCCCTGCACTGGAAGCACAGAGTCTTAACCCCCTGGACTGACGGGAAAGTCCTCTCAATTTTTTTTTTTAATTAAAACAATGTTGGTCACTGACACCCTTTTCATCTTTCAAAGAGGGGTGGGGCCAGGGACTCAGGGGTCAGTCTGGCATCTGATAACCTGCCGGCAGCAGCATCCAACCACCCTGCCATCCCTCTCCCTACCCACCCCCCACCCCAACCACCACCCTCCACCCAGGAGATGCTGCCAAAGCTCCCTTGTTCTGCAGTTTGTTCACAGGCTGAGTCCAACTGTGACAAACTGTCAGGTGGAGGTGGGGAGTGTCGATGGTTTCCCTAAAGATGGGAGTAGGAGTCCTTCATGACAAACTGCCTGACCCTGACCTCTCCCTCTGTGGGGCGAAGATGAATACAACTACTTCATATGGTTGTCGTGAACACAGAAACCCTGAATACTCATGAATGCAGGTAAACACTCAATAAATGTTTACTGTTAGCAGTGGCTGCAGCAGGGGTTGAGCCTCACTCAGGTGGAAATCAGCCGCGACTTCACTTTCACTTTTCACTTTCATGCATTGGAGAAGGAAATGGCAACCCACTCCAGTGTTCTTGCCTAGAGAATCCCAGGGACGGGGGAGCCTGGTGGGCTGCTGTCTATGGGGTTGCACAGAGTTGGACGCGACTGAAGTGACTTAGCAGCAGTAGCAGCAGTATACCTCTGACCCCTGGGGAATTAAGTCAAATACAGTAAGTTCCCGACAGATGAATGAGTTCCATTCCAAGAGCATGTTTGTAAGTCCAATTTGCTCATAAGTCCAACAAAGTTAGCCCCAGGCATCCAACTAACACAATTGGCTGTATAGTACTGGATTGTAACAGGTTTATGACATTTTACATGCAAATAATTACATTAAAAAAAAAACACAAAAACAAACACAAAGAAAACATTTTTAATCTTACAGTGCAGTACTTTAAAAAGTACAGCTGGCACACAGCCATCGAGTGAACAGGCGAGAAGAGTTACTGACTGGCGGAGGGAGAGGAGGTGGGAGATGGTAGAGCTGAAGGGTCGTCAGCAATGGGAGACGGAGGGCAAGTTGCCATTTCACTCGTGTCTGACATGGATGGCTCAGCTTCTGATTCTGTGCTGGATTCAGCTCTATCTGCTCTTTTGAAAAAATGATCCAGTGATATCTAGGTACATCCTGGGCTTGAAATAAAGATGCTCTGCTCTATACAGTACTGTACAGTAAGGCACACAAAAGCACAGCCACTTATAGGGGATGCACATGGTGACAATGTATGCCAGACACATGAACTAACAACGTGACTGGACATGTGAACACATGTTTGCCATCTTTGAAAGTTCACTACTTGAAGGTTTGTACATAGGGAACCTACTGTATGGAAAATTCACTGATACTCAAGCTACTTAACAAGCATTGCCTTTTACTCTCAAGAGTAAAGGCTAAGGGCTATGGTTTACCCAGTAGTCATGGAGTTGTACCATAAAGAAGGCTGAGTGCTGAAGAACTGATGCTTTCAAATTGTGAGGCTGGAGAAGACTCTGGAGAGTCCCTTGGACTATAAGGAGATCAAACCAGCCAATCCTAAATGAAGTCAACCATGAATATTCATTAAAAGGACTGATGCTGAAGCTGAAATTCCAATACTTTGGCCACCTGATACAAATAACTGACTCACTGGAAAAGACCCTGATGCTGGGAAAGATTGAAGGCGGGAGAAGGGGACGACAGAGGACATCGAGATGTTTGGAAAGCATCACCAACTCAATGGACGTGAGTTTGAGCAAACTCCAGGAGATGGAGGACAGGGAAGCCTGGCGTGCTGCAGTCAATGGTCGCAAAGAGTCGGACACAACTGAGCTAATGAACAACAACAAGGGCTAAGAAGACATTTTCCCTACAGAAAAGTATGGTGATCTTTCCAAAGAGAAAAATCAATGGTTCCTCCTCTGCCAGCCCCAGAGTTTTTGTCAAAATTCTACCTCACTGAGCCCATGTACAATGGGGAGACCTCAGAGCCTGGAGAGATCAGGCATGTCACCTGTGTGTTACCATTAGGAGATTAAAGGAGACTCTTTTAACGAGAGAATTTTCAGCAAACATTGAAACAATACTCAGAGTACTGGGTTGAATTTATTCAAGAATATTAGTTTTCTCTGAATGCTACCCTTGGCACATGGCAGAGAATCAGATCTCATTTTAAGACAGCTCATGATTTTCCTGGGGGAGCTAGAATGCAGAGTAAGTCCCTTGAAATGGGAACACTGCCCAGACGAAAGGCCAGTGATAGCACCGTGTGGAAGTAACCTAAGTGCCCATCGACAGATATGTGGTACATATATACAACGGAATACTACTCAGCCACAAAACAGAATGAACTAATGCTATGTGCAACATGGATGGACCTGGAGATGATCACACTATAAGTCAGACAAAGATAAATATGATATTATTTACATGCAGAATCTAAAAAAAACAAAATGATACAGATGAACTTATTTACAAAATAGAAACAGACTCACAGACTTAGGGAACAGTTACCAGAGGGATAGACTGGGAGTTTGAGATTGATATGTACATACTGCTATATTTAAAGCAGATAACCAACAAGGACCTACTGTACAGCACAGGGAACTCTACTCAATACTCTGTAACAGCCTAAATGGTAAAATAATTTGAAAAAGAATAGATACAGGTATATGTATAACTGAATCACTTTGCTCTACACCTGAAACATAACATTGTTCATCCAATACTATATTCCAATATAAAATTAAATAAAAAATTAGAAACACACACAGACACATCCACATAAAGACAATGATGGCCAGTCTTGCCCTGTCCTGCCTCTCCACTAAAGTCAGAAAGAACCTCTGGTTTGTCCATAAGGAAGGCAGGGCTGGGGTTTCCCCGGCGGTGCTAGAGGTAAAGAATCCACCTGCCTATGCAGGAGATAAAGAGACACAGGTTCGATCCCTGGGTCAGGAAGATCTCCAGGAGAAAGGCATGCAATGCACTCCAGTATTCTTGCCTGGATAATCCCATGGACAGAGGAGTCTGGAGGGCTACATTCCATAGTGTCTCAAAAAGTCAGACATGACTGAAGCAACTTAGCACGCACACGCAAGGCAGGGCCGAGAGTGAACAGACTGTGATTTATCTTTGCAACAACTGGAAAGCAAGTTTTAGGACATTACATATCCTTTTTATAAAGTTCAACAATGAGTGAAACTAAACAATACATTGATTTTTGGTGGTGGTGGTTTTTTATTCTTTTTTTTTTTGGTTTATTTGTTGTTGTTGTTTTTTACTTTCAGCTAAGATTGTTTTTCTAATTTAGACAGCATGTTTCTAATCCATGTTTTATAAGTAGATGGTTTCTGAAAACTCAGCTCAAATGTCTTCAACTTCTAATGGATTTTCACTGTCCTTTGACCAGTTCTATGACAGAGTGTTCTGAAAATTTACAGTGTACTTTATTTTTAAAATTTTCTATTGGAATACAATTGCTTTTACAGTGTTATGTTAGTTTCTGCTGGACAAAGAAGTGAATCAGCCATACTCATACATATATCCCCGCTCCCTGTCAGGCCTCCCTCCCACCCATCCCCCATCCCAGCCCTCCAGGCCATCACAGAGCACTGAGCTGAGCCCCCTGTGCTGTAAAGCAGCTTCCCACTAGTTTTTTTGTTGAACACAGGGTAGTGTATGTATGTCAGTCCTAATCTCCCAGTTTGTCCCACGCTCCCCTTCCCTGCTGTGTCCACATGTCCATTCTCTATGACTGCATCTCTATTCCTGCCTCGGAAAGAGCTTCATCTGTACCATTTTTCTAGATTTCACATGTTTTTTAACATACAATATTGGTTTTTTTCTGTCTGACTTACTTCACTCTGTATGACAGACTCTAGGTCCATTTACATCTCTACAAATGAACCTATTTCATTTTAGTGGCTGAGTAATATTCCATGGTATATATGTACCATATCTTCTTTTTCCAATCATCTGTTGCTGGACATTTAGGTTGTTTCCATGTTCTGGCTATTGTAAATAGTGCTGAGTGAATATAGGGATACATGTGTCCTTTTGAATTGTGGTTTTTTCAGGGTATATGCCCAGGAGTGGGATTACTGGGTCATACAGTAGTTCCAGGCTTCCCAGGTGGTAGAGTGGTAAAGAATCTGCCTGCCAGTGCAGGAGATACAAGAGATGGAGGTTCAATCCCTGGATTGGGAAGATCCTCTGGAGTAGAAGATGGCAACCCGCTCCAGTACTCTTGCCTGGAAGAGTCCATGGACTGAGGAGCCTGGTGGGCTACAGTCCATGGGGTCACAAAGAATTAGACACGACTGAGCGGACACCCCCCCCCCCCAAATACACATATCCCACACACAGGAGTTCTAGGGTTAGTTTTTTAAGTAACCTCCATACTGTTCTCCTCAGTTGCTATATCAATTTATATTCCCACTAACACTGTAAGAGGGTTCCCTTTTCTCCACACTCTTTCCAGCATTTATTGTTTGTAAATTTTTTGACGATGGTCATTCTGACTGGTATGAGGTGATACTTCATTGTAGTTTTGATTTGCATTTTTCTAATAATTAGTGATGTTGAGCATCTTTTCATATGCCTCTTGGTCACCTGTATGTCCTCCTTGGAGAGATGTTTATTTAGGTCTTCCGCCCATTTTTTGATTGGGTTGTTTGTTTTTTTATATATATACTGAGCTCCATGAGCTGATGTATGTTTTGGAGATTAATCCTTTGTCTGATGCTTAATTTGAAAATATTTTCTCCCATTCTGAGGATTATATAAAAGAATGAAATTAGAACGCTACCTAACACTATACACAAAAATAAACTCAAAATGGATTAAACACCTAAATGTAAGACAAGGCACAAACGCTTACAGAAAAACACAGGAAAAAAACATTCTTTGACATAAACCACAGCAAGATCTTTTTGACCCACCTCCTAGGGTAGTGAAAATAAAAACAAAAATCAGCAAAGGAAACAATAACAAGACAAACAATACATTCTTTAAACATACGAAGGTACTTGATAAAACTACAAGCTAAAATGTCAACAGAAGAATTAACACAAAATTCAGGATAGTGATGATTTGGGCGGGTGAGGAAGTAAGGGGATAAGATGGGAGAATAGAACACAAGCAAGTTACACATAACAGTTTGGCAGTGAATTCACAGGTGTCCCAAAAAATTAAGAAGAGAACATATCTTAACTGAATTCTATTAACATTAACTCTGTCTTACGAATTTCTAATTTACAGAGAATTATTATGAAGTATTTTTTTTCCATTTTCTTAATTTGATTGCCTTCCAGACTTATAATCATAGAATAACTGTTAAGAAACAGATTCCTTATAAAAGAGAAGATTCTAATTCTGGAAAATAGCTAACTGGGATGTATAGTTTCATCTTGCTTGACTTATGAATGCTGGTATTGATCTCTAAATGGAATTTTCAAACCAGTGACTTTTGTAAAAATACAATGGAAAGAAGTAGGACATAAAGAGCCGGAGGGGGAGAAAGGAAAGATGGACAGAACAAACTCGAACAAAAACTTTAACGGGCTCTATCATTCCCTATAAATCAACAAATCACTTCCCCACTTTCCCCGCTGCAGTAGAATCTGGAACCATTCTGCTCATTTCAGAGCTGGTTATAAGAGCTCGGACTGGTGCCGTGTTATGCATTTGGAAGAATGATTGCATTATAAACCCCATTCCAAGCTTCCCACTGTTCCAACAATGACAACAGTGAAGAATGTTTGAGCCATTTTAAAATGTGAAAATATAGCTCCCATATCACTGAGGCTTCCCACCACTCAAACTGCCCCCCCCAAATAAGTCTGAGTCACCTGCCTAGTTGAGTTCTGAAGTTAGGTCAGAAATAATCATTCCTTTTTAAAAATTTTATTTACTTTTGGCTGTGCTGGGTCTCCACTGCTGGGCCTTTTTCTCTAGTTTTGGTGTTCAGGCTTCTCATTATGGTGGCTCCTCTTATTGTAGAGTACGGGCTCTACCATGCACAGGCTTCAGTAGCTGCAGCAAGTGGTTTCAGTAGCTATGGCTCCCAGGTTCTAGAGCTCAGGCTCAATAGTTATGGTGCATGGGCTTAGTTGCTCTGCGCCAGGTGGGATATTCCTGGACCAGGGATTGAACCCATGTCTCTGTGTTGACAAGCTATTCTTTACCACTGAGCCACCAGGGAAGCCCAGAATCATTTCTTCTAGTAGTAACTTATATGTAATAGCTTATAGAATGATGCATTCATGAAATTGGAGCCCTGTGGAAACTCCAGGCTTAGCACCTAGCAGAAAATCATCAACTTCAACAGAACAGGCTTTGGGGCTTCTGTTTCCAAAGGTGTGATTGATAAGATATCCTGAAGGACCCTCCTCACTAAAAACTGAGTGAAAAGTGAAAGTGTTAGTTGCTTAGTTGTGTCCGACTTTTGGGGGCCCCATGAAGTGTAGCTTGCCAGGCTCCTCTGTCCATGGGCTTCTCCAGACAAGAATACTGGAGTGGGTTGTCATTTTCTTTTTCAGAGGATTTTCCTGACCTAGGAATTGAACCCAGGTCTCCCACATTGCAGGCAGATTGTTTACTGTTTGATCCACCAGAGAAGCTGGTGTCATTTTAAATGCGAGTAAACAAATAACCTGGCAGAAAAAGAAGAGATTTCAGAGGAGGTGGCAAGAATACACAGAAGAACTGTACAGAAAAGGTCTTAATGACCCGGATGGTGTGATCACTCACCTAGAGCCAGACATCCTGGAGTGTGAAGTCAAGTGGACCTTAGGAAGCATCACTACAAACAAAGCTAGTGGAGGTGATGGAATTCCAGCTGAGCTATTTCAAATCCTAAATCATGATGCTGTTAAAGTGCTGCACTCAATATGCCAGCAAATTTGGAAAACTCAGCAGTGGCCACAGGACTGGAAATTGTCAGTTTTCACTCTAATCCCAAAGAAGGGCAATACCAAAGAATGTTCAAACTACCGCACAATTGCTCTTATTTCACATGCTAGCAAGGGAATGCTCAAAATCCTTTAAGATAGGCTTCAACAGTATGTGAACCATGAACTTCCAGATGTACAAACTGAATTTAGAAAGGGCAGAGGAACTAGAGATCAAATTGACAACATCTATTGGATCATATAAAAAGCAAGGGAATTAAAAAAAATCTACTTCTGCTTCATTGATTATGCTAAAGTCTTTTGACTGTATGGATCACAACAAACTATTGAAAATTCTTCAAGAGATGGGAATACCAGACCACCTTACCTGCCTACTGAGAAACCTGTATGTAGGTCAAGAAGCAATAGTTAGAACCAGATATGGACAATGGACTGATTCAAAATTGGGAAAGGAGTATGTCAAGGTTGTATATTGTCACCCTGTTTATTTAACTTATATGCAGAGTACATCATGCAAAATGCTAGGCTGGATGAAACACAGGCTGGAATCAAGATTGCCAGGAGAAATATCAACAACCTCGGATATACAGATGATACCACTCTAATGGTAGACAGTGAAGAAGAGGAACTAAAGAGCCTCTTGATGAACGTGAAAGAGGAGAGTGAAAAAGCTGGCTTAAAACTCAACATTCAAAGAATGAAGATCATAGCACTGAGTCCCATCACTTCACAGGAAATAGATGGGAAAGAATGGAAATAGTGACAGACTTTATTTTCTTGGGCTCCAAAATCACTGCAGATGATGACTGCAGCCATGAAATTAAAAGATACTTGCTCCTTGGAAGGAAAGCTATAACAAACCTAGACAGCATATTAAAAAGCTGAGACATCACTTTGCTGACAAAGGTCTATCTAGTCAAAGCTATGGTTTTTACAGTAGTCTTGTAGAGATGTGAAAGTTGGACCATAAAGAAGGCTGAACAACAAAGAATTGAAACTTTTGAACTGTGGTGCTGGGGAAGACTCTTGAGAGTCCCTTGGACAGCAAGGACTCAATGAACATAAGTTTGAGTAAACTCCAAGAGATGCTGATGGACAGGGAGGCCTGGTGTGCTGCAGTCCATAGAGTCACAAAGAGTCGGACAGGACTGAGTGACTGAACTAAACTGGCAGCAAGGAAATCAAACTAGCCAATTCTAAAGGAAATCAACTCTGAAAATTCATTGGAAGGGCTGATGCTGAAGCTCCAATACTTTGGCCACCTGATGTGAAGAGCCGACTTATTGGAAAAGGTCCTGATGCTGGGAAAGATAGAGGGCTGGAAGAGAAGGGTACAACAGAGGATGAGAGAGTTGGATGGCATTACCGACTCAACGGACATGAATTTGAGCAAACTCTGGGAGATGGCGAAGGGCAGGGAAGTCTGGAGTGCTACAGTCCATGGGGTCACAAAGAGTCAGACACGACTGAGCAACTGAACAACAGCTCCTCCCCCCGAGAATTCATACCCACAAGCCAGCAGTCTAAATCCACACTACCCGGGCAGTACAGAAAACTCAGGTTGAAATTTTAATTTAAAATGGTTCAGGATTGGTGTCTCTGAGGAGCAAGGGCTAATCCTCTCCTGAGGAACTCAGCTTCCAATCCAGCCTGGGAGAATTTCTGCACAGATAACTTTCCCAGACTTGTCAGGCAACATTCACAAAACTCTCAAGGAAAGATGTCACAGGTGAAATTTACCAGAAACAACACAAAACAGAAACGAATCCCCAAATGCTTCAGGAATTGAAAATAACTGGCCCAGAAAAACTCACTTAATATGTTTAAAGTGAATATAATAAAATCAATGAACTGCTTTTGTAGCAGTTTAGACACAGCTGATATACAGAGAAAAAAGCGGATGGCAGATAAACCCAAAGACATAAATAACATCTGGAGGGAAGAGGGATGGGAAATGTGAAAGAGACTTTACGGGACCAGGAGGATAGAGTTAGAAGCTTTAACCTGTGCATAATTTGGTTGCCACGGGGAGATAATAGGGTGTGGAAGAGACACTGTTCAAATAGAATGTTTCAGAGCTGTTGAAAGATGTTCACCGTTAGATGCCATAAGTCCTGTGAATTCCAACTGAGATGAATTTAAAAAAATCACAGGAAAACCAAAGAAAAATAGGAGGTCCTATAAGCAGCCAAAGAAAAAAAGACAGGTCACTTACAAAAGAACTACAATTAGATTTGTGCTGATGTCGAAACAGAGATGGCTGAGAGCCAGGGGGAGCCTACCTGACTGTTATCAGCAGAGAGAGCTTCCACCTGAACTTGAACTTCATAAATGGGATCATGCTTTATCTCTCCTGCTTGCCATTTTCTTGGCTTTCTGCATGAAGCCAGTGCTTGATGTGCTTACAATGGTGGTATTTCACCATCCTTCAGTCCTTCTCTCCACACGTACCAACTCCTGAAACTAAGTGTAAATCTCCTGGTTGACCCCTCAGATACCCTTCCAATATATCTGTCACTTTTCACTTAAAATGACCAGGCAATCAAGATCATAATAAGTAAAGGAAAGTTGATACGAGTCAGACATGTCCAGGCTATAGCATAATCCATGCTGTTAAGTGAAGAATCTCAAGAAACTGGTAAACATTCAGAAGAGAAAGGTTCTACTTCATGTATTGTGTAGACTAGTAATCTGAAGATCAGAATGTAAATAATCACCTATAATTTGAAAAGACCCTGATGGATGGCACATTTTAGGGGGAAGTTCCTGCCAGGCATGCAGCTTTTTAGCAGTTTGAGAAACTCTTGAAAAGTGGAGTTTATGTGTATAAAGTCTGACAGTATTGGCTGCACCATAGTATAATGAAAAGTAGTGCAGTTAAATAACAGTAGCCTGGGAAATGTCAATGATACATTCATGCTATTAAAGACCAGCGCATCTCCTTACTTTTATTTAGGAGGCTAAAACTGGAGATTTTTAGCATTAATAAAAGGAGAATAGTAACCATAGAAACAGAGCATTTATCTTATTTCCATGGGAAGGAAAGCAGCTCTTTCTGTGGAATGCTTTGAGGTGCTCTGTTAAGCGCTTCTCCTGAAGATCCCTCTCCTAAAGATCTCTCTGGACTATTTAAAGTAATGGGAATTCTCTAAAAATAATAGGCAAGCCATTTAGTAATAAGGGCAATTTTGATTAAAAGTTAAAATATTCTTACTATAAAGAAATGCAAAGTGTGATGGCAACAGACCAAACTATCCAATAGGGAAGGAGAAGAGCAAAGGGCCAAATCAATGTTCAGATTGCAATTGCAATAAAAAGGAAAAACTGACAGATATTGAAAGCCTGCTCTTTCTCAAGTACTTGTTATACTTCATTGCATTTAATCCTCATGACCATCCTGTAAGAATATATACATATATATTTATCTTTTTCTTAACTGTTAAAGTAATCCAGTTCTCCCTTGGTATTGGCAGGGGCTTGGTTCTAGGATCCCTGTGGGTACCAAAATTAAAGGATGCTCAAGTCCTTTACATAAAAGGATGCAGCATTTGCATAATCTACGCACAGCCTTCCGGTATACTTTAAATCATTTCTAGATCACACATAAGGTCTAATACAATGTAAATGCTATGTAAATATTTGTAAATACTATGTAACTAGTTGACAGAGCGCAGAAAATTTAAGCACATTTTTGACTATTTTATCTCCTTTCCCTCCTCTCTCAATATTTGATAATTTTACTGTTATTTCCCCCTTTTTTTGGTTACCTTTGTAAATTAAATGCTACATCTGGACTTTTGTTTCCTGATCCATCAACTGGCAGCAGTATATATTGATTCCTTACTTTGCAATATGAGGGTATTATTGCCTCTTTCCTACAATTTCCTTTCCTACAATTTTAAACTTCCACTTTTGATAGATCCTATTTTCTTGGGCTCCAAAATCACTGTGGACAGTGACTGCAGCCATGAAATTAAAAGATGCTTGCTCCTTGGAAGGAAAGCTATGACAAAATAGACAGTATATTAAAAAGCAGAGACATCTGTTAATTGATAAATGTCTGTATAGTCAAAGCTATGGTTTTCCCAGTAGTCATGTATGGATGTGAGAGCTGGACCATAAAGAAGGCTGAGCACTGAAGAATTGATGCTTTCAAGTTGTGGTGCTTGAGAGTCCCTTGGACTGCAAGGAGATCTTGCCAGTTAATCCTAAAGGAAATCAACTCTGAAAATTCATTGGAAGGACTGATGCTAAAGCTTCAGTACTTTGGCCACCTGATGTGAAGAGCTGAATCACTGGAAAACACCCTCATGCTGGGAAAGATTGATGGCAAAAGGAGAAGGGGTGACAGAGGATGAAATGGTTAGATAGCATCACTGACTTAATGGTCATGAATTTCAGCAAACTCTGGTCCATGGTGTCCTGAAGAGTCAGACACAACTTAGTGACTGAACAACAACAATTTTACTGTCAAAGCTGATGTTATATACATTTTGCTGCTACATGACAGTTAAATATTTATTTCAAGGTTTGCCTATCAGTTCAGTTCAGTTCATTTCAGTTCAGTCGCTCAGTCATGTCCGACTCTTTGCGACCCCATGAATCGCAGCACGCCAGGCCTCCCTGTCCATCACCAACTCCAGTTCACCCAAACTCATGTGCATCGAGTCTGTGATGCCATCCAGCCATCTCATCCTCTGTTGTCCCCTTCTCCTCCTGCCCCCAACCCCTATAGATTGACTCTAATATTGGAAATCAATAAACAATATTTATCATGGTTATAAAATTATTTTTTATTCTAGGACCAAATTCCTTCTCCCTTGTTCAAAGATCACAGTGTCATTTGCCTTAAACGAGAATCTACTAGCATCGTGTAAGGTCAAATGGTTTTCTTAATTTTATTAATTGTTTAAGATAAATGTTTGGTAGAATTCACTTGTGGTGCCATACAGACATATAGTTTTGTTTGAGGGGAAGTTTTTAACTACAGATTTAATATCTTTAGTAATTACAGCACTACTCTGATTTTTTATTTCTTCTTAATACAAGTTTTGAAAAGTTGTCTTGTTATAGAAAACTGTCCATTTTCTCCTCAATTTTCATTTTTTGGCATAAATTCTTTTTAAAATATTCTGGAATCCTAATTTCAATTTCTGAAATGTTTTTAGTGATGTCTCCTTTTTCATTATAATAATGGCTAGTGATTTTCTTAATCAGTCTTCCTAGTAGGTATTTATCAATTTAATCTTTTAAGAAGTGAAGTTGCTGGCTTCTTGGATATAAATCTATTCTACTTTTATTGATATGCTAAACAGTTTTCCAAAGTGGTTTTTACCAAATTACACACCCACCAGCAGGATATGAGAGTTTTGCTTGGTCCACATCTTTGCCAAAACACAGTCTTGTCTGTCCTTTTTATTATAGCTCTGCAGGTGGGTATCTTATTTGAATTTACATTTATCTGATAACTAATGATTTTGAGCACCTTTTTATACGCTTGTCATTTAGATATCCTCTTTTATGAAGTTCCTCTCTCTATACTTTGCCCATTTCTCTATTATCTAAGAGCTTTTTTTTTAAACACTTTTCATATATTTTACACATTTACATATGTGTCCTTTCCAGGTTATGTGTATTGCAAAATATCATCTCCCAACTTCTTAACTTGCCTTTTCACTCTGTTAGTATTGTTGTTAGATCAACAGTTTAACTTTGTGTAGCCCTATTTATTAATTATTATGTATTATTTATTTCTAACCACTATGTTTAGTGCTTTAGAAAGCCTTTCCCTACCTCAGAAGGCACGAAGATATTTTCCTGTAATTTATTCTAGAAGTTTATTGGTTTTTGCCTTCCTTATGGACATATATAATCCACCTAGAATTGAATTTGAGTATGATTTCTTCTTTTCGCTTTGGATATTCTATTGGCCCAGCACCATTAACTGAAAGACCGTCTTTTTCTCACTGCACATCAGAATCATCTTTGTCATTTACTCAAATGACTATATATTTGGTACTGTTTCTATACTTTCTGTTACGTTTCATTTCTCAGTTTGTCTCTCACTGTGTGAATGGCACAACTGACTTTATTGCAATAACCTATCATTAGTTTTAATGTATGAGAGTATAAGTTCAACAAATAGGTTTTTCTCTAAAATTATTTTGGTTATTTCTAGACTTTTATATTTTCACACAAATTTTCGAATCAGCTTATTGATTTCCACACCAAAAAACATCTGCTGACATTTTCATTGAGTTTGCATTTACTCTATAAATCAACTTGTGGAGATTTGTCATCTTAACAACTTTAGTCTTCTAATCCATTAGTTAGTTAGTTCAGTCGCTCAGTCGTGTCCGACTCTTTGCAACCCCATGAACCGCAGCACGCCAGGCCTCCTTGTCCATCACCAACTCCCGGAGTTCACTCAGATTTATGTCCATCGAGTCAGTGATGCCATCTAGCCATCTCATCCTCTATCGACCCCTTCTCCTGCCCCCAATCCCTCCCAATATCAATCTTTTCCAATGAGTCAACTCTGACCTGGGGAGTTCCTCTTTCAGTATCCTATCATCTTGCCTTTTCATACTGTTCATGGGGTTCTCAAGGCAAGAATACTGAAGTGGTTCGCCATTCCCTTCTCCAGTGGACCACATTCTGTCAGACCATGTCCACCATGACCCGCCCGTCTTGTGTGGCCCCACAGGGCATGGCTTAGTTTCATTGAGTTAGATAAGGCTGTGGTCCTAGTGTGATTAGATTGACTAGTTTTCTGTGAGTATGGTTTCAGTGTGTCTGCCCTCTGATGCCATCTTGCAACACCTACCGTCTTACTTGGGTTTCTCTTACCTTGGATGTGGGGTATCTCTTCACGGCTGCTCCAGCAAAGCGCAGCTGCTGCTCCTTACCTTGGACGAGGGGTATCTCCTCACTGACGCCCCTCCTGACCTTGAACGTGGAATAGCTCCTCTAGGCCCTCCTGCGCCTGCGCAGCCACCGCTACCACAGTGTAAATCTCCACGTATTTAGGTATTTTTAATTTATTTCCACGAAGTTTGTAATTTTCCAAATAGAAACCCTGCATATTTTTTTATTAGTTACAGTCCTAGATATTTGATATTTCTGATGCTATTACAGATGGTATGTTTAAGTTTTTCATCTTTAAATCTTTATTGCTAACATACAGAAATAAAGGAGATTTTTGCATTGATCTTTTATCTAGTGTCCTTACTAAGTTAACTTCTAAATTATAATAGTTTGTAGATTATTTGAATAGTCTATGTATAATGACTATTTGATTTCTCCCTTTCTAATCATTCTATTCTTTTATTGCCTTACTGTACTGGCTAGGATCTCTATTATATTAAATTAAAAGTGATATTAGGCATCTTTGTCTTGTTCCTGACTTAAGGAGGAAAACTTCTGATATACCAAAATTAAGTATGAAGCTTACTCTAAGTTTTTTGTATATACTTACTCATCCAATTAAGGAATTTCCCTTCTGTATAGACTTTGGTAAATTCTTCTCTTTTTAATCATTGGGGTTTGAATTTTATCAAATGCTTTTTCTGCATCTAGCATGATAATCAATTTTTCCCCCTTTATTCAGTTAGTATGGTAAATTGCATTTCATTGATTTTTATAGTGTTAAATCAACTCTGCATTCCTGGAATAAATCCAAATTTTTGTGTTTTTGGTTTTGTTTTTATAAATTGCTGGATTCAATCAGCTAAAATTTTGTTTGGGTCATGCATCTATGTTCATGAGAAGAACCAGCTCTTTCCTTGTACTAGTCTTGCCAGGCTTTGATATCAAGATTCTGATGTGGCCTCATAAAAATAAACTGGGATGTATTTTCTCTTTTTCTATTCTTGGGAAGTGTTTTTATAAGAGTGGTATTATATATTCTTTGAGGTTTGGAAATATTCACAAATGAAGTTATCTGTACCTGGAGATTTCTTAATGGAAAGGTATTTAATTACAAATTTAAGTTTTAATTACATATTTAAGTTTTAAATAGGTATTCAGATTTTGCACTTTTCTTTTTGTATTAGTTATGGTAAGCTGTATTTTCTTAGGAATTTGCCCATTTCCTCAAAAATGGTAAATTTTGTGCCTAAATTTATTTCTAATATCTCTTTTTATCTTTAAATATCCTTAAGATCTGTGAAAAGGGAAAGTGAAAGTTGCTCAGTTGTGTCTGACTGTTTGTGACCCCATGGACTATACAGGCCATTCTCCAGGCCAGAAAACAGGAGTGGGTAACCTTTCCCTTCTCCAAGGGATCTTCCCAACCCAGGGATTGAACCCAGGTCTCCGGCATTGCAGGCAGATTCTTTACCAACTGAGCTATCATTACAAATTTAAGTTTTAACTACATATTTAAGCTTTAAATAGGTATTTAGATTTTGGACTTTTCTTTTTGTATCAGTTATGGTAAACTGTGTTTTCTTAGGAATTAGTCCATTTCCTGGTAAATTTTGTGCCTAAATTTATTTCTTATATCCCTTATTATCTTTAAAATATCTTTATGATCTGTAGTGACTCCCTGTTTAAAAAATTCTTGATATTGACTATAGGGCCTCCTTTTTTCCTTTTTCAATCTTCAAAATACTTAGTCTTTCAGAGAACCAAATCTCAGCTTTGTTGATTTTCCTCTATCGTACTTAGAGTTTCTATTTTATTAATTTCTGCTCTTATCTTTATTATTTCCTTCCACCTACATTCTTAGGCTTAATTTGCTCAGACTTTTTTTTTCCCCTCCTATTTTTTTTGTTTTAGCTGGACAGTGGGATCATTGGTTTTTAATCTTTCTTCTTTAACATATGGATTTGATGGTTGTACATTTTTCTATAAGCACAGCATTTGTGGCATCCAATATATTTTGATATGCCATATTTTTCATTTTCTTTCAGTGTAAAATGTCATTTAACTCCATTGGGATTTCTTTCCTACCCAAAGTTTATTTTTAAATGAACTGCTTACCTGAGGATTTTCTAGTGATTATCTCTGTTTGTTTGTTTTTATCTTAATTCTTCTGTGTAAGAGAACATGATTTGGATCTTTTAAAATTTGTTGAGACTTATGACTTTGCAAGTTATCAATTTTGATCAAATTTGGCATATATGAGTTGAGAACAAGTATATTCTCAAGATAGGTGCATTGTTAATTAGCTTAGTTTTATTTGTCACATCATTAACGTTCTTTAATCCTCTCTTTGGTTATATATAATTAATTATAAAATACATATATTTATAGCTTAATTTGCATTATTATATTTTTCAGTTTTTGGATTTCCAACTGATCTTTTTTTTCAGTTTTATTTACTTTACAATATTGTATTTGTTTTGCCATACATTGACATGAATCCACCATGGGTGTACACAGGTGTTCCCCATCCTGAACCCCACTCCCACTTCCCTCCCCATCCCATCCCTCTGGGTCATCCCAGTGCACCAGTCCCAAGCACCCTGTATCATGCATCGAACCTGGACTGGTGATTCGCTTCACATGTGATAATTTACATGTTTCAATGCCATTCTCCCATATCATCCTGCCCTCGTCCTCTCCCACAGAGTCCAAAAGACTGTTCTATACATCTGTGTCTCTTTTGCTGTCTTGCATACAGGGTTATCGTTACCATCTTTCTAAATTCCAAATATATGCATTAGAATACTGTACTGGTGTTTTTCTTTCTGGCTTACTTCACTCCGTATAATAAGGCTCCAGTTTCATCAACCTCATTACTGATTCAAATGTATTCTTTTTAATGGCTGAGTAATACTCCATTGTGTATATGTACCACAGCTTTCTTATCCATTTGTCTGCTGATGGACATCTAGATTGCTTCCATGTCCTGGCTATTATAAACAGTGCTGCAATGAACATTGGGGTACACGTGTCTCTTTCAATTCTGGTTTCCTTGGTGTGTATGCCCAGCAGTGGGATGCTGGGTCATAAGGCAGTTCTATTTCCAGTTTTTTAAGGAATCTCTACATTGTTTTCCATAGTGGCTGTAGTAGTTTGCACTCCCACCAACAGTGTAAGAGGATTCCCTTTTCTCCACACCCTCTCCAGCATTTATTGCTTGTAGACTTTTGGATAGCAACCATTCTGACTGGTGTGAAAAGGTACCTCATTGTGGTTTTGATTTGCATTTCTCTGATGAGTGATGTTGAGCATCTTTTCAGATGTTTGTTAGCCATCTATGTGTCTTCTTTGGAGAAATGTCTGTTTAGTTCTTCGGCCCACTTTTTGATTGGGTCATTTATTTTTCTGGAATTGAGCTGCAGAAGTTGTTGTATATTTTTGAGATTAATTCTTTGTCAGTTGCTCCATTTGCTATTATTTTCTCCCATTCTGAAGGCTGTCTTTTCACCTTGCTTATAGTTTCCTTCATTGTGCAGAAGCTTTTAATTTTAATTAGGTCCCATTTGTTTATTTTTGCTTTTATTTCCAATATTCTGGGAGGTGGGTCATAGAGGATCCTGCTGTGATTTATGTTGGAGAGTGTTTTGCCTATGTTTTCCTCTAGGAGTTTTATAGTTTCTGGTCTTATGTTTAGATCTTTAATCCATTTTGAGTTTATTTCTGTGTATGGTGTTAGAAAGTGATCTAGTTTCATTCTTTTACAAATGATTGACCAGTTTTCCCAGCACCACTTGTTAAAGAGATTGTCTTTTCTCCACTGTATATTCTTGCCTTCTTTATCAAAGATAAGGTGTCCATCAGTTCAGTTCAGTTGGGTCACTCAGTTGTGTCCGACTCTTTGTGACCCCATGAATCGCAGCACGCCAGGCCTCCCTGTCCATCACCAACTCCCAGAGTTCACTCAGACTCACCTCCAACTAGTCGGTGATGCCATCCAGCCATCTCATCCTCTGTTGTCCCCTTTTCCTCCTGCCCCCAATCCCTTCCAGCATCAAAGTCCTTTCCAACGAGTCAACTCTTCGCATGAGGTGACCAAAGTATTGGACTTTCAGCTTTAGCATCATTCCTTCCAAAGAAATCCCAGGGCTGATCTCCTTCAGAATGGATTGGTTGGATCTCCTTGCAGTCCAAGGGACTCTCAGGAGTCTTCTCCAACACTACAGTTCAAAACCATCAATTATTTGGTGCTCAGCTTTCTTCACAGTCCAACTCTCAAATCCATACATGACTTCTGGAAAAACAATAGCCTTGACTAAACAGACCTTTGTTGGCAAAGTAATGTCTCTGCTTTTCAATATGCTATCTAGGTTGGTCATTACTTTTCTTCCAAGGAGTAAGGGTCTTTTAATTTCATGGCTGCAGTCACCATCTGCAATGATTTTGGAGCCCAAAAAGATAAAGTCTGACACAGTTTCCACTGTTTCCCCATCTATTTGCCATGAAGTGATGGGACCAGATGCCATGATCTTCGTTTTCTGAATGTTGAGCTTTAAGCCAACTTTTTCACTCTCTTTCACTTTCATAAAGAGGCTTTTTAGTTCCTCTTCACTTTCTGCCATAAGCGTGGTGTTATCTGCATATCTGAGGTTACATAGGTGTGTGGATTTATCTCTGGGCTTTCTATTTTGTTCCATTGATCTATATTTCTGTCTTTGTGCCAATACCATACTGTCTTGATGACTGTGGCTTTGTAGTAGAGCTGGAAGTCAGGCAGGTTGATCTCTCCAGTTCCATTCTTCTTTCTCAAGATTGCTTTGGCTATTTGAGGTTTTTTGTATTTCCATATAAATTGTGAAACTATTTGTTCTAGCTCTGTGAAAAATACCATTGGTAGCTTAATAGGGACTGCACTGAATCTATAGATTGCTTTGGGTAGTATACTCATTTTCACTATATTGATTCTTCCGATCCATGAACATGGTATATTTCCCCATCTATTTGTGTCTTTGATTTCTTTCACCAGTGTTTTATAGTTTTCTATATATAGGTCTTTTGTTTCTTTAGGTAGATATATTCTTAAGTATTTTATTCTTTTTGTTGCAATGGTGAATGGAATTGTTTTCTTAATTTCTCTTTCTGTTTTCTCATTATTAGTGTATAGGAATGCAAGGGATTTCTGTGTGTTGATTTTATATCCTGCAATTTTACTATATTCATTGATTAGCTCTAGTAATTTTCTGGTGGAGTCTTTAGGGTTTTCTATGTGGAGGATCATGTCATCTGCAAACAGTGAGAGTTTTACTTCTTCTTTTCCAATCTGGATTCCTTTTATCTCTTTTTCTGCTCTGATTGCTGTGGCCAAAACTTTCAAAACTATGATGAACAGTAGTGGTGAGAGTGGGCACCCTTGTCTTGTTCCTGACTTTAGGGGAAATGCTTTCAATTTTTCACCATTGAGGATAATGTTTGCTGTGGGTTTGCCATATATATCTTTTATTATGTTGAGGTATGTTCCTTTTATTCCTACTTTCTGGAGGGTTTTTTTTTTATCATAAATAGATGTTGAAATTTATCAAAGGCTTTCTCTGCATTTATTGAGATAATCATATGGTTTTTATTTTTCAATTTGTTAATGTGGTGTATTATATTGATTGATTTGTGGATATTGAAGAATCCCTGCATCCCTGGGATAAAACACACTCAGTCACGATGTATGATCTTTTTAATATGTTGTTGGATTCTGTTTGCTAGGATTTTGTTAATGATTTTTGCATCTATGTTCATCAGTGATATTGGCCTGTAGTTTTCTTTTTTTGTGGCATGTTTGTCAGGTTTTGGTATTAGGGTGATGGTGGCCTCATAGAATTAGTTTGGAAGTTTACCTTCCTCTGCAATTTTCTGGAAGAGTTTGAGTAGGATAGGTGTTAGCTCTTCTCTAAACTTTTGGTAGAATTCAGCTGTAAAGTGGTCTGGTCCTGGGCTTTTGTTTGTTGGAAGATAATCATAGGAGTCCCAGAAGAAGAAGACAAAAAGAAAGACCATGAGAAAATACTTGAGGAGATAATAATTAAAAACTTCCCTAAAATGGGGAAGGAAATAATCACCCAAATCCAAAAAACCCAGAGAGTCCCAAAGAGCATAAACCCAAGGCAAAAAACCCCAAGACACATATTAATCAAATTTTAAAAGATCAAACACAAAGAACAAATATTAAAAGCAGCAAAGGAAAAACAACAAATAACACACAAGGGGATTCCCATAAGGATAACAGCTGATCTTTCAACATAAACTCTTCAGACCAGAAGGGAATGGCAAGACATACTTAAAGTGATGAAAGAAAATAACCTACAGCCCAGATTACTGTACCCAGCAAGGATCTCATTCAAATATGAAGGAGAAATCAAAAGCTTTACAGACAAGCAAAAGCTGAGAGAACTCAGCAACACCAAACCAGCTCTCCAACAAATGCTAAAGGATCTTCTCTAGACAGGAAACACAGAAAGGGTGTATAAACTTGAACCCAAAACAATCAAGTAAATGGCAATGGGATCATACTTATCAATAATTACCTTAAATGTAAATGGGTTGAATGCCCCAACCAAAAGACAAAGACTGGCTGAATGGATACAAAAACAAGACCCCTATATATGTTGTCCAGCTGATCTTAATGATCTAGTACTCTGGAAAATTCTCCTGATTTTGATTTTTTGTTAACATGATAATCTCCGTTATTTTTTAAGCATATGTCTGATTGATATCTGAGTCACAAATGAGTCCACATGGTATTTTGTTTAATGTTAGACACTATACTTTAAAAAATTTATGGCTTTGGATGCTATTATTTTTCTTCAAAGAGGCTTTCCTCTACTCTGTGAGCCAGAATGGGATCAGATGAGTTCAGTCCAATCAAGATTGAGCTGACGTGAGGTGCTCTGGTGGTCTTTATAAGGCTTGGTTTACCCACAGGCTTAATATTAATAGTACACTAACCCTTAGGGATTCCAGGTAAAGTTTACTGTGCACCCCCTCCCCTCTGGATAGATTCTGAAATCCAACTTTTGTTTCTCAAGGATCATGAGACTGTTGAAAATTCCACACTGTGTTTCAGTGTTTTCTGCCTAGTTTCCTAGGCTTTGACCTGCACAGCTTGAGCTTTGAAAAGATAAGAGAAAAATGATGCCAAATGCTGAACTTTCCTCAGTGTCCTTCTTCTCTGGGGTATTGGTCCTTCAATTCCTGGGCACTTTGCTGGTCAGTGACAGAAGCCAAATTTATTCCACGGTTTGAAAAGAAAAACCTAAAACTTTAGGATGATTTTCCATTTATTAATGCTTTTCCACTATTACAAAGATCAGCAAACTCAAAGTCTTTTTTATGTAACATCACAATTTTTAGAATATAGTTGAGTTAGTGTTTCTTTTAGGAAGCTTATTTAGTGGAGATTTATATCTTGGCCACTATGAATCTCACTGGACTGTCCATTGTCAGGCAAATTGTGAACTTGGATTTAAGACCATTGTACTAAGTTGCTTTCTTTTTATTGATTCTTTATGGCTGACTCACTCCCTATTAATCCCCACTAAGTTATACAAGCCTTAGGGGTGCTTGATCATAAAGTTGGAAACAAAAGACTTGGAGTGGCTTTAGATTCTTCTTAAGTCAATTATTTCATGTGTAACATTCCATCCAAGTTTGTTTTGGAAAAAAAATACTTTTTTAAAATCATGGGAAAAAATAGTTAATTTTTCAGCAATCACTTTTGGTGAATTAAAAACTCAAATCGAACCTTGGAGATCAATCAGAGGCTGTGATTTTCCACCTGAAAAGTTGATAATATTTAAAAATCGGAATATCTACAATATTCAGGGTTTTACAAAAAATAAACACATTTTTGAAATGCTGCTCAGTAGGGAGGAAACACAAGAATCTGAGCTAAATTTTTTTTTGAGCTAAATTTTTTTTAGCCCTTTTATGACATTAATTTTCAGGTCTTCCCTGGTGGCTCAGAAGATAAAGAATCTGCCTGCAATGCAGGAGACCTGGGTTTGATCCCTGGGTCAGGAAGATCCCATGGAGAAGGGAATGGCAACCCACTCCAGTATTCTTGCCTGGAGAATCCCATGGACAGAGGAGCCTGGTGGGTCATAGTCCATGGGGTTGCAAACAGTCGACATGACTGAGCAACTAACACATGATATTAATTTTTCCAAGTTTATTATGATGCTTTTTTCCTTTTTAAAAAAATTATTTATTTTTAATCAGAGGATAATTGCTTTACAGTATTGTGTTCTTTTCTGCCATACATCAATATGAATCAGCCATAGGTATACATATGTCCTCTCTTTCTTGAACCCCCCTCCCACCTCCCACCCCATCCCACCCCTCTAGGTTGTCACAGAGATGCTCTTTTTTTTTTTTAATATAAAGATTTCATCAACACTCTTTTAGTGAATTTCAATGTATTTATCAACTGGTAAGTTGTGGACTGTTTTTGTTCTTCTGTGTCCTATCAAATAAAATTGGTTTGGAGAGAAATTTGATAGAAATCATCTGTGGCTGGATAGCAAATGAATTCATTACATTGAAGGTGAATACATGCCTTTATTTTAGAATAGATAATTTAAACCAAACATGACACTATGAAAATTAACATTTGGTTCTCCTCCATACTGAGACACACAGCAGCACTCCCCCGTCTTATTTCCCAGTTACAATAACATGAGTAGATATTGACATAGCCTATTATCTCAGCAATAACACACATTACAACAAATGATTATTTATTAGCAGTAAAATGTTCCTCCAGGGCTTAATTTAGAATGCCTGCAATGAGATAACAAAATCTCAGTCTTGGAAGTGATCCTCTGTATAGTTATTGTTTAGGGAAATTTTTATTGCTTCACAGCAGTTTAAGATACTTAATTGACTGGTTCTTTGAAATGAAGGCATATGATGCAGGGCCAAAATCCTGGAAGGGTGATGTGGATGAACACACGCAGAATTAGAAGCTAGGCTTCCTGGAATGTTTGGTAGGATTTAGTTCAGAAGTAGAAGTGTTCATTTTGTTTTTTTCACACTCTGTGATGTCCTTGAGACTCCTGGATGTCTTGCTGCTCCAGTAGCTTCCACCCAAACCCCCAGATTATATGTGCAGGCAGAAAGGTTGGGCATGGATGGTTTAATCTACCCAACTCTACTCTTTCACAATCAGAGAGCAATCTCATATCAAGTTTGGTCAGATGGAGTGTGATGGGCTTGTAGTGCAAAACTTGGTTGATGCGATGGGTTCATGCAGGTTTTCCTAGAAGATTTCAGCTCCAAGTGAGCTAAAACTGCTTTAAGCTCGACAGGCAACAGGGGAGTCAGATTCCTGCAAATTCTTGTGATAACAAGGCAGGCTTCCAGTCCTGAAAATGCCAAGGCAGGTAGGCTGAAGTATGCAGGGTTAGATAAGGATGCAGGTCTGGAACTTCTGAGTCACAGAAGCATAAGGTGAGACTGATCAAAAAGCATAAGGTGAAACTCCACTTACCAGACTCGAGACTGCAAGGTCAGGGCGAGCAGGAGACCAAGGCTGGCCTGATGCTGAATGCCCTCAAACTGATACCTAAATGGTTCCTCCATTCCCCTTTACCTGATCACAGAGCCTGAGGCAGAATGGAGTCTCCAGGTGATCACTAAGAAGTCCCAGCTGTGTGACATGAGGGCTTTAAGAGCAAGGAATTCCATGGTCACTGCATCCTTTAGTAAATTTTTGTGTGGACTTTTTTATTCCTTTCTAAATTCTTAATTTTACAGATTAATCAGGTTCCAGAGGTGGTTTTTGCCTTGATGACCCAGATGCCATTCTTGCAACCCGCTAACAGATACTCAGTGAAGGACCTCCCTATCATGGTTGTGGGTGTGCCTGGTCTTACAGAGGGCCCAGGACTCTGGGTTTTCCCCTCTAAGCAGTCTTTGAATCTGCTGACTGAGCACAATGATGACTGGAAGTCTCCATGACTGAACTAAAATCTTCACGTTTCTAAAACACTGAAATAAATTTCCTTAATGGACCTTCTGGCTAGTGAATGAAGCAACTGTAGAACTCTTGCTTGTACTACTATCCAAAGCTCTTTCCTCTGATTCCAAACTCCAGGCTCTCAGTATATTGCTTATTTGGAAAGGTGTTGAACCAGCAGGTGGTCTGAGCATGCTGCAGTTGAGTGCCCTCCACATCCACACAAATCTACATCTTAGTAGACCTGCCCTTTCAGGACCCCTCCTCCATCAGCAAAACACATCCTCTCTTGTTCAGCCTCCTTGGTCCACAATATGAAGATGGCAACGTGGAAAGAAAAGGTGCAGGCAAGCTAGGAGTACTTGGAACCTGGCAATGAGGCACATGTAGAATAGAGAAGTGTTCTTGTGAACATGTGAGGATGAATGAGGAAAGAGAAATCCAGTAAATGAGCAGATCTGAGTTCAGATTATAGACCCAAGAGAAGCCCAGTAGAGGGGGAAAATGATGGTTTTTGCAGACGCTAAATGGAAATGTAACACTTCCTTTGACTACCCATTAGTTCATCCATCCATCCAGGTTGTGCTTATTGTTGTTGCTTGGTCTCCAAGTCATGTCCAACTCTTCTGTGACCCCATGGACTGTAGCCTGCCAGGCTCCTTTGTCCATGGGATTTTCCAGGCAAGAATACTGGAGTGGGATCCATTTCCTTCTCCACCCAGGGATCAAACCTGATCTCCTGCATTGCAGGTAGGTTCTTTACAGATGAGTCACCAAGGAAGTTCTTTGTATTTATTACAACCTACTGCATGCCCTGGTGCTGAACCAGGTGTGTGTCCAGTCCAGATTCTGTCAGCAGAGCTGGTTTTCTATGCGGAAGTTAGAATAGGATGAAATAAGGAAATTGTTATTTAAGTATTTACCCTGTGGTAGGCACTTTCATGGTAGGCTTCCCTGATAGCTCAGTTGGTAAAGAATCTGCCTGCAATGCAGGAGACCCCGGTTCGATTCCTGGGTCAGGAAGACCCGCTGGAGAAGGGATAGGCTACCCACTCCAATATTCTTGGGCTTCCCTTGTGGTTCAGCTGGTAAAGAATCTGCCTGCAATGCGGGAGACTGGGGTTTGATCCCTGAGTTGGCAAGATCCCCTGGAGAAGGGAAAGGCTACCCACTTCAGTATTCTTGCCTGGAGAATTCCATGGACTGTATAGTCCATGGGGTTGCAAAGAGCTGGACACACCTGAGCAACTTTCAGTTTCACTTCAGGCACTTTCATACTGAGGATTTCATTTAAGCCTCAAAACAATCCTGTAGCTATTATTCTCCCCAGTTCTGAAGAATGACCAAGAAAGTACATTTCATGAAAGTTAAGACACAGAAGAATAAAACCAGAATGAAGATGATCATCTGTGGGACCCACACAAGGTACCACCTCTGAGTCTCTGCTCACTTACCTATACTCATCTTGGAGGATAGTTGTAAGGAGGAAATTGCATCAAATGGCAAATCATATTCTGACTATAAGGTTTAACCCCTGCCAAGTGGTGTGTCTTCTGCATTCTCATTGGAAGTCATATAGGAGGAGGATGCCCTAAAGGCTGGCAGAGCACATGGCCATGGTGACACACATAACAGCTCTGACCTGGCCAGAGCTCAGTCCCTAAGCTTCAGGGACCCGGAAAACCAGGGCGGGAGTGAGGAGGAAGCAGGACATTAATCATTAGCATGACGTGAGGTTAGCCTTCTGGTCAGATGACAAGAGCACTGCTGCAATTCAGCAGGATCCACAGCATCAGCCAGTGGCGGGAAGGAATTCCCGGTCCCAAGTCACTGCTCCCAGTGTCCCATCTGCAGGAGTTAAGGCTCTCGGTTCTTCCTTCTAGGACTCAGCAGTCTCCACCTGCCTCCAGCCTTGTTTCCAGATCCTAGGGGCTGACCCTCTATGTCACTGATGCTGTCTCTCCCTACTCACGTCAGCTAGGTTCATGCTGAACCTGCTCAGGGCCGAGTCACCCAAAGTCCACGGCCCCTGGAAGTGCCGGTGAGTCACTGGACTTTTGAAGGCTGAGCTGCTGCGGAGGGGAAGGGAGTGGCCCTTCCTCCAGAGTCCCTGTGCAGGACATGGCTGCTCCAGCCTCTGTCTTTCTGTCTCTTTCTTTCTCACACACATATGCACACGCATGTTCTTAAGTCCATGGTCTTAAGCTCAGGATGTGGTGTCACAGCATTCAGGCCACACTGTGTGTGTGTGTGTGAGTGCTCAGTCCCTCCGTTGTATCTGACCTTAGCCCATCAGGCTCCTCCATCCACGGGATTTCCCAGCTAAGAACACTGGAGTGGGATGCCATTTCCTTCTCCAGGGGCTCTTCCCAACCTAGGGATGGACCCACATCTCCTGCATTAGCAGGTGGATTCTTTACCACTGAGCCACCTGCAAAGCCCCATCTAGGCCATACTACCCCATGTGAAAACTTCTTGTCCTGACTTCTGAATATTATGATTGTTTCCTTCTCAAGGATGAAGGCGACTCTAGCCTAGAGCTTAAAAATAGGACTTTTCTGTTTCTGACGATCTGGTCACGGATTGTACCACAACTGAAGAGAAGGGGAGAGAGTTTGCTTTGTTTCTGCATCATTCATGGCATAGGGCCTAGGTGGCACAAACTTCTTGAACTCCGACCTAGAATCCATCCTGGGAAAGTCTCTTCCTTGACACTCACCAAGTTCCCACTAATTTGTTACTTGAAGCCATGGACACAAAACATCTTTTTGGATGTGGAATCAGAAAGGATGTGAAGGTAGATGAGATGTGTCAGTATCAGATTAGGAATATTTGAGTGGGCAGATCCAGGGATAGAAATTATTTAAAAGCTACAAAGATAATACAGATACATGGAATCTAGAAAAATGGTACTGATGAACTTATTTGCAGGGCAGGAACAGAGATGCACAAGCAGAGTATGGACTTAAGGGCAGAGGGAAGGAAGAACAGAGTGGGATGAGCTGAGAGGGCAGCACTGACATACCTACACTACTGTGTCAAATAGGTAGCTAATGGGATCCTGCTGCATAGCTCAGGGAGCTCAGCTTGGTGCTCTGTGATGACCAAGATGGGTAGGATGGGAGGAGTTGGGGGGAGGCTCAGAGGGAGGGGATACATGTATACTTAGAGCTGATTCATACTGTTGTACAGCAGAAACTAACACAACGTTGTAAAGTAATTATACTACAATTAAAAAATTAAAGTAAAAACAAGAGCTATGAAGAACTTCTTTCTTTATTTAGAGTACCATTTGCTGTATTTCTGAATTCAGATCCTTCCACTTGATCACAGAGCTCAGTTGAAACCCTTCTTGAACCACCTCTGTCTTTAGTAATGTCTTCCTTTCCAGAACTCTCTCTGCCTCTCTTAAGTTTTCCTCTTATCACACTCATTAATTTGTCCTGGGGTAGGCCCAGGTTCTGTAGGACCTAAAGTTTAAACAGTTGGGGAAAAGTTAACAAATCACTAAATCACAGTGATTAGTAAAAGTCAAATGTGAAAATGATTATTTGCTCAGAATAATCAAAACAAAATAAAAAATCAAGTTTTAATAAGTTAATGAAGACAACAGACATTATAAAATCTAGAAAAGTAACATTTTCACGAAGTAACTACCTGTCAGAGTTATTTAAGTGTAATATTTTTATAGAGAAAATGGAAAGATAATTCAGTGTTTCTTCTATAATGTTGGTCACAATTTTATTATTGTTGATAACTGGAATGAATAAAACATACAGCTTCACATATAGATATTCCCACTCTGTCATCTGGCCACTAGGCTGCACCTATACATTCTATTATTTTGTCCAATTATCAACAATGACAAAAAAAATGTGTGATAGGTGTTTAACTGTATAACTATTTATGCTGTGTTACTTAGAGTATTCCTAACTTCAGAAAGTTCTGTTTTGACCAGGCACTGCTCTGACCCAAATCTTCAGTTTACAGTTTGATGTGTCTGATTAGAACAGTTTTCCACTGACTGGCTTCTGGCCGTGTTCACCTCACATCTCGCGTCTTCTCTGGTGCCCACCCACTTCCTGTGCTGAGCGCCACCCGGCACGTTCCTGTCATGATAAAGCCTCTGCTTGGTAGCCGCACCGACGCCCAGTGAGTCAGCATACGGGATGGTGACATGTTTCTAGAAATCACTCCTACACCAGTGCCAGTGGAAATTGGTTCATTCCACAGTGCAGCGTCTGGGAGCCCCACACGTACATCTCAATAAACCCAACGGGATGTATCCTCAGCACAGCTTCTCCTTGGCTGGATGTCAAAAATACCCTTGGCCGTTTCAGCAATAAGGAAGTAAGAAGGGAATGATGATTTTTTTAAAAAATCATAAAATCTTTTTAAAAATTTTCAAATTTTACTAAAACATATGGCTCTGTAAGCGTATTGATAGTATACCTGTTAAACACACACACACACCCATTCCTCTTTTCTGCCAGTCCCTGGAAATGACTAATCTCCTTTCCACCTTTATGATTTTTTAAATAGGCTATTTTATTTATTTATTTATTTTTTGGTTGAGCCCCACAGCATGTGGGATCCTAGTTCCCTGATCAGAGATCAAATCTGTACCTCCTGTATTGGAAGCAGAGTCAGCCACTGGACCACCAGGTAAGTCCCCTGTTTCTATGATTTTTGAGTACCCTAGGTACTTCACATAAATGGAATCATACAGTATTTTTCTTTTCATTTCTGGTATATTTCATTTAGCATATTTTTTCCCAGTAATCCTAGAGTTTATTTAAGCTAAGAGAAAAAAAAGTCGCAATGTTTTCATGCAATTGTGACAAGTAAGAGAAAGAATTAAGGAATGCTGCACAATGTCTCAAACACTTTTTGAAATACAATAGTAGCCAATACATAGAGGCATGCCTTAGGTGGAAACAGGAATTCAGCTTAGAAAAGGAAGGAAAAAAATCACACTACTCAATCTCTTTAAAATCACCGAGCAAGAGAAGCAACATAAAACTTCCAGACATAACATGATTTAACAAGGTTCATCCTTGTTGTAGCATATGTCAGAATTTCCTTTCTCTTTAGAGCTAAATAACACTCCATGCTATGTATATACCACTTTTTGCTTATCTGAACACTTGTTTTGCTTCCACATGTTATCTAGAATTTCTATCCCTCTTTTTAACATTTTATCCTTATTGATATTTCCATTCTGCTCATACATCATTTTCTTCACTTTCTCACCTTTCTTAGTTTTTCTGAGGTATCTTTAAGACGGCTACTTTAAATCTTTGTCTAGTAGGTCTACCATCTGCTGTTTCTCTGGGACAGATTCTGTTTATTTATTTATTTTTCCCTTTGAATGGGTGATACTTTCCTATTTCTTTGTGTTCCTTGTGATTTTTGTTTGTTTGTTTCAAGTTGGACATTGCATCTAATGATGTGCTAACTATGGAAATCAGATTCTCCCCCTTCTCTAAAGATTTGCTGATTTCTTTCTCTCCCTCCCTGCCTCTCTCTCTCTCATTTTATGCTATCTCCATGCTAACTGAGGGTCAACCTGAGGTGTAAACTACTTTGGGTCTTTTCAATTCTTTTCTGAATCTGTGCCTTTCCCTGGATATGTGTGGTAACTTTCTAATTGTCCCATATGAGCAGTTATTTTGAATTCTCTAGTCTTTAGTGTCCAGCTCCCAAAAGTGTACAAAGAGAAAAAGAAGGAGCAGCCTTTAAATGCCCTGGAAGTCACTTCAGCCAGAGTGGGAGGGGCTTGCAACAATGCCTGCTCACCTCTTCACCTGCACCTTTATGAGTAGAAGCAGCAATCAGAGCACAGAACCTCTGGCTCCTGAAAGCTGCACAAACTGCTCCTTGAACACACACAAGCTGCTTGGGTTGTGGGAGGGAGGGGGCTGGAAAGACGGAGGATATAGAGCTGCTACCACACTCTGAACTGAAACTGATTTGAACTTAACCTCAGTTTACCATGAAGCCTTTCTAAATAGCTGTGAAAAGAAGAGAAGCGAAAAGCAAAGGAGAAAAGGAAAGATATAAGCATCTGAGTGCAGAATTCCAAAGAATAGCAAGGAGAGATAAGAAAGACTTCCTCAGTGATCAATGCAAAGAAATAGAGGAAAACAACAGAATGAGATCTCTTCAAGAAAATTAGACATACCAAGGGAAACTTTCATGCAAAGATGGGCTCGATAAAGGACAGAAATGGTATGGACCTAACGGAAGCAGAAGACATTAAGAAGAGGTGGCAACAATACACGGAAGAACTGTACAAAAAAGATCTTCACTACCAAGATAATCACGATGGTGTGATCACTCACCTAGAGCCAGACATCCTGGAATGTGAAGTCAAGTGGGCCTTAGAAAGCATCACTACCAACAAAGCTAGTGGAGGTGATGGAATTCCAGTTGAACTATTTCAAATCCTGAAAGATGATGCTGTGAAAGTGCTGCACTCAGTATGCCAGCAAATTTGGAAAACTCAGCAGTGGCCACAGGACTGGAAAAGGGCAGTTTTCATTCCAATCCCAAAGAAAGGCAATCCCAAAGAATGTTCAAACTACCGCACAATTGCACTCATCTCACACGTTAGTAAAGTAATGCTCAAAATTCTCCAAGCCAGGCTTCAACAATACGTGAACCATGAAATTCCAGATGTTCAAGCTGGTTTTAGAAAAGGCAGAGGAACCAGAGATCAAATTGCCAACATCCGCTGGATCATGGAAAAAGCAAGAGAGTTCCAGAAAAACATCTATTTCTGCTTTATTGACTATGCCAAAGCCTTTGACTGTGTGGATCACAATAAACTATGGAAAATTCTGAAAGAGATGGGCATACCAGACCACCTGACTTGCCTCTTGAGAAACCTGTATGCAGGTGAGGAAGAAACAGAACTGGACATGGAACAACAGACTGGTTCCAAATAGGGAAAGGAGTGCATCAAGGCTGTATATTGTCACCCTGCTTCTTTAACTTATATGCAGAGTACATCATGAGAAACACTGGGCTGGAAGAAGCACAGCTGGAATCAAGATTGCCAGGAGAAATATCAGTAACCTCAGATATGCAGATGATAGCACTCTTATGGCAGAAAGTGAAGAGGAACTAAAGAGCCTCTTGAAAGTGAAAGAGGAAAGTGAAAAAGTTGGCTTAAAGCTCAACATTCAGAAAACGAAGATCATGGCATCTGGTCCGATCAGATGGGGAAACAGTGGAAACAGTGTCAGACTTTATTTTTGGGGGGCTCCAAAATCACTGCAGATGGTGACTGCAGCCATGAAATTAAAAAACGCTTACTCCTTGGAAGGAAAGTTATGACCAACCTAGATAGCATATTAAAAAGCAGAGACATTACTTTTCCAACAAAGGTCCGTCTAGTCAAGGCTATGGTTTTCCCAGTGGTCATGCATGGATGTGAGAGTTGGACTGTGAAGAAAGCTGAGCACCGAAGAATTGATGCTTTTGAACTTTGGTGTTGGGGAAGACTCTTGAGAGTCCCTTGGACTGCAAGGAGATCCAACCAGTCCATTCTAAAGGAGATCAGTCCTGGGTGTTCATTGGAAGGACTGATGCTGAAACTGAAACTCCAGTACTTTGGCCACCTCATGTGAAGAGTTGACTCATTGGAAAAGACCCTGATTCTGGGAGGGATTGGGGGCAGGAGGAGAAGGGGACAACAGAGGATGAGATGGCTGGATGGCATCACTGACTCGATGGACGTGAGTTTGAGTGAACTCCAGAAGTTGGTGATGGACAGGGAGGCCTGGCATGTTGTGATTCCTGGGATCACAAAGAGTCAGACACGACTGAGCGACTGAGCTGAGCTGAGCTGAGCTGAGCTTTCCCTAGATATTGCTAGACTCCAGAGTTACAAAATATTTACAGTGAGTGGATTCTACCAGTGCAACTGCTGTCTAGGTGTAGAGACAGGTTGCTGGTGCTTCCTGCTCTGCCACCTTCCCAGAAACCTCAGAATCTTTGGTTTTTAATTGCACTTCCCTACCTGGCAAAAAACTCTGAACCAACCCAGTCACACTCTTCTTGTACTTACTTGCAATCCAGCAGTGGAATCCCTCTAGAGAAAATCATTTTAATGAACAGACAGCTAATCACCATAAATTGCTGATCATCAAGCACAACCGAATCTATACAATTCCAACCAATCTTTCTCAAAACGTTGTCTTCATGTCTACTTCTTTCTCTTGCTCTTTTTTTCCCCTTTAAAAAACATGAAATATCTTAAACACTTTCTTGAATATAATTTCTAGGAGGCTGAAAGGGTTTGCTTTATCCCTAGTTCTTAAAGGGCTTCCTTGGTGGCTCAGATGATAAAGAATCTGCCTGCAGTTCAGGAAACCAGGGTTCAATCCCTGGGTCAGGAAGATCCCTGGAGAAGGGAATGGCAACTCACTCCAGTATTCTTCCCTGAAGAATTCCATGGACAGAGGAGCCTGGCATGCTACAGCCCATGGGGTTGCAAAGAGTTGGACATGATTGAGCAACTAACACTTATACAAATGGCTGATTCATGTTGATATTTGGCACTTCCACTAGTTTTTAAAACAGTGTTTAGCACATGCAAGATACTAATTTTCAATGAGTGGACACAGAAATGTACACAAATTAAAACAGGAAGCACAATGGTACCCCCATGCTTTATCAAATGTTGACATACTACTATATTTGCTTCACATTTTTCTTTCATGAAATTAAATATTGCAGATAAAGTGGAAACCCCTATGTATCCTTTCTGAACCTTGTTCTTCTCTCCCCATCCCTAATGATAGTTGCTGTCAGTCATTTGGCATTTATCTTTCTCATGTCAAGTTTTTGAACTTTACTGCCTATTTAGAGCACTCTGTAATATTAGATAGCATTGTTCTGAAGGATTATATGCCACATAAGTGGCATCATACTCTAGATATCATTGTACAACTTCTTTTCCTTCTGCATTATGTTTTTGAGATTAATCGATATTGATACCTGTGGCTCTAGTTCTTTCATTTTAAGTTGTGTAGGGTTCCTTTTCACTTGCTTGCATCACAGTTTGTTTAGTCACTCTCCTATTGATGAACACTGAAATGATTTCCATATTGTCGTCATTACTGGTACCGCTATAACGAACATCCCTGTCCAAGTGCATTTGTGTCACAACCTGCAAGAATTCCTCTAGGAAGGATGTGGAATGCTGGGGCACAGGGAACGTCAAGTTTCATCTCTGCTAGATATTGTCAAATTATCCTCCAAATATTTTGTACAAATTAACATTTCCAACAGAAATATTTGAAAGTTCTCCTTGATCTACATCCAAGTCACCATGTGGTACTGTCAGGCTTTAAATATTTTTCTAACCTCATGATGTGAAATGGCAACTTAAAAAAATTTTATGCATCTCTGATTACCAGTAAAAGTGAAACAATACTTCATGTTTATTGGTCATTAGGCCATCCTTTTATAAACTGTCACCTCATATAACTTTGCCTATTTTTAAAAAAGTAAGACCTTTTTAAAAATTTATTTGAGCAGTTTAAGGTTCATAGCAAAGTTAGAAGGGAAGGTACCAATATTTTCCATATACCCCCAGCCCCGACACATTCATTGTCAACCCCTCCCCACCAAAGAGGTACATTTGTTACTGATGAAGCTACGTTAACACATCATTATCATACAAGGTCTACAGTCTACATTAGGGTTCTCTCTTGCTGTTGTACATTCTATGGACTTGGACAAATGTGTAAGTACATGTATCCATCATGATGGTGTCAGACAGTATTTTCACTGCCCTAAAAATCATCCGTACTCCACATATTCATCCCTCCTTCTCCCCAACCCCCCAAAACCTTGCCTATTGTTTTTTTTTATCAAGTCAGTTATTTCTCTTTAATTTGAAGGCAATCATTATATACTTTGACAACCAATTCTTTGTTAACTAGGAACACTGTAAACATTTTCTTTCATTTTGTTTTAACTACATTTATATTAAATAGCATCTTTTGTCATGGAGGAGCTTCCTAGGTTGCACTAGTGGTAAAGAACCCTCCTGCCAATGCAGGAGATATAAGAGACTCTGGCTTGATCCTTGGGGTGGAAAGATCCCCTGAAAGAGGGCATGGCAACCCACTACAGTATTCTTGCCTGGAGACTCCCATGAACTGAGGAGACTGACAGGCTATGGTCCACAGTATCGCAAAGAGTCAGATACGACTGAAATGACTTAGCACATGGATCTTCCCTGGTGACTTAGGTGGTGAAGAATCTGCCTACAATGCAGGAAACATGGGTTTGATCCCCGGCTCAGGAAAATCCCCTGGAGAAGGAAATGTCAACCCACTCCAGTATTTTTTGGCTGGGAAATCCCACGGAGAGAGGAGCCTGGCAGGCTACAGTCCATGGGGTTGCAAAGAGTCGGACACAATTGAGGGCCTAACACTTTTGCAAAGAAGTTTACTATTTTAAAGGAGTCAAATTCGTCAACTCTTTCCTTAACTGCTATTGTATGTTGTTGAAGGATGCTCTCTCTCCATCTTGAGGTCTTAAGGATTTTATTTTATGTTATCCTCTAAATTTTAAAAATAATGCTCCACACTCTTGAGTTTAAAATCCAGCCAGGGGAATGAGGTAAGAAGTAAATTTTACATTTTGCCATCAGTTCAGTTCAGTTCAGTTGCTCAGTCGAGTCCGACTCTTTGCAACCCCATGAATCACAGCACGCCAGGCCTCCCTGTCCATCACCAACTCTCAGAGTTCACTCAGATTCACGTCCATCGAGTCGGTGATGCCATCCAGCCATCTCATTCTCTGTCGTCCCCTTCTCCTCCTGCCCCCAATCCCTCCCAGCATCAAAGTCTTTTCCAATGAGTCAACTCTTCACATGAGGTGGCCAAAGTACTGGAGTTTCAGCTTTAGTATCATTCCTTCCAAAGAAATCCCAGGGCTGACCTCCTTCAGAATGGACTGGTTGGATCTGCTTGCAGTCCAAGGGACTCTCAAGAGTCTTCTCCAACACCACAGTTCAAAAGCATCAATTCTTCGGTGCTCAGCCTTCTTCACAGTCCAACTCTCACAGATAGCTAATTTCCCCACCACCATTTTATTACCCCAATGATCAGTAATGCAACTTCTGACAAATATTAAGCTTTCCAAGATGAATGCGATTGAACTCTGTGTTCTGTTCCACTGGGTACCTTCTCTATCTTTGTGCTAACATCACACTGTATTAATCACTATAATTTTACAAACAGTATTCATCTCTTCCTTACCTTGCTCTTCTTTAAAGATTTTTTGGGCTATTCTTGTCCTTTTCTCCACAAATAAAGGACACATCAAGTTCTATATAAAACTCTGAGGATATTTTAAGTGGAATTACATTTTAAATTGAATTTATAAATTAATTTGGAGCAACCTGCTATCTTTACTGTAGTAAACCTTCCAATCCCAAACATGGTTTTTATGACTTCTCCATTTATTTGAGACTTCCATTACTTCAATAATGCTGTGTCTTCTCTTTAATTATCAAGTACATTTTTGTTGGATTTAGCCTTAGGTAAATTATAGTTTTTATTGTTATTGTCAAAAGTGTGTTTTGTGTATTGCTTTTCTAATGGATCAGGAGGAATGTTATTGATTATGCTGAGGTTATATCCAAAAATGTGCACCAACTTTCAAATTAGTTTTAGAATTTTATATTGGTTTATTACTAGGAAAAAAATTATTTCTTAGGCTTTATATGTATATAAACATAGCTCATGTCTTTCTATCCAATTCTTTATGTTTTTAATTAATCTGTTGGGTTTTCTAGAAGCTTTAGTACATTCCTCAATGGAGTGGTGACACAAAATATCTTTTGTTTTTGGTCTCTGACTTTAGTGAGAATGCTTATAATGTTCTCATCAATACACATGATTATTGTAGGTTTTAGATATTAGGTATAGAATGTTCCCTTCTATTTCTACTTTGCTAAGATTTTTTGAAATCATGATGAATGTTGATTTTTTTTAATCAAATGCTTTTTATGGAATTACTGAGATGATCAGAAAGACTTTTTTAATCTCTTAATGTAGCACATTATATCAAAAGATTTTGGAATCCCTTCTGAAATTACCTTTCTGCTCCTGAAATGAACCCAATCTGAACATAAATACTGCTGAATTTCATTTGCTGCTATTTTATTTAGAATGTTTTACCTCCGTGCCCATAAGTAAAATAGGTCGATGGTTGCCCTTTCATATGTTTGCCCTGATCTCAAGAGTACACTAATGCATCGCTTTGTCCCCAGTATACATGGTGCAAAGGTTTCCATAGTTTGTGTGGTAGCAGAATGGTGACCCTCCCAAAGAACTCTATGTGCTAATCCTGGAATCCGTAAATATGTTGCCTTGCTTTACATGGCAAAAGAGACTTGGCAGATTTAATAAAGTATCACAAAGAGACCTGGTTCAATCCTTGGGTCAGGAATCCCCTGGAGAAGGGCATGGCAACCCACCCCAGCATTCTTACCTGGAGAATCCCATGGACAGAAGAGCCTGGTGGGCTACAGTCCATGGGATCACAAAGAGGTGGACACAACAGAGCAACTGAGCTGGCACACATCACAGTGGACTATTTTCCACCATATCTTCTGCTTTCCTTACTAATCTTTGTCTGCTTAGTGTAATAATTCCTAATAGAGGTTTGTTAAAATCTTCAGCTATGATCGTGCACTTGTCAATTTATCCGTGTAATTCTGTCAGTTTTTGCTTTGCATATTTTGATGCTGTGTCTTGAACTAATTTGTGATTGGTTTGGCCTTTTGGTGGATTATCCATCTATTGTTATGTCATTTCTCATTTTATACCTATTAGTGCCATTTCGGAGAAGGCAATGGCACCCCACTCCAGTACTCTTGCCTGGAAACTCCCATGGACGGAGGAGCCTGGTAGGCTGCAGTCCATGGGGTCGCTGAGAGTTGGTCACGACTCAGTGACTTCACTTTCACTTTTCACTTTCATGCATTGGAGAAGGAAATGGCAACCCACTCCAGGGTTCTTGCCTGGAGAATCCCAGGGACGGCGGAGCCTGGTGGGCTGCCATCTATGGGGTCACACAGAGTCGGACACGACTGAAGCAACTTAGCAGCAGCAGCAGCAGTGCCATTTGCCCTACATTCAATCTTGACTCATATTAATACTGTTGTATTGGTGTAGTGGAAAGCACTCCTTACCCCACTCATATACCCTCAGCTTCATGTCTAGGTTCAAAGGCTGCTTTCTTTATGGTCATGGCAGGATACTCTACTTATCCACAAGACAATCCTAGAAAGCCAGAGAGCCAACGTCCCCAGAGCCAGTGCTCAATGATGATAGTTGGGTTCAGTTCAGTTCAGTTCAGTTGCTCAGCCGTGTCCGACTCTTTGTGACTCCATGGACTGCAGCATGCCAGGCCTCCCTGTCCATCACCAACTCCTGGAGTTTACCCAAACTCATGTCCATTGAGTTAGTGATGCCATCCAACCATCTCATCCTCTGTTGTCCCCTTCTCCTCCTGCCTTCCATCTTTCCCAGCATCAGGGTCTTTTCAAATAAGTCAGCTCTTCAAATCAGGTGGCCAAAATATTGGAGTTTCAACTTCAAAATCAGTCCTTCCAATGAATACTCAGGACTGATCTCCTTTAGGATAGACTGGTTGGATCTCCTTGTAGTCCAAGGGACTCTCAAGAGTCTTCTCCAACACCACAGTTCAAAAGCATCAATTCTTTGGCACTCAGCTTTCTTTATAGGCCAACTCTCACATCCATACATGACTACTGGAAAAACCATAGCCTTGACTAGATGGAACTTTATTGGCAAAGTAATGTCTCTGCTTTTTAATATGCTGTCTAGGTTGGTCATAACTTTCCTTCCAAGGAGTAATCGTCTTTTAATTTCATGGCTGCAGTTACCATCTGCAGTGATTTTGGATAGCTGGGTAGTTGATCACTAAACACTCTTGCTCTCTTGCTCCTCAGGTAGAAGCTCTGATCTGCCTTCTGCTCTGTCTCCGAGAGGCCCCAAGGGGTGGAGCTTCAGTTGCCATGGTGCTAGGTGGCTGATGATACCTTTGACTGGCTTCCTTCTCTTCCCTTCTCCCTAACTGTGTTTCCTGGAATCATCTCCCAAATAAAGTACCTGCACTTGAATCCTTGCTTTGAGATCTGTTAACTAGCTTTCTTTTGGTTAATACAGTTGACGCTTGAGTGATCCCAGGGTTAAGGTCACTGACCCTTTGCTCAATCTCTGCATTTACTTTACAGCTGGGTCCTCCTATTTGCTGTACCGCCCTGCTTGTGGTTGTATGGATGCTAAGTTGCTTGGTCATGTCCAACTCTTTGCAACCCTATGGGGTGTAGCTCCTCTGTCCATGGAATTCTCCAGGCAAGAATACTGGAGCAAGTTACTGTGCCCTCCTCGAGGGCATCTTCCCAACCCAGGGATCAAACCCGTATCTCTTACATCTCCTGCACTGGCAGGTGGATTCTTTACCACTAGCACCACCTGGGAAGCCCCTACTTGTGGTTCTGCATCCCCAGTTCAACCAAACAGAGACCATGCAGCACTGTAGTATTTTCTATTGAAGAAAATCAACATATAGTTGGACCTACATAGTTCAAACCTGTGTTGTTCAAGGGTCAGCTGTATATGCATAGAGTATCTTCGAACTCTTTATTATAAATCTTTTATGTGATTTTTTAAAAGATTCTTGTCAGAAAGATAGAGCTGACTTTAAAAATTCCACCCTGAAAATTTTTGTCTGTGTGGGAAACAAAATTAATACACAGAAATCTGTTATGTTTCTATACTTAACAAAGAAAGATGGGAAAGGAAAATTAAGGAAATAATCTCACTTTTACCATCACATCAAAAAGAATAAAATACCTAGGAATAACTTACCTAAGGAAACAAAATATCTGTACTCTGAAAGCTATAAATGCTGATAAAAGAAATAGAAGATGACACAAACAGATGGAAATATATACCACGTTCTTGGATAGAAAGAAGCAATACTGTTAAAATGACTATACTACCCAAGGCAATCTACAGATTCAACACAATCCCTATCAAATTACCAATGACATTTTCACAGAACTAGAACAAAATTTTTTAAATTTGAATGTTAATATGAAAAACCCTGAATAGTCTAAGCAATCTTGAGATGGAAAAACAGAACTGGAATTCCCCAGTGTTGCAGTGGTTAAGATTTCATCCTTCTACCACAGGGGACACAGGTTTGATCTCTACCTGGAGAACTAAGATCCTGCATGCCACATGGCCAAAAAAAGAAGGGGGTCGGGCAGGGAGTGGAGCTGAAGGAATCAAGTGCACTGATTTAAGACTATACTACAAAGTTATAATAATCAAAACAGCATAGTACTGGCACAAGAACAGAAGTAGAGATGAATGAAACAGAACAGAAAGCTCAGCAATACACCCATGCACCTATGGTCAATTAATCTGTGATGAAGAAGGCAAGAATATACAGTAGAGAAAAGACAGTCTCTTCAGTAAGTGGTTCTGGAAAAACTGGAGAGCTACATGTCAAAGAATGAAACTAGAACATTCTGTAACACCATACACAAAAGTAAACTCAAAATGGATTAAAGACCTAAAAGTAAGACAGATACTATAAAAGTCTTAGAGGAAAACAGAGGACACGTTTTTGACATAAATTGCAGCAAGTTCTTTTTGGCTCTGTCTCCCAAGGACAATAAAAACAAACAAACAACAACAACAACAAAACAGGACCTAATTAAACTTGAAACTTCTGCACAGCAAAGAAAGCCACAACAAAATGAAAAGTAACTTATGGAATGGGAGAAAACATTTGCAAATCATTTGCAAATGATTGATCTTCAAAACACACAAACAGCTCATACAGCTCAATATCACAAAAAGGAACAACCCAATGAAACAATGGGCAGAAGATCTAAATAAACATTTCTCCAAAGACACACAGATGGCCAAAAGGTACAAGAAAAGATGCTCAGCATCACTAATTATTAGAGAAATGCAAATCAAAACTACCATGAGGCATCACCTCATACCAGTCAGAACGGCCACCATCAAGAAGTCTGCAAACAACAAAAACTGGGAAGGGTTTTGAAAAGGAAACCTTCCTACATTATTGGCCACAGGCACTATGGAGAACAGTATGGAGGTTACTTTAAAACTAATCATAGAGCTACCATATGATCCTGCAATCCTACTCCTGGGCATATATCCAGAGAAAACTGTAATTTGAAAAGATACATGCAATGCACCCCAGTGTTCACTCCGGTACTATATTTACAGTAGCCAGGGCATAGAAGCAACCTAAATACCCATCAACAGATGAATGGGTAAAGAAGATGTGGTACACGTATACAATTCAGCCATAAAAAAATAATAAAATAATGCCATTTGCAGCAACCTAGATGGACCTAGAGATTATCATACTAAGTGAAGTAAGTCAGACAAAGACAAATATCATATGTCACTTATATGTGGAACCAAAAAAATAAAGATATAAATGAACTGATTCACAAAACACAAATAGACTCATAGATATAGAAAACAGATTTATGGTTACCAAAGGTGAAAGGTGGGAGGGAGGGATAAACTGGGAGTTTGGGAGTAACATATACACACTATAATATATAAAATAGATAAAAGACAAGAATCTACTATATATTCAATATTTTTCAATAAGCCATATGGCAAAAGAATATGAAAAATTAAATATATGTGATGGGTTTCCCAGGTGGTTCAGCAATAAAGAATCTCCCTGCCAATGCAGGAGCTCAGGAGACACAGGTTTGATTCCCGAGCTGGGAAGATCCAACCCCTGGAGGAGGAAATGGCAATTCACTCTAGTATTCTTGATGGGATAATATCATGGACAGAGGAGCAGTCCATGGTCTCACAAAGAGTCAAACATGAATGAAGTGACTGAGCACAGTTAACACACATATATATGATATAGGGCCTGCCCTGGTGGCTCTGTAGTAGAGAATCTGCCTGCCAATACAGAAGATGCATGTTCAATCTCTGGGTCGGGAAGATCCCCCTGGAGAAGGAAATGGCAACCCACTCAAGCATTCTTGCCTGGGAAACCCCATGGACAGAGGAGCCTGGTGACCTATAGTCTAATGAGGTTGTAACAGTCAGAGGCGAATTTGGGACTAAACAACAACAATACATGATATACTTTGGTTTTTTTAATATAAATTTATTTATTTTAATTGGAGGTTAATTATTCTACAATATTGTATTGGTTTTGCCATACATCAACATGAATCCGCCACAGGTATACACGTGTTCCCCATCCTGAACCCCTCCCTCCTCCCTCCCCGTACCATCCCTCTGGGTCGTCTCAGTGCACCAGCCCCAAGCATCCAGTATCATGCATCGAACCTGGACTGGCGATTCGGTTCATATATGATATTATACATGTTTCAATGCCATTCTCCCAAATCATCCCACCCTCTCCCTCTCCCACAGAGTCCAAAAGACTGTTTCTATACATCTGTGTCTCTTTTACTTTGTTGTATACCTAAAACTAACACAACATTGTAAATCAATTATACTTCAATAAAAAATAAACAAGTATACATGGAAAAAACATTTGTCTGAAAAAATTAATTCACAAGTGGACCAACTACTCCCAAGAGTGAAATCTGGCCTGAAATCTGTTTTTGTACAGCTTGCAAAGTGAAAGTCACTCGGTCGTGTCTGACTTTTTGCAACCCCATGGACTGTAGCCTGCCAGGTTCTCTGTCTGTGGAATTCTCCAGGTCAGAATACTTGAGTGAGTAGCTGTTCCCTTCTCCAGGGTATTCGCACAACCCAGGGATCAAACCCAGGTCTCCCACACTGCAGGCAGATTCTTTACCATCTGAGCCACCAGGGAAGCCTGTGTGGCTTGCAAGCCATACACAAGCTAAGGATGATTTTCAGGTTTTTAAAGAATTGCAGACAGTATATGTGACCTATAGTACCTGAATATATTTATTACCTAGTCCTTTACAGAAAAGAAGTTTCCTGACTTCTGGCTTAATCCGTTTGCGTTTATTGTGACTGTTCATTTTCGCATATATTTCTAACATTAGTACTTTTAGTTCACCATCACTTCTTTTGCGATATTCTTTTCTGTCTGGTCTTCCATCTTCCATCTTCTTATTTCTCCCTGCTACTTGTTTGAAAGCTATAGATTCTATTTTTTTTGGTGATTAC
The DNA here is from genome assembly GCF_014754425.2 of Oryx dammah. Classification (NCBI taxonomy): domain Eukaryota; kingdom Metazoa; phylum Chordata; class Mammalia; order Artiodactyla; family Bovidae; genus Oryx; species Oryx dammah. The sequence goes on from NW_024070194.1 coordinate 49,375,234, forward strand.
CACTAAAATTTTAAAGTATTTATTTATTTTTGGCTGCCCTGGGTCTTCGTTGCTGCACATGGCTTTTCTCAAGTTGCAGCAAGTGGGGGGCCTACTCTTGGGTTGCAGTTGTGGGCTTCTCACTGCAGTGGTTTCTCTTGCTGCAGCTCACAGCCTCTAGAGTGTGGGCTCAGTAGTTGTGGCGCATGAGCTCAGCTGCTCCACGGCATATGGAATCTTCCCAGACCAGGGACTGAACCCGTGTCTCCAGCATAGGCAGGCAGATTCTTTACCACTGAGCTACCAGGGAAGCCTGCTAAAATGATTTTAAAGCTAAGTGCCAGTCTATGTTCGATACAGGATACAGGATCCTTGGGGCTGGTGCATGGGGATGATCCAGAGAGATGATATGGGGTGGGAGGTGGGAGGGGGATTCAGGATTGGGAACTTGTATACACCCGTGGTGGATTCATGTCAATGTATGGCAAAACCAATACAGTATTGTAAAGTAAAATAAAGTAAAAATAAAATTTAAAAAAAAAGTGTAAAGTTGGTCAGTATTTTAAACTTCTCCCACTAAATACTTCATACTGTTATCTAGAACTTCAGGTGTATCCTACACAATAATAAAAACGCTTCTGACAGTCATATTAGACTATTAGATACAAGACTAAAAGATAGACTATAGACTAAAAATGTTAATATATTAATATTGGTCTTTTATTCCTATCAACATAGGTGTTCCTGTTATCATCTGGTCCATACTTTTTCTCTGGGTTAATTTTTTAAAAATATATCCTATATATATACTGTGATTGGTTAACATTCTAAATCCTTGTAATTATGGAAATGTCTATTTTTGCATTTTATAGTTTTGCGGTCTAACATCCTAGATGGAGGTTAATTTTTCTTGGGTCATAAAGATATTACTTTCTCCCCACAACTGTAATAACGACACATCCACTGTCAGTCTATTGAGTGCTGCTTTGCATGGAATCTGTCTTTTATCTCTGATGGTTTTAAAGTTTTTGTTACTGGACACAAGTTTGTGTGTTCAATGCACAGGGAGGCCAAACAAACCAACATGTCACAGTTGGAAAAGAGAACAGTTTATTGCAGAGGCCATGCAAGGAGACAGGTAGCTTGTGCCCCCAAAACTCTGAACTCTCAGAAGGGTTTCAGCAAAGCATTTTTAAAGGCAAGAGGTGTATTTTAAAGTCAAGAGGGTGTAGTCAGTTGTTGAAAACTTCTTTGTAAGAATACTTTGTTCTTACAGCTGTCCAGGTAGATCAGGTCGCACTGTTATTGTAAACCTCCAACAACACAAATCTTATTCTCTGTTCTGCAACTTTTTATCTCTATATGAATGGAAAAGTGTTACACCTTTAAAGGTCAGAGCCTTGAGTATAGGACATATTTCAGGCTGTAAGGAATACTATTTCCAAAAGGGTGCAGGGCCAGCATGACTAAGCACAGGCAACAGAGGATAAAGGTTAAAATGAAAGAAAGAGGGGTCAGGTCAGATTTGTTCTTCCCTGTTACAATTTTTCTCTTTATTTTTTGATGTTTTTCAACCTCACTATGTTGTACTTATTTTTTCTTCATCCTGCTTGCTCCCGGTGTCCCTTTAGCCTGAGGATTCAGACTGTCCTACAATTCTGGAAATTTTCAGCTCCTCTTTCTTCAAGTCCTGCTCTCTAGTCCTCTTCCCTGTCCACCCTACTGAGCATATACAGGAGGATCTATGTCCTTCCCTATCAAAGTCCTTACTGTCACCCACAAGGTTGTAATGTTTTTCCATCCTTCAAATGGAAAATTAAGACACAATATAAATGTTGAAGTGCTTAACTATCATTTGCTGAAAGCAAAATCCTGATTCAGAAATGCATCGAGTTGCAGTATTTAAACCAGGGGCAGTCTTCCCTGGTGGTCCAGTGACTAAGAATCTGTCTGCCAATGCAGGGGACACGGGTTCTATCCCTGGTCCAATTTCACAGGCTGTAGAGCAGCTACCTCCATGTGCCACAGCTACTGAAGCCCCCATGCCTAGAGCCTGTGTTCCACAACAAGAAAAGCCACGGCAATGAGAAGACCTTGCACCCCAACTAGAGAGCGGCCCCCACTTGCCAAAACTAGAGAAAGCCTCGCAGCCACAAAGACCCAGTGCAGCCATAAATAAATAAGTTTAAAAGACTTTGCCTTAAAAAAATAAACCAGGGGCATTTAGACCATAAGATTATGGCAAAATCCTCTTTATTCCACTAAAAGGCTAAAACTATAACCACACCTGGAATTTAATAAACTCAAGATCAGAAAGATTCTTGAAAACTGAAATTGACAAGCATCAATAATATAACTAGCCAAGTCTATGATCTGTAACTAGTTACATAAATTCTCTAATTTTGGAACCCTGAGGTGATTAAGAAACTTACATTGATACAGAGTGTGGTAGCCTGCATCTGTTCTAGTGTGTGTGTGTATGTTACAATCCTAAAGTAAAACAACATAGACCTGTAAACCCCTGCTTATGTTTTCTATAGGACAAACATTATCTCTTAATAGTTTTCTGCGTAACAACCATCACTTTCTGAGGTCTTGTTTGTCTCTCTTTGACTCTATAAAGCTGGAGGCTGAGTCTTTTTTAGTCATTACAGTATTGCCTGGAACATTCTCTTGCACATAATAGTTACTCTAATATTTGTGGGGTGAATGGTAAGTTCCTATATTCTTATACATTCCAGATTTTGAGTTAAAATTAAGCAAGAGAGACATTTTGATGAAAATGCATAAAATAGAAGCTCTGAAGGTTATGTGGTGGGCCCAGATGGAGCTCAGAGTGTTTGAACATAGGAGGTCAAATTGGGCAAGACCACCAATCAAGGGACACAAACAGTGCGTGTGCCCTGGTCACAGCCTCAGTTAACTGTGGACAGACGGGAGGCACGGAAGCCAGCCAAATGGCTCTCTTGAGTCCACTAAACTGTTTGGGATTAAACTTGGGTGCTTAGACACAAGCTTATGAGAAATCTGGAAATGGCTGCCTTAATGGAAACATGGTACATGGGGTTCATCCACCAACTGATTCAACAGATTAACATTGAATGTAACTGGGACCCTTCATGTCTGGTCTCCCCCCACCCCCACCCCCCCACCCGGGGCTGTCATCATTCCACTAATTGTTCCACTTTCTGAGCCATCCACTGTGAACTCATCACGCTTCTCTGAACTGTATCTGCCTGAATCTCAGAGTTTGGTTTGTTCCTTTCCTTCCTCATAGATTATTGCACCTTCTCTCTTTTCCTTTGTTCCTCATAGGTCTCCTGCCTCCTACTTTTCCTTCACAGCTTTGCTTAAACATGGGCTCTCATGAAACTGTTTTCAACTTTCATGGGAGTGTTTTCAACTTCCCAAAATCAGGTAGAGCACCTTTCTAATGTGTCCCTATGTTATGCCCGGAGTCCGCGTCCCCAAGAACTGAGAGAATAAGACATCCACAGCAATGTAAAAGCATAAAGGGGGTTTATTGCTAGCTCGAGCTAGGGCTCAGGTCTCATCCAGTGCAGTGGAATCTGACAAGAGCCCCCAGCTCTGAATTCCAGCAGTTTTTATACCTTTGGCCTTGTTCAAACGTTGCAACAGAGGAGTTGGCAAACAGCGATTGGTTAATTTATGCACGCGTGCGGGATTTTTCAAATTACACAAAACATAAACTCTCATTGGCTCGGGTTTGAATCCAAACCCCAATTCTGATCGGCTCCTGTTTGGTGCGAGCGGGACTCTCCTAGGGTGGAGTTTCCTAGAATTATGACTCATGTTTACAAGAACCTGAGACTTAGGCCTAGTGTGGCCTGTTGAGCCTGACATGGCTCAGGTTGGATCCCAACACCTAGAGCGCCCACTCACCCCAACACTAAATACATGGTTTTGAAATTGCCACTTTTCATGACTGTCTATTCAGCCAGGCAATGTGATCCCCAAAGACGGGGCCTAGGTTACATTCCAGGTGCATTCCAGGACTCAACATGACTGGCACACAGAGGGGAGACAGTACATGGTTATTGAATGAGTGGTGAGTAATGAGTGAAGAATGAATGAATGTCTGTAAACAGGTTTGAGAAGGCAGCTGAGTCATAGGCAGCCTGAGGAGGCTGGTGATAGAGCTGGTTGAGTCTCAAACCCACCAAAAGAAGTGTGTCTGGTCAGGTGTCAAGGGAGCTTTAGGGGAGACCAGAAGGCCTTGGTGTCACAGCAAAGCTGTGCTAAGCAAGGTCAAGTCAAAGGTAGGCAAAGCTAGGGCTGAGTAAAACCATCAAGTGGGCCAGAGCTGGTCTAGGGAAATTCTACATTGTCCTGGTGTTTCCCCACCCCTGTCCCCTGTGTAAGCTGAATCTAGACACCAAATCCCCTCCCACTCCTTCTCCATACAACACTGGCTCTCCAGACACCTTCTGGGAGCTATCAGACACTGCCTGGTGAGGCCTCCTTCCCCATCACGGACATGTGGACTGCAGGATGTTCTCAAAAACTCTGGGACTGTGACTACAAGAAACTTCCCACTCTGCTGCTGGTCAGAGGGGCATGGGCTTCAACAGTCTCTAAGCAGAGAGTTAGAGAGCCCCCCAGGAAGACAAGGACTCAGCCAGTGAGAGGCACTGAGGTGTTAAAGAGGGAGGTGCCTGCCATAATGATAGTGGGTTGGATCTGGTCTTTAAAGATGCATGAACCACATGTATACACTTTCCACAAATGGGAATCTATTATTTCTCTTTTGAGCCAGCTCTTTTCTCAGCTTTGTTCCCTATAATGCAAAAGAGACCTTGAGATATATCTTTCCAATCCTACATCCTCAGAAACCTATACTGATACTTTCATAAGGGGACTCGCTTTCCCTTTAAGAATCCCTCTGTGACACAAGTCTGTTTGGATATAGCCTAATGCACACTTAATAAAGATATACAGGCACAAAACTGAGCAAGATTCCTGATAGCCCATTATTTACAGTAATTGTGGATTGTGAATGGACATTTTTAAGAGAAGCTTACAAGTTAGTTGTACTTTCTGGTAGTAATTACCTCCCACAAACATGACTCACTTCGGCAGTTTAAATGCAAGAGCTGGGTGTCCTCAAATCAACAGGCTTATAAATAAATCTCTGAATCATGAACTGAATGCACAAATGTTTTAAATATTTCTCTTGATCTCAAACACAGCTTTAAAGTTAAGATTTGATGCATTACAATACCCTCGGGGAAAGAGCTAAAAACAGAAGCAGAGATCATGGCTGTCTGTTTTCTGGGGTGAAGCTTTCTGCACTTTGGAAGTCACCTTCCTTTCGGGAAGACGGGAACATCGGCAGCCAGAGTGTGAAGGTATGTTTTCTTCCATCCAGGAGGGGAGGCTGCCTTTTTATGTTGATGCAGCCCATTTGCTTTGTTTCTTAAATATTACTCACAGGGCGGACTTTTATGGTAGTATGGCAACATCAGTGCATTGGGGTGGGACAGCCCAGGAGTCTGGAGGCTAACAGAACATATAACTGGAGAAATGTGGCTGCGTCAGCTAGGAATGCCGAGGAGAGAAACATCCAGGCCAGAGGACATATTCATTTTTTTGGAATGCTTGCTCAAAGACGCTGTGTACCTCAACAAGCGTTGGTTTTCTAATCAGCGGAACATTTTTTTTTTAAAGCCCACTTTGAAAGCATTAACAGAAATTTAGGTGCTGACATCATCCACCCACTAGATTCATTTCTTTTTGTGAAGTTCTAAAGTTTTACTTGTGTCTGGTTAAAAACATATTAGAGGTTTCTCAGACTCAGAGACACAGAGAACAGACTTGGGGTTGCCAAGGGGGAGGGTAGGGGAGGGATGGACCGGGAGTTTAAGGCTAGCAGATGCAAGCTATTACATTTAGGATGGATAAACAACAAGGGTCTCCTGTATAGCATAAGGAACTATATTCAATATCCTGGGATAAACCATAAGGGAAAAGAATATAAAAAAGAATGTGGTATATATGTGTGTGTGCAGGCTTAGTTGCACAGTCACGTCCAACTCTTTGGGACCCCACGGACTGTAGCCTGCCAGACTCCTTTGTTCATGGGATTCTCTAGGCAAGAATACTCAGGTGGTAGCCATTCCCTTGTCCAGGGGATCTTCCCGACCAAGGGTCAAATCCTGGTCTCCTGCCCTGCAAGTGGATTCTTTACCGACTGCGCCACCAGGGAAGCCCGTGTATATATACATATATGTATAACTCAGTCACATTGCTGTACAGCAGAAATTAACACAACAGTGCACGTCAGCTATTGTTGTTATTTAGTCACCAAGTCCTATCCGACTCTTTTTGCAACCCCATGGACTTTAGCCTTCCAGGCTCTTCTGTCCATTGGATTTCCCAGGCAAGAATCCTAGAGTGGGTTGCCATTTCCTTCTCCAAGAGATCTTCCTGACCCAGAGATCAAACCCACATCTCCTGTACTACAGACAGATTTTTTTTACTGCTGAGCCACCCAGAGATGCCTATATCAACTACACTTCAATAAAATAAAAAAATACATATATATATATTAGAAGTTTCTATTTGATTCCAATTATTTCATGGATTTCAGCATATAAAGGTAGCCACTCACATGGGCCATTGAGTCAAATCTGTAGTGAAAAATCTATCATCTGTGTTTAAAATATGAAATCACATGTCAATACACATATGGTTCTTTTTCTCCTGCTCAAAATTGCCACATGGCAGCCAACCTATCACCGAATCCTATAGAATGCTTGGCATCAAAAGAGAACTGCTTCAGCTGATCATTCTTTTCCCGTACTTTTCTGAATTTGTGTCTATGTTGTTCCTTCGGCTGCTGCTGTTGCATTCCCAACTCTTGGAAGGATCCAGGGAAACACAGGACTCCTCTGTGGCCAAGAGGAAAGATGCTGCCAAGAACGCTGAACTCCCAGTGAAGGTCACCAAATACTACAGAATGGATTCAGTGCAGTAAATCATCTTGTTGTTGCACACAAATGAATAGCCAATGGCAAAGGCATTTTGTGGAGAAATCTGATATCATATAATAACAGTAGTACAGCTAGACATGGAGGAGCACAGTAAAATACCTCTGAAGGGCATGTAGTAATTCCGTGGTTAGTCAAGGACCAATCCAAAGCTCAGAACATCCCAGAATAATCATCATGACAAAGAACCGAGATGCGCGGCATGGATTAGACTCCCCCATGTACAGCTCAGTATCACAGGCCAGAAACTTTCCACCTGGCTCTCATTACAAGTCTGTTAAAGAAGATAGAAAACCAGACCCACACAGTCTACTCTCTTCAGTGTGAAATGATCACCTTTGACTTGAAGACACATGGCGTGTCAAAAGATGGGGCAATTCCCTCTACAGACCCACTGGAGATGCTCATGGTGCCCAGGATATTAATTCTGATCCAACAAGAGTTTAAGTTTGGGGGTCGGGGGGACAGTGTGGGAGGATGGTAGTTTAGAGGACATCCTGTTGCCTATTCTCAAATCGCTTTTACAATGAGAGTAACTTACTGCTAAGGATGGGACCCTGAGGGACCTTCACAAGCATTTGGGGAGAAGGAAAGTTGCCTGGATGCAGATAGGAAGGGATGAGGTGAGGGCAGAGGATGCTGACTGACCCTCCAAGTCCTAGGCTCCTTTGCCAGGCAATAAGTGAGCTTTCTTCCCCAAAGGCAGCAGCAAGCACTTTTGACTTTAAAAACAGTACCAGATGACAGACTTTCTCCCAGCAAAGGAAACCAGAAACAAAATGAAAAGACAGCTTATGAAATGAGAGGAAATATCTGCAAACAATGTCACTGACAAGGGCTTAAATTCCAAAATATACAAACAGCTGATACAACTCAACAACAAAAAAGCAAATAGCACAACTGAAAAATGGGCAGAAGACCTAGAAAAACATTTCTTCGAAGAAGACCTACAGATGGCCGGTAGGCACGTGGAAAAGTGCTCAACATGGTCAGTAATTAAGAGAAACACAAATCAAAATTACAATGAGGTATCACCTCACGCTTGTCAGCAATCACTAATGGCCATCATTAAAGAAGTCTGCAAGTAACAAATGCTGGAGAGGGTGTGGAGAGAAAGGAACCCTCCTACACTATTTGTGGGAATGCAAGTTGGTGTAGCCACGATGGAGAACACTACGGAGGTTCCTCAAAAAACTGAAAAGAGAACTACCATATGATCCAGTAATCCCACTCCTGGGCATATATCCCGACAAAACTACAATTTAAAAAGATACATGGACCCCTATGTTCATAGCAGCACTATTCACAAAAGCCAAGCCATAGAAACAACCTAAATGTCCACCAACAGAAGAATGAAAAAGAGGTGGCACATATATATATATATAATGGAATACTAGTCAGCCACAATGAAGAATGAAATAATGCCATTTGCAGAAACATGGATGGACTTAGTGATTATCACACTAAATGAAAGAAGTCAGAAAAAGACAAATACAGTAGGATATCACTTAGATGTATAATAGAATTTAAACACGACACAGATGAACTTTTATCTACGAAACAGAAACAATCTCACAGACACAGATAACAGACTTGTTGTCAAGTGGGAAGGGATGTGGGGGAGGGATGGAGTGGAAGTTTGGAATTAGTAGATGCAAACTACTAAATATAGGACGGATAAACGACAAAGTCCTACTGTATAGTACAGGGAACTATATTCAGCATCCTGAGATAAACCACCACAGAAAAGAATATAAAGACAAGTGTGTGTATATCTACCTTCATTTTGCTGTACGGGAGAAATTAACACAATGTTGTAAATCAAATATATTGCAATTTTAAAAAATTATTTTGACCCTTTTAATTACTGAGCTCCCATTCTTACCAGTGATGGAGTTCCCTAGTTGGGTTCCCCTGACAGTTAGAGACTACATTCCTCAAATGTGGCTATAAAACTAAATTCACTCCAGTGACAGAAGCGGGCAGAAATAATATATGTGATTTCTGGGGCACCCTCTTAATCGCAAGGTGCTTGTTCTGAACCTCTCATTCCTGCTGGCTGGGAGATCTGATGGTTCAATCAATCTGGGAAACCACCATTTCAGGGTGGCAGAACACCCCCATAGCACTGGATACGCCTATGGGCTGAGGTGAAATAAATGTATTTCTATCTTAATTAAATCACTGTATTTTAGATCTGTTTGTTACAGCAGCTAAATAATTAGCCTAACAAACACTCCCCATGCAGAAGGTATTTTATTCCTCTTTGTAGCCGCTTCATGACTCAGCTCAGTGGTTTATACTGAATAAGCATTCAGTAGCTGTTTACTGGGATGCATACTGAAAAAGGAATAAATGAACTCCATATATGTGTAATGTTGTCCCTGAAATATTTAGAAGCTTAAAATCCCATGTACTTTTCATTTTTAAATATCAGACAAAATTACGTTCTGCCTGGTTTTACTATAACACATCATAATAGGGCTACAATTAAAATTAGTAAAATGTAGAAAGTACAGAAAATGAAACGACTTAAAGATGGTATCTATATAATAAAGCTTTTGGGCTTTTTTCCAGTTTGTAAAGTATCATAGAATTGTAAAATAATACACTCAAGAATAAATTATGGATTAACAATTTAAACTAATTTTACATCTAAATTTATCCTTTCTTCTTCCCAAGAAAAGTTATCAACTTCCAAATCAGCTAATACATTGCTATAACAATTAACTGCAAACATGTGTTTCATAAAAGGTGATCAATATGCATCAAAGAGCTTGACCCCCTCATTGAAACAAACCTGATTCTTTACTGACAAAATCTGATCAAAACAATTTGTAAATCAATCCTGGTTTCCTCAAAAAAGTTAGCTGTGTGAAAATAGAGTAGACTTCCTTTAAAAAAATGTTATTTAATTCACCTCTAGCCATTGCAATTAAAGATTTCGGCCAAAATTTTTTTAGTTTTTTTTTTTTTTTTTTTAGTGTGGGCCATTTTTAAAGTCTTTATTGAATTTGTCACAATATTGCTTCTGTTTTATGTTTTGGGTTTTTGGCCTAGAGGCATGTGGGATCTTAGCTCCGCCACCAGGGATGGAACTGCACCGCCTGCATTGGAAGGCGACATCTTAACCACTGGACCATCAGGGAAGTCCAGCCAAAATTTTTTCATGGCAGAAGAATCAGTAGAATTTTATGTTGCTTCACAAGTATATGATTTTTAAAAGGTTGCATTGCTGCTTGCTCAAGGCTAAACTACTTCTGCTTTTGATGTCATTACTTCTAATAGTAAAGCTTTATGAACAGCCCTTTTAAAAATTCAAAATCAAAGAAATGTAGTGTAGAGGCTTCTTGTTGTTCAATCGTTCAGTCGTGTCCAACTCTTTTCAATCCCATGGACTGCTGCACACCAAGCTTCCCTCTCCTTCATTGTCTCCTGGAGTTTGCTCTAACTCATGTCCATTGAGTTGATGATGTAGAGCCTAGGTGTCAATATACAAATATTGAGTTTCAGGGCTGATATTTTCATGAGTGTCAGTCTTCCTTATGCCGGAGGAGAAAATCAATTGCCAGTCTGTCTACTAGGAAATCCTATAAAGACTTCCTCCCAGACCTCCCTTCACTTGGTTCTAAGGGTACAGTAATTTCTTAAGGTCAAACTAATAAGCCTTAGCAACTATAATTGCGTGTTCTCACCATCAATATACTTATTAAAGTCAAGTCCTTGTTACAGTTCATTCTAACTCTAAAAAACAATTTTTTATCTCAGCAAATCAACCTCCTTCCCCAATGGGTGATGTATTAAATATACAGACTGATTAGCATCCTTTTAGTTTAATCAACTACAAATGGTATGCCTGCATCACTCTCGCATTGGTATCTCAAGCTACTTACCATTCTTTCATTCAGGATGATGAAAAATCACTTACAGCCATTTACATCGCTGGCATGTAAATTTAAAGTAGCTATCCATCACAAAAATATATTATGAAATTATTAAAGTGGCATTTCATTGTACTTAAAATAGTTGCTCTTATGTGAATTTTAAGTAGAAAGTGAGTTAAACACATTTTCCAAATAATTTCTCTTCAAAAGCCTTAAACCAACTGTTATTCAAAGAAGAATTTTGATACATAATGATTATCTGTTCTATAATTAAAACTAGGATGGCTGTGTGACATTTAGAATTCAAAATGAAAAGCTCTTTCATCTCCCTGCCTACCTCTGGGATTGCATTTTTCTCTCTTTAAAAACATTTTTGTTGTTGCTTAATATATATTTCTATTTATTTATTTATCTGGCTGCCCTGGGTCTTGGTTGTGGCATGCAGGACCAAGATCTCTGACTAAGGATGGAACCCAGGCCCCCTGCATTGGGAGCCCACAGTGGGAGCCCCTGGACCATCCAGGAAGTCCTGCCTGGGATTGCAGTTTTCTTAATCTGATATTTCCCACGAGGGACTCAGCTAGTTATACAGACTCTTTGGGTGGTGCATGCATCACTTGTGTCCAACTCTTTGTGACCCTGTGGACTGTAGCCTGCTAGGCTCTTCTGTCCATGGGATTCTCCAGGCAGGAACACTGGAGTGAGAGCTATGCCCTCCTCCAGGCAATCTTCCTGACCCAGGGATCTAACCCAAGTCTCCTGCATTGGCCGGTGGGTTCTTTACCACTAGCACCACCTGGAAAGCCACTACACACAGGTCTGAGTTTAATCCCAGCTCTTCCTCTATATGCTCTGATAAAGTTCTAGGTGACTTAGTTACCTCACCTACAATATGAGAACAGAAATGGCCACCTCATCGAGCTGAGATGTTAAGGAGGAAGTGTGGGGAAAGGGTCTAGGTGGGCAGGACCCCTCCCAGGTGCCTCGCCTAACTTAGACCCTTGTCTCCACTCTGCTTCACTCTGGCCTGTCCGTCTGTCCAGTATCATGAATGTAAATCTTGAGGCCGGAAGAGTCAGAACACATAAAGAAATGACATCCGTTCTTTCAGCCTGACTCTTTGGCTTCTACACTCTCAGGTGCTTCATAGTGTAAACACCACAAAGGCAGTCCTGAGAAACTGGGTTTACCATGAGAGAAGGATGGGCAAGGATGAGGAAGCACATTGACCAGTACTGAAAAGGTTGTGTGTTTTTGTTTCTTGTATTTCTAGTACCTGGAATTGATTGCCCAGGCATGTTCTTTTCTAGGGTATGCGCTCAGGATCACAAGACAGCCCAGCACCTCCTATGGTGCTGGACATTTTTTCCATTTGTTAAAAATTTTAAGAGGTCTTCAATGGGGAGAGAGGCAAAGAGTACTTTTCCTCTCATGGTAATTTATTGGGTTGGTCAAAAAGTTTGTTTGGGTTTTTCCATAAAATCTTATGGAAAAGCCAAAATGAACATTTTGGTCAACCCAATACATTATTTCTGGTTCAAAAATTGCCTGGTGCAATGGGCCTGTCCAAAAGTGGGTCCAAGTTTATCAAAAAAGAACATCTTCCAGGTCCCAAACTAGAAGGAACTGTACAGCGGCCCACTGGGCCAAGCACCCAGGACATCCCTGGGCCCAGGGTGGAGTGGGCTCTCCAGGGCAAGTCTGAGGGTCTGCAAGGTGTTCAGCATCCAGTGCCACAGGCCATCAGTTCAGTTCAGCTGCTCAGCCGTGTCTGACTCTTTGCGACCCCATGGACTCCAGCAAGCCAGGCCTCCCTGTCCATCACCATTGGCCATGATGTGGGGTCATTTCAGGAGAGCTTCGAGGGGCTGAACTTCATGTGCCTGACTGGAGAAACGCAGTCACTACCTGTACACTCACACACGGAGTCTCTTCTTTTAGGGAAGCGTCATAAAGAACACAGATGGCCAGGCTGGTGACTCTCTTGGAGAGGATGCCGGGCCCAGCTTGCTGAACACATGCTGCAGGCATCAGTTACCAGCATTCCCTGTCCACCAGCTGGAAATCATCCCAGTCTTCACTGAGACAAGCCCAGAGCTATCTGTGATGCCATGGAATAGCACATGTGGAGAAGGTGTGTTCCAGGCCCAGGCTGCACACAGCAGGCACTCGATGTACTTGGGGCAAAGATCTCTGTGTGCTTCTTGATTGTCTTTAAGGAAGTCCACAGTCTCTAGTGTTTGGTGACTCAACCCTGACTGGGTACACTGTGAGGTGTTAAAACGGGTGGGCCAGGGAGTTGTGTCCACAGGTAGGAAAAGGCACAAGGATGCAAAGACAAGGAGGCCTCTAATGAAAATTTTAAGTAGAAAGTAAGTTAAATCCATTTTCCAAATAATTTTTCCTCCAAAGCCTTAACCGTTATTTGCAAAAGAATTTAAATAATGATTATCTGTTCTACAATTAAAACTAGGATGGCTGTGTGACATTTAGAACACAGCAGAACAGAAAGAGCCCTTGCTGGCTATGCCACCTTGTACAAGTGACTTAACTTCCCTGAGCCTCAGTTTCCTTCTCTGTGAAATGGGGATAATACTAGTCTTACATATACTGGATCAAAAACTGTGATAAAGAGGGGCCTTATTTATTGAGTACTTACTCTGTACAGTATTTGGCTTGAGCACTGTATGTGTGAAACTCCCTTAGTATTCACAATATTAAGGAATAGTTGCTACTGTGATCCTGATTTTACATTGAGAAACCTGAGCCATAATAATACTCATAATGGGAGTCATTGCTATTAACAATCACAATGTCACTATTATTGTTTGAAGGATTAACATCCAATGAGGAAAGGAAGTAAAACAACAGGAATTTCTTCACTCTAAGAAATTATTAAAGCAAGATTTATACAGGAAAAAAACTGAGTAAGGGTAAGATAAATCATTCTTTAGATTTACACTTGATTTCTTCCCCTACACCTCATTCTCCAAAGTCATAGGTCATGCAAACTATTTGCCATAAATGAGCCTTATGGTCTGAACAGTTCTATAAAGACATGATTAGAAACTTGTTTGCTAGTTTCAGCAAATGGGGAAAGTATAAACAAATAATCCCCCTCAAATTAAAAGATAAGACTTTCCAAATTTGAAGGGGCCAGCCCAAGAAACAAGAAAAGACACACACCAAATCACAACATCAGTGAAATTTAGGAACATCAGTAGAAGAGAAGATCCTAAAATCTTCCCACAAAGGACAAGCAAGTAAACACCACTCAGGTGTCAAGTGGCATCAAACTCCCAACAACACAGGAAGCTAGAGGACAATGGAGAAAAGTCCTCAAAGGTTTGAGGCAAAATTCTTTCCCACCTAAAACATTACTCCCAGGCACACAATTGATTATTTCTGATATTTTATGATATTCAGAAGCTCAAAACTTTTACCTCCTATGTCTACGCTTTCTCAGGAAACTACTAGAGAATTTGGTCCAGAAAAAAGAGGAAGTAAGTGAAGAAAAAGGAAGACATGCAATACAGGAAACAGAGGATTTAGGAGCCTATGGAAATTCCCAGGGGGCAGTGAAAGAATGTTCCGGAATGACAGCTGTGCGGCAGCCCTGGACAGCAGGTCCATGTTCCAGCAAGGTTGAAAGCCATGGGAGAGAAATCTCCAGAGAGAGGAAAAGGGAACTGATTGATGTGCTGTGTTTGTCTTTTAGGAAAATTAATTTTTAGTTATTTGACAGGTATGTTACAGCATTAAATACACATATATAGTGATAGATACATAGATACACAGAAACTAAGCAAATGAAAATATAAATTAATTCTAGGAAGAATAAAAACTTACATACAGAAAAAGAAACAAAGTATACTGCCTGTATAAGCAACAGAAAAGATTAATGGAGAACTATAAAGGCAAACCATGACTGCTGATCTAGCCACAAATTCAAATTTCACTCTGTTGGGAAAATGGGAGGGGGGAAAGGGAGGGTAAGACCACGGCCTTGCCTACAAAACACGGGTTGATGCTGACTAGAATTCATAAACTGAGGAACTGCAGTCTAAGCACACTACCTATGAGGTAGAGAAGTAGAGAAAAGAATTGAACTTGGCTGCCCTGGGGTCCTCAGACTGGGAGGTGAAGGGGCACAATGAGAGAGACTCTCTTCAACAAGACTTTTGGGGCTTGTTTGCTTTTTAAAAAATTGCAACATAATTGACATATAACATTATTTTAGTTCCAGGTGTTTGAACTTTGAGGCTTTTTAATTTCAAAATACCTGAGTATGCTCGTGTACTACCTTACAGGTGAAAATTTTTTTTTAATAATACATTTAAAAAGGGCTGATTCGGTAACCTGGCTAAATTTACTGATTAGTTCTACACAATCGGTCACATTGTTTGCAAATAAAGACAGTTTTACTCCCTCCTTTCCAAATACATAAATATATAAGGCTCATCCTAGACTGTTTTTAGAGCCACATTAGATGATTCTGATCTCAGGGTTAAAGATTATAGTTTTCTGTGGGTCATCAGCACCTGGATGTGCACAGACAGGAAGTAATAGGAAGGAAAAGATGTAATGCAGGTAAATAAAGCATTTAAAAAATTACCAGTAGTTGATTTGAAACTAGTTACTAAAAACTTTTTTTTCTCCCACTTTGAGCCTTAAAACAGGAGACTCATGAAAGAATGTACCTAAAAGATCAAAGAGAACTAATAGATTCTGAGAGGGGAAAAAGAACATTTCCAAAGAGCCTGAAAGCTCTTCCCCATCTGTGTGAGTAGTGGGATTCCCAGGCTGGAGAGGGTCTTCCCTGGGGTAGAGGAGGATGTTGGACATGTAAAGATCTGGAGAAAGGGCTACTAGGAAATGTAGGCTTCTTCCCCCCACCCCATCCAATTGGAAACAGGTTTTGACTTTGAATTAAATCTCTGTTCCTTCTTCTATACTTTAATAGCTATTTGTGCTACATCAGTTTCCAAATGTTCTGAGTTTCTGGGTAAAATCATATTTCAAGCCTCGTTTCCGTTCATCCAACGCATGGTGAAGTTTGAAAGCTTGTGCAGCACTACGGAAATTTGAGGTCACAAGTGGATGGTTCTGAAGCCAAGGTCACCATTTTGATGCTACCGTTATTGTTCCAGATGTCTGAAGTCCTTTCAACCATGTGCAAAGAAGAAGAAAAATGCATTATCTTTTCTATCAGGTAAGTGTACGCATGACTGCTTAGTCCACAACTTACACAGTCATTTATTCTTCAATCATTTCTTATTATTTCCATGAGAACTCTAGAAGTAGCCATAGCCCTGGTTACCAAAAGGGAAAGGTACTTAAGAAATCATGTTGGTTGAACTCACTCAGTGACACATAGAAAACTTGGATCTCCTAAAACACGTTCAAAAGATTAACGTGAAAAAAGCCAACTTCCATTTCAAGATACGATGGGGTACCTTGGAGTACATCAATGTTCCCACTGAGAAAAAAATGGACAAATACAAAGTAAGATACACAAAACACAAATCTGTTTAAATGCATCAGTGACTTATTGAAGGAACAAGGAAGAACAGAGGCTGAGACTTGGAAGCTTCTGTAAAGAAGGCAACCAAGGAAAGAGCAGGTCAGAGTCTGTATCTGCTTTTTCCCTGGAGTTTGCCAAAGCTCAGTCCTAGAATCTGTGAATGGCGTGGACAGAGGGCTACTGAGCAGAGACAGAAGCAGTTTTGGGTGGTCTTGCTGCACTGGGACATAAAATTAGAGACCCAAAGGGCCAGTAGTCAATTGAAAAGGGACTGTTGAGAGTATAGCTGAGCTCTTCCATGGTATCACTGCCTCAGCAGACATTTCATCTCACCAAGGGGCCTGCAGGGGTCTTACACTGATGCCAGCCTCAGTGCAAGTGCTCACCCTAGATAACAGCCCCAGAGTCACAGGCAGTGCAAGTTCCTGATATGACTTCCCCATCAGCAGTCTGCCTGCCTCCCAGCACCTCCATTGAGGGCACCTAAGAACTTCTCCCAAACCCACTCTTTTTGGTTTGAATTGACCAATCTGGTCTTAGCACAGGAACCCCAAAAGCATTCCACCCACTGACTCTAATAAAAGTATGTGCTCAGGTCCTGCCTCTTTCTCTGCCTGCTCCCCCTCTAACCCCTCAAACTGTGCCATGAACTTCCTCCAGGACC
The DNA here is from genome assembly GCF_014754425.2 of Oryx dammah. Taxonomy (NCBI): domain Eukaryota; kingdom Metazoa; phylum Chordata; class Mammalia; order Artiodactyla; family Bovidae; genus Oryx; species Oryx dammah. Next base: position 49,392,295 of record NW_024070194.1, read on the forward strand.
TATGAGTGATAAACTTCTCTGTTTCAATCTCTTGTGACCTTTTGTTGAACCATGGCTTACCACCCAGCACCCTATGTGCAACTTAACCAAAAGTTTGACAAAATTATAACAGGAGTATAAGAAGCACTGGGATTGGCAAGTGGTAGCCTCTCCTTGGACATCTGCTGAACTCTGAAAGCTGCAAAGGTGGAAAACTAAGGGAAACTAAGAACAAAGACCAGAAAAATCAGACCTGAGTTTCTGATTGAGGAGAAAAAAAAATTAAGGACTAGACAGAAGGAGAGGGTCTGGGGAACACAGGAGGCCTCCATCTGGAAGTTGTGGAGAGCTGACCTCCAGTGAACACAGCCCAGTCCTTGAATGGATTTAGATGGTCAGTCTTAACTCTGTCTGCCCAGCAGAGGAAAAGATGAAAACCATCTGGACAAAGATGATATGATCTGGAGTCTCTACAGTTTAATTCACACAGTGTCCAGAATTAATAGAAAATTACTTAGCATGCCAAGAAAAAGATATTACAACCCAAACTCAAGAGATAAAGGAGACTTCTTAGAGATTTGGTGACTAGACTTAGCAGACAAGAGCTTTAAAATGACTATAATTAACATGTTCAATGAAATAAAAGAGGACAAAAATATACTAAAATACAGGAAAAGACAAAAACTGAAATTAACATATGGGTTTAAACATACAGAGATTAAAAGGATAAGTACTATATCAAAACTCACAGGATGCAGCTAAAGCTTTACCTCTAAAACTATGTCCTCAAATGCACTTATGAGCAAAGAAAAAAGGCTGAAAAGAATGTTTTAAGTTTCAACATTAATAAGCTAGAATAAACATAAGTATTTAAAGCCTAAGAAAAGTAAAAGAATGGAAATAATAGACACAAGGTTAGAAGTTAACTGAATAAAACTGATGAAAACCTATCAAGACCAATTATTAAGAAATGTACTTGGATAGGCATACATAATTACAACATCAGAAATAAAAAAATGAACATCACTACAGATCTTACAGACATAAATAATGTATTAAGGTACTAATATGTACAACTTTTATGGTCAAGAAGCAACAGTTAAAACATGACATGGAAGAACAGACTGGTTCAAAATTGGGAAAGGAGTACATCAAGGCTGTATATTGTCACCCTGGTTATTTAACTTATTTGCAGAGTGTCTGTGTGCTTAGTTACTCAGTCGTGTTTCAGTCTTTGCGACCCCATGGTCTGTAGACCACTAGGATCCTCTGTCCATGGGGATTTTCCAGGTAGGCGTACTGGAGTGGGTTACCATGCCCACCTCCAGGGGATCTTCCCAGCCCAGGGATCAAAACCCAGGTCTCCTGCATTGCAGACAGATTCTTTACTGTCTGAGCCACCAGGGAAGCCCTATATACAGATTACATCATGTGAAATGCCAGGCTGGATGAAGCACAAGCTGGAATCAAGATTGCCAGGAGAAATATCAATAACCTCAGATATGCAGATGACACCACTCTTATGGCAGAAAGCGAAGAGGAACTAAAGAGCTTCTTGATAAAGGTGAAAGAGGAGAGCAACAAAGCTGTCTTAAAACTCAACATTCGAAAATCGAAGATCATGGCATCTAGTCACATCATTTCATGGCAAATAGATGGGGAAACAGTGACAGACTTTATTTTCTTGGGCTCAAAAATCAGTGCAGATGGTGACTGCAGCCATGAAATTAAAAGACGCTTGCTTCTTGGAAGGAAAGCTATGACAAACCTAGACAGCACATTAAAAAGCAGAGACATTACTTTACCAACAAAGGTCCCTAAAGTCAAAGCTATGGTTTTTCCACTAGTGGATGTGAGAGTCGGACCATAAAGAAAGCTGAGCGCCGAAGAATTGATGCTTTTGAACTGTGATGTTGGGGAAGACTCTTGAAAGTCCCTTGGACCGCAAGGAGATCAAACCAGTCACTCCTAAAGGAAATCAACTCTGAATATTCACTGGAAGGACTGATGCTGAAGCTAAAGCTCCAATACTTTGGCCACCTGATGCGAAGAGCTGACTCATTAGAAAAGACCATGATGCAGGGAAAGCTTCGAGGCAGAAGTGGACGACAGAGGACAAGATGGTTGGATGGCATCACTGACTCAATGGACATGAGTTTGAGCAGTTTCCAGGAGATGGTGAAGAACAGGGAGGCCTGGCAAGCTGCAGTCCATGCATGGGGTCACAAAGAGTTGGACAGGGCTGAGTGACTAAACAACAAATGTACAACTTCATGCCATGAAATGTGGCAGTCTGGATGAAATAACAAATTCTTTAAAAATAGAATTTACCAAAGCTGACAAAAGAATAAACGTAAAATCTAAATAGTCAAACATGCATGCGCATATGCACACACACATGTGTGTTAAATAATTATGTTATTGATAACCTTCCCATGAAGAAAGCTCCAAGCCCAGATGGCTTCAAAGCCTTTCAAAATTTTTCAGGAAGACATATCGTGAATAAACACATTCTAGAGAACAGAAAAAGATGGAATGGATCACAACTTTTGTATGAGACCAGAATAATCTTAATATCAAAATCTGCAAGGATATTACATGAAAATCACAAACTAGTCTCTCTTGGACAAACATTCAACATTTCTAATTCACGTAATAGCAAGTCAAATCCAGCTATGTATAAAAACAGCATTATATTATGACTAAGTGGAGTTTATTACAGAAATGTAAGTGTAGTATAACATCTGAAAATCAGTTCATGTAATACACTTCACTTAATGGAGAAAAAAGGAGAAAAAAGAATGACATGGTCATTTTGGTAGATGAAGAAAAAGTATCTTATGATGTTGAGCAGGAAGATTGCAGCTACCAATCCCCAGAGAGGATTCCCATTGAATGGAGGGCAACAAAGATCATAACAGTGCCAACCACCAGAAGTGGGAAGCCACAGAGCTCAGCCCACTGCACCTTCTACCGGTTGGGAAGGACTCAGCATTTAAGGAAGTGGCTGGAACAAGGTTTCACTCACAGAAGGGAGAATATATGCAGCAAAATCAGGTGTGCAGAGTGTGCTGGTTCCCAGTGAGCAGGATGGCCCTCTTGGTCAATGCAGGGCTGTGGATATGTGCACATTCCCCATGCTGTAGCTGAAAGCCTCATTCCTTTCCCAAGGAGCGGGGGGCAGATATACATGGGGATGTCCACATGCCATATAATGCACACAGCTAAGAAATGAAAGGAAGTTCACTGTGTGTCCAGAACAGGGGAAAGGTTTCTCTAACAAGGAAGAAGCAGCTAGGGCTAAGTGACAGCTTGGAACCCAGCCTCCACATAAGGGACTATCCTAGGCCCAGAGCATTGTTGCAATCCAGGAGAGGGACAGAAGGTCCTACTTCCTCAACAGATACAATTCAACATTCATCCATGATGTCATTTCTTAGAAACAAGAAATAAAAGGGAATTTTATTAATCTGATGAGTATTTACAAAAATAAAACAAAGCTTATGGCAAGTGTAATACTTAATGGTGAATTACTGAAAGCTCTCTCCCTAAGATTGAGAAAGAGATAGTGATGTCCAATACTACCATTTCTATTCAGCATTGTATTAGAGATCCTAGTTAGTCCAATAAGGCAAAAAAAATTTAAATGAAGAGGACCAGGAGGCTTTATTCATGGCTTGATCCAATGAACCAAGAATGGCTTAAGAATGTTACAAGCACTCAGCTTCTTTCAGTCTCTCTGCTCTATCTTCTACAGTATTAGCTGCATCAAAAGGTGGCTCTTGTGGTAGTCAAAAGATGACTGTCAAGAGCTTCAGGGGCTACATGTTTTCTCAGCCAAAGACAGAAAGAGAGAGATTGAGATGGAGACTGCTCAAACATTGCAAGTAAAAGACCTGAGATTTACTCCGGTTGGGCTGATTTGGGACACCTATTCATCTCTTTGCCAACTAAGGTCCCTCTAGTCAAGGCTATGGTTTTTCCTGTGGTCATGTATGGATGTGAGAGTTGGACTGTGAAGAAAGCTGAGTGCCGAAGAATTGATGCTTTTGAACTGTGGTGTTGGAGAAGACTCTTGAGAGTCCCTTGGACTGCAAGGAGATCCAACCAATCCATTCTGAAGGAGATCAGCCCTGGGATTTCTTTGGAAGGAATGATGCTAAAGCTGAAGCTCCAGTACTTTGGCCACCTCATGCGAAGAGTTGACTCATTGGAAAAGACTCTGATGCTGGGAGGGATTAGGGGCAGGAGGAGAAGGGGACGACCGAGGATGAGATGGCTGGATGGCATCACTGACTCAATGGGCGTGAGTCTGAGTGAACTCCGGGAGTTGGTGATGGACAGGGAGGCCTGGCGTGCTGCGATTCATGGGGTCGCAAAGAGTCGGACATGACTGAGCGACTGAACTGAACTGAACTGATTCATCTCTTAACAAGGTCTGGAAGATAGACTGTATTGACTGATTTAGCTTGATCCCATCATCCATCCCTCGAATCCAGTGATGCATTCAATGTCTCGGATCCACAGGGATCCCCACAAAGCTGTTGATAAGAAGGTAATGCAGAGGCGCTAAACTTCCACTGCTCACAGTGCCCTCAGCGCCTCAGTAATTTTCTCACGGTGCCTCTCAGTCAGAAGAAATGATCACCAGCTCCTTTTCTGTTCCTTTTATTATTAAATGGTCAGGTCCAAACAACTTAATAATAGTAGTTAACACAGCATTCAACAAATGTTACAGTGCTTCTCTTGAAAATGTAAAATATCTCCCAGAGCTTCTATGAGTTCTCTGTGGTGCCCCAGAGCACATCAGTTCAGCATGGGGATTACCGTAGTAATGGCTGATGGGGAGGCAACCACCCATAACCACTGACTTCCTAGGTCAACAATCAGGAAAAATAATAACTTTTTAAAACCCACATAATTATTTCAGAACAAAGGACAGATACTTTCATAAAGAGATAACTAAGGAAGCATAGCTGCAAACATCAATTTTCTGGCATTATATTTTGAACATCCATTACCTTTAACAAGCCCACAAAATACTGAGGATGGATGGAGTTTAGGGAAGGGGCAGAAAAAAAGATAAGAAAAATTCAACCCATTCCGCTCCCCACTGAGCCAAGAGCTTTGAAAGAGGATGAGAATTCCTATGCTTGCATTTGAAACTTCATGTCCTGAAGGCATGTCCTTGGTTCTCTTCAGTACTGGCTCCTGTGCAGATCTGAGCTCTGAACCAACATAATTAGACTACTTTGCAGATTTGCAGTCCCATCAAAGAACTGGATTGATGGCAAGTAAGGGAATTTCAGATAGCAGAAACAGACAAAAATAAGAGAATGTTTAAGAGCATGTATTTTAAAGGCTATAATTTTTAATATTAAAATTAAAAATTTACCTATAGCTAACTAGGGAAATTCTGCTTTCAGTGACTCTTTCTGTCACTTGCTAACGCAATATCCCAGGTCTCTACAAATCTGCCTGAAGCAATTCTGACAGCTCAAGGGCTGTTTCATATGAGCTCCTTAATAAATCTGGTCAATTTTCACCATGATGAAGAGAATTCACCAGCATGTATGGCTTTAATCACTTTTTGCTCTGTATGTCCACTGGGCACAGCCAGACATACTAGGCCTACCAGGTACTGCCACATTTTATGAACATTATTGTCATTTCCTTCAGACACCATCTAATAAACAGTATATAGCTGCACAATTTTCCATGAGAAGAGGTAGAGACTTAATCACGAGATTACAGCACACTTCTCCTCCCCAATACTTCACCACCAATCAACAAGGCTCCACTGCAGTAATGGTAGATTACAACTGAGACAGTGGGGAGACACAGACTGTTTAAGAAGGAGCTTTTCAGGAAACCTAAAGACAACAGCAGGAGAGAAAATAACACTAAAAACAAAACACTGCACACAAAACCCAAAAACCCCAGAGCAAACAGAAGCTTCTGGCCAAACTATAGCAAAGATTATAAAGACCAGCTCCTGGACAAACTGACAGTTCACACTAAAAGCCTGATAAACTCAGTTCCTATTACTAGCTAGATCACATCTGGCTTTCAGCAAAAAAAAAAAAGTCATGCTGAAAGTCAAGACAAGGTGAAGACACCCATCTTACAGATGACATACGCACACACAGAAACCTCTGCCCTTGTCCAGCTCCTCTTCCCAATGGCAGGGGGAAATCTCATGACCAACTGATGCTGTGTGCTCTGAAGTGGGTGAAGGCAGAAAAGATGTGGGGCCTTGGGCTTCAGAAGATCAGAACCAAATGAGACTCCAGCTCTGGGGAAATGGATAGGGAGAGGGGCTCTGGAGCCATATTACCAGAGTTTGAATACTGACTACTTAGCAGCTGTCTGCCTGGCTTAGTATTTCTACACTTCGTACTTCCAATCTGCAAAATGGTGCTTATTGTAACACCCACCTCACAGGGATTTTATGACAACAGGTAAATGAAATGATACAAACGGGCACTTATAAGTGCACCACACTTATAATAAGCACTCAGATATCAGCTGTGATTGTCCACAAAGGCCAAAATCATCCAGGTACATAGACATCCACCATGTCTCCTATTCTCTTATAACAATCTTATATTATGGCAAAGAAAGATTTTGTTTTGATGCATGGTATAGGAGAATAACAGAGAGCCAGGGTACTAATTTTCTAGCCATGAAGAAAAAATATTATTTGTTCCTTTCTAAATTCAACAATTTAGGGAGAACATTAATACATGTCGTGTCCACTGCTTCACTTCTAACAGGTTCTGATGTCTTCATTTCCTGGTGTGAAACTGAGAGCTACTAGCAACAGTAGGTACAGACTTAAACGATCAACAGTTCTCTGTTAGAAGGAAAACTCAATTCTTAGAACAGCATGATTCAGAAATGATGGGTTTCCAGAGGAAATGTAGCCTGATCTTGAGAAGACAATTTCTAAATTTAAGGAATCTAAGTGAAATATTCAACTTGACTATTAGGTATATAAATGGATGATTTAATTATATTGTATTGTACTTTCCATTTGTGAATAGTGGCTATACCTTTGTGTAAGTTGTCTGACATTCTATATTTGACATTTAAACAGGAACTGTGGCTGGGTGTTTGGGCATGGAATGCTATCTGCTGCGTTTCTCCCTTTCCACTAAAGCCTCAGTCCACTCACATTTACCATGACTTACCTGCCTTCAATGACTCATTGGTATCCATTTTGGTGCCATACTTTAATTCTTGATGAAATAATTTCTAGCTATACTGCTGAATCCAATTCTCAATGACTATTCACAAAAGCATGGTTCTGGTTATTTTTAATGTCAAAAAATTTTTATACTCTTGACCTAGAGATTCCTATATACATATTCTCTCAAATACATAAAGACACATATTTGTTGCAATAATTTTGTAATAACAAATAACTAGAAGTAATATAAATACCTATCAGTAGGAGAAAAGCTAAATGTAATACATTATGACATTTCCTGATGTTGGAATATTATGCAGCCATTAAAGATATGACATAGATACTATATTTAAAACAAGATGTATTATATATTTAAAAGTATATATTTACACACTGATATGCAAACACATGAATATGCTGAAACTATATTGTTCGGTTCACTTCAGTTCAATCACTCTGTTGTGTCCAACTCTTTGTGACCCCATGAACCTCAGCACGCCAGGCCTCCCTGTCCATCACCAACTCCCGGAGTACACCCAAACCCATGTCCATCGAGTCAGTGATGCCATCCAACCATCTCATCCTCTGTCATCCCCTTCTCCTCCTGCCCTCAATCTTTCCCAGCATCAGGGTCTTTTCTAATGAGTCACTCTTTGCATCAAGTGGCCAAAGTATTGAGTTTCAGCTACAACATCAGCCCTTCCAATGAACACCCAGGACTGATCTCCTTTAGGATGGACTAGTTGGGTCTCCTTGCAGTCCAAGGGACTCTCAAGAGTCTTCCCCAACACCACAGTTCAAAAGCATCAATTCTTCGGTGCTCAGCCTTCTTCACAGTCCAACTCTCACATCCATACATGACTACTGGAAAAACCATAGCCTTGACTAGACGGACTTTTGTTGGTAAAGTAATGTCTCTGCTTTTGAATATGCTGTCTAGGTTCGTCATAACTTTCCTTCCAAGGAATAAACATCTTTTAATTTCATGGCTGCAGTCACCATCTGCAGTGATTTTGGAGCCAAAAAAAAATTAAGTCAGCCACTGTTTTCACTGTTTCCCCATCTATTTGCCATGAAGTGATGGGACCGGATGCCATGATCTTAGTTTTCTGAACGTTGAGCTGTAAGCCAACTTTTTCACTCTCCTCTTTCACTTTCATCAAGAGGCTCTTTAGTTCTTCTTCACTTTCTGCCATAATGGTGGTGTCATCTGCATATCTGAGGTTATTGATATTTCTCCCGGCAATCTTGATTCCGGTTTGTGCTTCCCCCAGCCCAGAGTTTGGCAAACCACTTCAGTATTCTTGCCTTGAGAACCCCACGAACAGTATGAAAAGACAAAAAGATAGGACACTGAAAGATGAACTCCCCAGGTCAGTAGGTGCCCAATATGCTACTGGAGATCAGTGGAGAAATAACTCCAGAAAGAATGAAGGGATGGAGCCAAAGCAAAAGCAACCTTAGTTGTGAATGGGACTGGTAATAGAAGCAAGATTCAATGTTGTAAAGAGCAATATTGCATAGGAACCTGGAATGTTAGGTCCATGAATCAGGGAAAATTGGAAGTGGTCAAACAGGAGATGGCAAGAGTGAAAATCGACATTCTAGGAATCAGTGAACTAACATGGACTGGAATGGGTGAATTTAACTCAGACGACCATTATATCTACTACCGAGGGCAGGAATCCCTTAGAAGAAATGGAGTAGCCATCATTGTCAACAAAAGAGTCTGAAATGCAGTACTTGGATGCAATCTCAAAAATGACAGAACGATCTCTGTTCATTTCCAAGGCAGACCATTCACTATCACGGTAATTCAAATCTATGCCCCGACCAGTAACACTGAAGAAGCTGAAGCTGAACAGTTCTGTGAAGACTTACAAGACCTTCTAAAACTAACACCGAAAAGAGATGTCCTTTTCATTATAAGGGACTGGAATGCAAAAGTAGGAAGTCAAGAAACACCTGGAGTAACAGGCAAATTTGGCCTTGGAGTACAGAATGAAGCAGGGCAAAGGCTAATAGAGTTCTGCCAAGAAACTATATTGAGGAAAAGACTAAGTTGAAGAAGAGCATGGTCTCAAACTGTAAAAAAAATAAACAAAAACTGTATTGACATACACTGAGCACTTGTGGAAAGATGCAAAAAGCAAAAGTGTTAACAAGCTTAATTCTGGGAAACGGGGAAAGGTAAGGGGAGGAGTAAATGGAATTTACATTTAATTCTTATAGTTTTTTGAGTTTGAATAACAACATTTACTTTATAAAAATAAATTAGAAAGATTTCACACATATATTTTAGATATACAAATAAACTACAAAATAGTATGTAAGTTATGATCACATTTCATTTTTTAAAAACTGTAGGCATTTACATGTATTGATAAACACAGGCATGGAGTAATGTGTGCAGCCATAGAACACCACAGAACAACGTATTACTTCAGAATTAAAATATTTTTTGAAAAAGTATTCACTTGATAAGTGCCTCCTAAAATTTTATTTGTAACCACGCTTGCTAACACAAAATATGCAGTAAAATAACCCGGTCATTTTTCAGGTCAATAGTATAATTTCCTGAGGTGCTGTTAATATTATATTTTTAATTCACATAATGCTGTTTCCAACAACTGTAAGATACTGTAACAGAAATAACTCCATTGACAAAATAGGTAAAAAAAAATAGTACCTAATAAGTAAAACTTGCTATTCTGCAGTGGGAATTTTAAAAAATCTTTTAAATATGATTGAAGTATAATAGACATATATTAAAGTGAAAATCATAACCTTGATGAATTATCCCAAAGTGGACATCCCTATGACCACCCCCCAGGTCAAGAAATAGAGCATTACTAGCTTCCTAAAGTCCCCCTCTTAGTCCCTTTTCCATTTCTAAATCCTCCCTTCTCCTGAAAGATAATCAACATTCTGATTTCTATCACCATACATTCATGTTATTTATTTTTTAACTCTATACAAATGAAACAACAGTGGTTAGTTCATTTGCATTGCCTGAATGAATGGTTTACAACGTTACTTCCATATATGCTGCTATGAACATTCTTGTACACACCTTTTGATGGATGTGCACGTCTGTGTGCATTTCTGCCAAGAAGTGGAAATACTGGCTCAGAAGGTATGACTCCGCACAGTTTTAGTAGGTGGTACAAAATAGTTTTCTAACTGACAAATACCAGTTTACATCCCTACCAGCAATACAGGAGTACCTATTGCTTCATATCCTCCTTACACTGTGCTGCCAGGCATTTCTATTTTAGTCATTCCGGTAGATTTGAAGTAAAATCTCTTCATGGTTTTAATTTCCATTCTCCTGAAGAGTAATGATGTCACCTTTTCATATCTTTATTGGCCATTTGGATATCCTCTTTTGTGAAGTTCAAGTCTCCTGCCCACTATTCTTCTGGTAATCTTTTTCTTATTGATCTATAAGATATAAGAGTTCTTCACAAATTCTGGATATGAGCTCTTGCTGATTATATGGTTGCAAATATTGCCTTTTACTGCATGGATTTCATTTTTACTCTCTAATGATTTGACTGGTAGAAGTTCTTAATTTCAATGCAATCTATTTAACATGACGTATAATCACTCTCTTTTTAGACAGTGTTTTTTGGTTTCTGTTCAAGGAAACCACCTATCTTATTGTCCTGAAGATATTCCTGTTTCATTTTCTGCAAGGTTTAATGTTTACATTCCATATTTATCTACAATTTACTTGTAATGGATTTTTATGTATGATATGAAGGGGGAGGTTTCATCTTTTACCATATGGGGAGCCAATTGACTCAATACCACTTACCAAGGATGCCATGTGTCATAAAACAAGAGACCATGTATGTATATGAATCAGTTTTGAAAAATCTTCTCTGGTCTACTGGTCTTTATCTCAATCCTTTTGCCAGTTCACACCCTTAATTACTTTGTTTTTTAATAAATCATGGCTCCTCCATACTTCTTTTTCTTCTTTAAGAAACTTTGCCTTTCCATATAAAACTTTAGAATCAGTTTGTCAGTTTGCTAAAAACCTGCTGGAGTTTTTATTGGGTTCATTTGAATATATTCATTACATTAAACTCGCTAAATTTATGGAGCAGAGACATTACTTTGCCAACAAAGGTCTGTCTAGTCAAGGCTATGGTTTTTCCAGTGGTCATGTATGGATATGAGAGTTGGACTGTGAAGAAAGCTGAGCGCTGAAGAATTGATGCTTTTGAACTGTGGAGTTGGAGAAGACTCTTGAGAGTCCCTTGGACTGCAAGGAGATCCAACTAGTCCATTCTAAAGGAGATCAGTCCTGGGTGTTCTTTGGAAGGAGGGATGCTAAAGCTGAAAGTCCAGTACTTTGGTCACCTCATGCGAAGAGTTGACTCATTGGAAAAGACTCTGACGCTGGGAGGGATTGGGGACGGGAGGAGAAGGGGACGACAGAGGATGAGATGGCTGGATGGCATCACTGACTCGATGGACCTGAGTCTGAGTGAACTCTGAGAGTTGGTGATGGACAGGGAGGCCTGGCGTGCTGCAATTCATGGGGTCGCAAAGAGTCAGACACGACTGAGCAACTGAACTAACTAACTTTACAACAGAGTTTTTCAACGCACACACACATTTATTAAGGGGCTTCTATGCCTTTAATAATGTTTTATAGTTTGGTTTTCTATATAGAGGTGTACATCTTCTAATAAGCTTATTTCTAGGCATTTGATGCTTTTAAAACTATTCTATATGATATCTTTAAATTTTTCCTTTTTTCTAGGTCCTACTTACTCTGGAGTTTGGAGAAATACAATTGATTTTTGTATATTGATTGCATACTCAGCCTTCTTGCTAATTCTCTAATTAATTCTAAAAATTTACCTAAAGATCTTTTTGGACTTTGTTTGACCCAATCTTATCACTTGTGAATAATGTACTTTATTTTTTACTTTCCTGTCCTTCTATGTTTCATATCTTTCTCTTGCCTTATTGTATTGGCTATGACCTTCATTACAATATTGTTTGGACATTAATAAAGGGCATGATTATCTTATCCCAATCTTAAGGAGAAGGTTTTCATCATTTCATCAATAAATACACCATTTTATATAAGGTTTTTTATAGGTGCTTTGTCAGATTAACTATTAATAAATGTACTTCTATTTCTAGTTTCCTAAGAGTTATTTTTTAAATCACAAATGAATGTTGAATGCTATCAAATGCTTTTTCTGCACCGACTATCTTACAATTTTTAGTCTTCAGTTTGTTAACATGATGAATTCACTAACTGGTATTATATTGTTGAATGAGACACGCATTCCAGATTCTTTTAACAGTCATTGTCCTATTCCCTTTTGGACAAAGGCACCTACCTGACAGTCCCTTTTGCAAATCACCTGGGCCTCTCCAGTTTCTCTCCCTCCTCAATTTCTGTCTCTATTTCTCTCATTCGCCAGTACCTCCCCCTACTCCAACATGGGCTTGACACCTGTGGTGTCATTGTAGGTGCTAGTACTTAATAGACACTAAATATTTGTTGACAGTATTTAGATGATTTTATATTAATTAAGACAATCTGCATATATCATACATCACAGAACTCTGTTAGATCTTTTAAGTCTTACAACTGTTTATATCACATTATTAAGAAATAGCCCAACACAATAAAGCATATGTTCAGAATTCCTTTTAATAAAGGAATTTTAAAAAATTTAGGTGCTATGTCTCTATGAGAATATTCTGATTAGGATTTCTGGGGATACTCTATTAAATTATTTGGATTTAGGAATAGGCTTTGGGATCTGAGCGACCTTGGTTCTAATCCCTGCTCTAGGGCAGAAACTTGCTTGGCACATACAAGGCAACTGAGGAGGCCAGTGTGGTGGAGAGGAGAGAAGATGGGACTGCAGGGGGTGAGGCTGGAGAGCTGGGTTGTGGGCACATCATGTGGACGTTGAAGATCACTGTGAGGACTGTGGACTGAACTTATTGAGAGGGCACACTTTTGGGGGGTCTGAGCAAAGAACATGAGCTGACTTGTTTTAGCAGGACAGCTCGGCTGACCCACTGAAACGGGCTGGAGGCAGAAACAGGGAAAACCCCATGACGGACACTGGTGACTACATCAGTCCAGGTGAGTGACAGTGGGGCTCGGCCGGAAGACTGTGAAGGAAAGGGGGCAAGTTCTGAAGGTATTTTGAAAGCAGAACACATGAATTTTCTGAACAACTGAACAAGGTGTTTAAGAAAAAGGGGACTCAAGATTAACTGCAAGGTTAACTCAAGATTAAGTCTGTCCTGAGCCTTTTAGAAGGATGGGATCATTTTGTGAAACGAGAGACTAAGCAGACAGAAGGAACAGGTTGAGGGAGCGGAGTTGATACCAAAAGCTCAGTTCAGGGCAGTTTAAGTCTGTGGTGTCTACTGGCCATCCAAATAGAGAGGCCACATCAGCTCGGAGTTCACAGATTAGAACCAGGCTGGAGATATTTATTTGGGAGCCACTGACCAAGCGATGTTGAAGATGAAACTCCAATACTTTGGCCACCTAATGCAAAGAACTGACTCATTTGAAAAGACCCTGATGCTGGGAAAGATTGAGGGCAGGAGGAGAGGGGGACAACAGATGAGATGGTTGGATGGCATCACTGACTCAATGGACATGGGTTTGGGTAGACTCCGGCAGTTGGTGATGGACAGGGAGGCCTGGCGTGCTGTGGTTCATAGGGTCACAAAGAGTCAGACATGACTGAGCGACTGGACTGAACTGACCAAGTGATGAGAACTAAAGCCAAGGACCTGGATGAGATCACTTCAGGAAGGCATGCAGGTGGAGAAGGAAAGACAGCTGTGGAGTGACCCCTGGCACTTTAATATTTAGAGAGTGGGAAAAGGAAGATGAACAAGTCAGAGAGATTGAGAAGGAGTTGCTTGAAAAGTGTTAGGGAAATCAGACCAGTGTGCCGTCGTAAAGGTCAAGTGCAGGAGATCTTTTAGGAACAGAGGCTCAGCCGTGAGGATTTGCCATCCCAAGGACTGAAGACTAACCGCCAGCTCTCAGGATGCTGTAACAGTTGTGTTACTGACAGGCATACAGATGCAGAAGAGAGGAAGCAATTTCCTTCCCCGAGTGAAGGAGAGGCAGTGCAACGCAGCGTACCAGTAGAGGAGGAGAGGGGTCTTGTGCTGGCCTTATTGCTAGTTGAGAAAATCAGAAGAAAATGCAAAAATACAAAAGTAGTAAGTCAGTATAGTACCAAAGAGGAAGGGGGGATGGGATGAATTGGGAGATTGGAATTGACATATATATATACATATATATACTACTATGTATAAAATAGATAACTAGTGAGAACCTTGGAGAAGGCAATGGCACCCCACTCCAGTACTTTTGCCTGGAAAATCCCATGGATGGAGAAGCCTGGTGGGCTGAAGTCCATGGGGTCGCTAGGGTCGGGCACGACTGAGCGACTTCACTTTCACTTTTCACTTTCATGCATTGGAGAAGGAAATGGCAACCCACTCCAGTGTTCTTGCCTGGAGAATCCCAGTGACGGGGGAGCCTGGTGGGCTGCCATCTATGGAGCTGCACAGAGTTGGACATGACTGAAGTGACTTAGCAGTAGTGAGAACCTACTGTATAGCACAGGGAATGCTATCTCAATGCTCTGTGATGACCTAAGTGGGAAGGAAATCCAGAAAAGAGTGGATCTATGTACAGTTGATTCATTTTGCTGTATAGTAGAAACTAATATAACATTGTAAGGCAATTATACCCCAATTTTTAAAAAAGCAGTAAGCCATCTGAGCAATAAGGAAAAAATATACTAATAAAGCTGTAAAAGTGGAATGAAGGCCTAAGTTTCCTTCTCTGGGGAGTTAATCTTTACAGACTGGGCGCAGGGTAGGGAACTCCTGTTGCTGCTGCTGCTGCTAAGTCACTTCAGTCGTGTCCGACTCTGTGCGACTCCATAGATGGCAGCCTCTTCAAGACCCCATGGACTGCAGCCTACCACGCTCCTCCATCCCTGGGATTTTCCAGGCAAGACTACTGGAGTGGGTTGGATAATGTTAAATTTCATCTCATTATTCAATATGCAATTAAACTTGCTTATCAATCCCTCAGAGAGTATACACACACACATTCCTCTAAGAATATTTTTGAACAGCAAGGGAAAAAAACCTTTAGATTTCAAGGAGACTTTATTTCTACTGTTGCATAAACAAAATGTGATAGGATATTCTTTCACAAGCTTAATGGACAAGTTGGAAATAGAGACCTGAGGCAAAGCCCATAGCAGTGAATGTTCCAGACGCGCATTAATACACAATCGAGGACTAAAATGACTCAGGGTTTAGTGGTTCTGCTTTTGCACTAACACAAGTATTGAGACTTGACTATTCCACAAATTTAAATTCTAAAATTTTAGCTTGATCCATAAATTACATACAAAGTAGTAAAACACTGACTTGGAGATACTAATTTTTTGCAATATCCAGTTTGAGGTTTTTTCCATCTTGAAAAAATCATGAATTATTAAGAATGACTGTACAAGAGATGTTTCATTTAAAAAAATTGTAGAATTTGTATCCTGGGTGAGCATATTTTTCAATAAACACTGTTTCTTAATCTGCTATACCCTAATACAAAATTAAAAGTTAAAAAAAAAAAAGCAAAATAAAACAGAAAAAAAAAAAATAAGCCAACCAGAGTTCTCATGCATACTTGGTTGCTTCTTTTATCAGAGATTACAACAGTTCTGGTCCTACCCGCCCCCTAACCCCTCGATGCAAAGGAGAGTTGGGGTGGGCTGAGCTGAGCTCTGGCTGGGGCAGAGGAACCAACTGTGGACAAAATGAGAGAGGCATTTAGTTACTAAAGGACAAGACTTACCTAGGTCATTGCAATACCAAGATTTGGTAAGTTCTGTTAAATACTGCCCCAGTTTTCACAACAAAACCAAGTCACTTAAGCCTAAGTAACTGAGATGTTTGCTTTTTTTTAGGAACAGTTCAGTATAATATTCAGCTTTGCCTCACACACTGTGCCCTTCACCCAACTAGGTGAGCAATCAGGGCAAAATAACCTGGCTGACCCTTAGTTGCCAAAAGATGTTCCTGACATTGTAATGTTACCACGAGGGAGATTTTAAGTGATCATGAGCCCAAAGCTCTTTGAACTAGGATGACTGGAGTTTAAGAATGATACATCAGCTTCCTACTTCTAATGATCTTTCAAAGATGAGAAAAGAGGCAGAAGTTCCCACACTGATGCAGTGTGGAGTTTTAGTGTTACTGATGAGGTACTTGGATGAAATTTAGAAGAGATGAGCAAAGGTACTTGAAGCCCATGGTCCCTGGCAGCAGATAGCAAATCCCTCCATATTGGGTGCTATGCAAACATATGAGCTCTGCGTTTTCATCTGTGTGGTTAAAGACATTAGCCCTGTTTTCATCAACATGCAAACACAGGCAACTGTATCACCATTAACAATGATGGAAAGAAAGCCAGAGTTGGTAACTGCACATATGTTCAATTATTTTGTTTTAAAATAGTGGTGAAATAGTATTTAACATAATGGAAAACAAAAGCAAGGTAAATAAGGAGAACAGGTGTTAGGGAGTCAATTAATGAGAGACACCACAGACTTCATTACAGTGTTCCTAACAGACTGTATGGGCTTCCCAGGTGGCTCAGCAGTAAAGAATCTGCCTGCCAATGCAAGAGACTCGGGTTTGATTCCTGGGTAGAGGAGATCCTCTGGAGAAGGAAATGGCAACCCACTCCAGTATTTTTGCCTGAAAAATCCCAAGAACAGAGGAGCCTGGCAGGCTACAGTCCACAGAGTTGCAAAAGAGTTGGACATGACTTAGCGACTAAACAACAGACTTATATTCTTATGAGAACTCCACTGCTTCCATCCTGGTGCTCTGACAACACCTGTTTTGAACCAAATGAACATTATGGAGGAATTAAAATCAAACAGTCATGCACGGAAGAAGTCCTACCTGCCTAGCTCCCCAAACACCCTCCTGGATATGCCAGTGTACACCTTTACTTTTTAAATTTATTTTTAATTGCAGCACACACCATGTTACGAGCTAATGGTAATTTTGCTCAGTAATTTAAAAGCCGGATCATGATCAATCAGCATCTCTAATCTCTCTTACCCTCTTCTACTTTTCCATAGCATTTAATCCTTTTTAACATGTTAAATGATTTGCTTATTTATTTATACTATATCCGTTGCTTATTACTTGTCTCATCCCACTAGCAAGTTCTGCTGAGCAAGGGTTGTGTCTCTCTGGCCCCTTGATGTCTTCCAACAACTTAGAACAGTGCTTGGCACACAGAAGCAGATCAATAAATATTTGTCCAATGAATGGAAAAGATTTCTTCTTGAACGCATGTACACCTGTGGTGGATTCATGTCAATCTATGCCAAAACCAATACAGAATTGTAAAGTAAAAATTAAAAATAAATAAATAAAAAAAAAAAAAAAAAAAAAAGATTAGGCACTCTCCCTTGCTTCCAAGGTAGGCTTATAAGGTTAAATGGCCTGTTTTGACATCTTTGACTTAATATTTGATCTGTTTTTATCTTACTTGGCACACAGCTCTGTCCAGTTTTCTAAAAACAATCCAGCAGTATTTTCTGTAATCACCTTACCACACTGACTTTCTTGATACTCAAAGAACAATCATCCTTATGCCTTAAACCAACAGTTGGCTTCACTCAAATATCTTTCAATTTCACTGTGATTTCTTTTGTTCTGTTTGTTAATGACTTGGATGACTTTTAAAAGATATTCTTTCTCTGTTGACATCTCTTTGTGGAAAATTGTTAGTATCTCTATTCTTTCCAAATTTTTTTTCTTAGTGTGACTAGACCCTTATCTTTTGATCCTTATTCTTAGAGATCCAGTCAATGTTTATTGTTTATATTTTACTCTTTCAAATTCTCAATCACTACATCGTATGTGTATGTGCATCTATATAAAACTATCTTTATTCTTGTAGGAATGTCTTAGTGCTGAGACACGATTACTTTAAAACATTTTTATTTTGCCCTTTATAACTGTTTTTTGGTAGGCTATTTGAGTTTTTTTTCCTGCTCTGCAGTCATTTGTCTTGACTCCAAATAATCCTGGTTTGAAAAAGTAGGTTAACTGAGATGCTGAGAGTGATGCACATTTTTGAGATCTTGCCCTGATGCCTTCCATGACAAATAAAACATCTTGTGATGTCTGAAAAAACTTTTCCTCTCCCTACATCCATATGTCTGCCATTTCTTAATTTTTCTGTTGGCTAATTTAAAATGTGCCTATCAAAGGCACGGTACCTTGAGAGTTCTACAAATTAATTCTGTATCAGGTTGGCAATCTATCTAGGTCCAAAAGGAGATAGTTATGAACTCTTGGCTCCATGTATTATTTTATCATAAAACTTTGAAATTCTGTTTCAAAAGAATCTTTGGCATTATGTTTGTGGGTTATGCTAGCAACAATGTAATGTCAGATTTTTTTCTCCCGACTCTTAGTTTTCCCCGTTAGAAATATTCACTTCAGAAGATATATTCTTAAAAAATTATTTATTTGACTGTGTAGGGTCTTAGTTGCAGCATGTGGGATCTTTCATTGCAGCACACAAACTCTCTAGTTGTGGCATGCAGGCCCAGTAGTTGCTGCACAGAGCCTCAGTTGCCCCACAGCATGCGGGATCTTAGGTGCCCAATCAGAAACTGAACCTGCATCCCTGGATTGCAAGATGGATTCTTAACCACTGGAACCACCAGGGAAGTTCTTAGAAGAGATAGTCTTGATTTATTCTGTTTCTGTAACTCCCAAGCTGTATTGTGTTCCCACTTTCATGGACCATCTAGATCCCTTGCTATTCCAGGGCTACCAAATTTTAAGTTGTTTGGGATGATGGAGATCTTTCAACTTTTGACTGCTATTTTCCTTCTTTTGGTCTAGTCACATCAAAGATGTCTGCTCCCCAAACCAACCTTTACTTCCTTGGCTCTCAGAAGTCAGGCATACTAATACCATAAGTAATGATATAAAATGTGATGGCTCATCTTTGGTAGCTCATTTCAAAAGGGCTACTGCTCTTCCAGCCTTTTTTTTTTTTTTTTGGTTCTTATTGGGTTAAGTTCAGGTCAATTACTCTGAGACAAAATGTGCTCTTTCCATGTCAGCTTCCAGTAAGGACCCTTTCAGATATAAGTCACTGATGGAAGTTATCAATCATGGAAGGTACTTGAAAATATATATACTTTCCAGACATAACCATCACAGCAAGACAGTAACTATGGAGTTACAAGCACCCCATAGTCTATCATAAAAAACTTTATAATGGAGCATGAGAGAAAAGACAGGGACCAATTGATTATGAAATAAAGATAATTAAAACCTTGATGGTTGGATACTACAGAAATCAATGCAGCAGATCAGGAGGAATGCAGAGAAAAAGAACCTTCTGAAGGAATCTCTTGTGTTCATGGAATTGCTCATGTAGAGAAGAGGGGATATGGAAAGAATTACAAGTCACTCAAAATGGTATACATCATGAGAAAACTTACAGAAATGTTGAATGTATAACCAAGTGCTCACTAAAATATTTCTGCTCATTATTTTTCTGAAGGCTAACATTTCCTTTAAAATGGCAACCCACTCCAGTGTTCTTGCCTGGAGAATCCCAGGGACAGGGGAGCCTGGTGGGCTGCTGTCTCTGGGGTCGCACAGAGTCAGACACGACTGAAGTGACTTAGCAGCAGCAGCAGCAGCAGCAACATTTCCTTTATGCTTCAGAACTCTGTTTTGGCAAAGCCGTGGGTATGCTTTAATGTTAACCAAGTACAACAGAATTTGAAGGTGGGGTTTGTTTAGTCACAGTGTCAGCTGAGTCCCAGTCTAGACTATTCTCAACTGGGTGATGGCAGCCTCTCTGAATCTGTATCTACACATATGAGATGGGAATAATGTCAGTGAGCGCTGTTAATGAAGCTCAAATAAAACCATGTTGAGAGTAGATTATAAAGGCTCTAAAAATTGTATAAAAGGCTCTACATCTTTTCCTTTTATTCTTTTTTGTTCTCAGATCTAAACACAGGGGATATGTGATTCGCCATTTTCTCGTGGAAAGCAGCTTTCATTCTTCATCTGGAACGCAACAGCAATCATTCTCCAGTTAGATCGAAATGACTGAATTGCAAGGTGAACTGTGTTGGGGACTAGCTCATTTTCCCTCACCTCCAGCACCCTCCTTTCCCAGATCAAGCAATTTTCCTGTGTAATGAACTGTATCTGCTATCAAGTGGCCTGGAAATTAAGAGGTCCCAAGCATCTCCCAGATCCTTGTTCCCTATTTGGTATCATGATGTCTTTTGCTGTTACACCGTTGATCTGTGTTTTCCAGGGCTCTGCAAAGGAGAAATGCAACAATGAATGGAACTCCAGAACAATTCTGTATCTGGGGGAAGAGCTTCAGTTGATTTTTGAATTATTCACGGGATGGTTTTCTAGCTAATGGGTTGTCCAATTCTTTGCATCAAGTGCTTCTGTCTGGTTGATAACATTTTGGTCAGTTCGATGCTGACTGGCAGTGGAAGGGGAGAGGATGCAAAGCAGGACATGCGTTATAATCAACAGCAACCCCCAAAGTGAACTGTAGTGGTTTGATTTACATCCATAATGCACCCAAAGTCTGCAGAAAGTTAGCTTGAGGGAGGACAAAAATATAAGTCAACTAGGGACAAAGAAAAACAGTAATTCAGGCCATGTTCTCTTGACTTATTATGACTTCTGTAGGGACAGAAAATAAAATGAGGAACTAATCAATTTATTCAACTGTCTCATGACATTAATTATATTTTTCTCCTATAGTCAAAGTTTCTCATCTTTTTCTGTTAGTAGACGGTATCTGAGTAATTTCTTCTACTAACCATTTCTGTTATTTATAAAGTTTATGATAGCATTTGATATTTTATATTCATATATTAGGAAGCTTCCCTGATGGCTCAGTGGTAAAGAATCTGCCCACAATACAGGAGACACAGGAGATGCAGGTTTGATCCCTGAGACAGGAAGGTTCCCTGCACGAAGGCATGGCGACCCATTCCAGTATTTTTGCCTGGAGAATCCCATGGACAGAGGAGCCTGGTGGGCTGCAGTTAATAGTGTCGCAGAGTAGGACAAGACTGAAGTGACTTAGCACGCATGCATTTATATGTTACTTTTTAGCATTTACTAAATATGTCCCTGGTTAGCTATGTGAAAATATGAGTCAGAAAATCTTTTGTATCATTGTAATATTATCTGAAATTATATTTCAGATATTTGAATATCTGAAAAATATCAGTAACAGATATTTGTCAGTGACTTTACCAGTCAAAAGCATAATACTGGATTGGTAGAATCAGAAAATAAGTTGAGCTACTCAAGAGAAAAAAATACTTATCTAATGACACTCATTAATTCAACATATACAAAATGACTAAATTCCACAACTATTTACATTAAAATAATATAAATAAAATAATGTAAATGACTAGTTTTAAGTAACAGCAAAATGTATTGAATAATGTTGATTCAAAGTGTGGGTGTGCTCCATACTATTTTAAATAGGAATGATTTTACCTATAACTACAATATTGCTACTGAAAGTAAAACACCACAGTTATCTAAAGTTATACAGCAAAATGTGAAACAATATCAAAGTTAGGAGTAAATAATAATTTGGTTATTTGTGGGCATTTTTAATGGTCTGTTGGGAGCACTTTATAAGGTAATCTAGAAGGAAAAATGTGACTAAATTCAATTGCATTTGACAGTTGGCTGAAATCCTGGAAGATAATTTCAGAGACAAAACTGGTCATAAAACCAAAGCCAGTCCTTTGCAAAAGCCTTCAGAAAGGAAAAGCAAATATTTTTTCAAAAGTTTATCATGGTGGTTTTAAAATAATAGTTAAATATTTGATATGCCATTTTAGTTCAGACCTCTTTTTCCTCTTTTTTTAATCTATTTTGGTTTTTGACATTTTCCTTGTTTAAAGTCACCTCCATTAGAGGATGAACAAGAGAAAGGAAAGAAATTAAAAATAATCAATTTAATATATTTTACTGAAATGAGTTAATATTAGAGGTTCAAATAAAATACAAAGGAGCTAATTATTCAAAACTCCTTAACATTTGACTTTAGGAAGTATTTTTATATTGATACAGGTTTGCACAGTAAAACTTCAAATCTTGATGTCTTACAGTTTTCAAAATAACCTCCACACACATGATCTCATGTCATACTTACCAAGGCCCTGTGAATATGTAGGGGATTTTAGTTTATGTAGGGGAACTAGGTTTAATTCTGCAGAGAAGGAACCTGGGGTCAAAGAAGTTAGATGATTTGCCTAAGGATCCAACCAGTCCATTCTAAAGGAGATCAGTCCTGGGTGTTCTTCGGAAGGAATGATGCTAAAGCTGAAACTCCAGTACTTTGGCCACCTCATGCAGAGTTGACTCATTGGGAAAGACTCTGATGCTGGGAGGGATTGGGGGCAGGAGGAGAAGGGGACGACAGAGGATGAGATGGCTGGATGGCATCACCGACTCGATGGACGTTGAGTTTGAGTGAACTCCAGGAGTTGGTGATGGACAGGGAGGCCTGGCATGCTGCAAGTCGTGGGCTCGCAAAGAGTCGGACACAACTGAGCGACTGAACTGAACTGATGCCTACAATAAACCGCTGAGTGTGGACTCTCAAATCTCATGTATTCATTCACTCATTCATCCATCTTTGGCTAACTGAGCTTCCTTTCCCTAAGTTCTCTTTGTTGGATAAAAGCAATCTCTTTGATAGAGAAATAAAAACCACCTGAGTTAAGAATGTACTATAGAAACGCAGCAAAATGGGAAAGTGCCCAGAATTGTATGGTTAGGACATGAATCAAAAGTAAAAATATTGGCTAACAGAGATTTGCAGTTTTGTCAGACCATGCTATCCTTACACTCATCAGCAGGGCTAAGAGCTGGCTGTCTCCCTACTTCACAGCTTTAAATGGAATCCCTTTTCCATGTTCTTGAGCATCATCATCTTTCTAGCTTATGCACAGGCATGTATATGTGTGTGTACAATTATGAGGATAAAATAAATGGTAGATAACTATACACTCTGTTATCTTGCCATTTTATCTAACTTTCATTTTCTTTTTGAGTTTTTCAGATCAACTGTTCCATTCTTTTTTTACTTTAAAAAATTTATTTATTTTTGGCTGAGCTGGGTCTTCATTGCTGCTCACAGGCTTCAGTAGTTGCAGCTCTCTGGCTCTAGAGCCCAGGCTCAGTAGTTTTGGTGCACAGGCTTAGTTGCCCCACACCACATGGGATCTTCCCCAACCAAGGATCAAACCCAAGTCCCATGCATTGGCATGCAGATTCTTAACCACTGGGCCACCAGAGAAGTCCCATGCTCCATTCTTTTTAAATGATTGCATAGTATTCCTAGGAATGCCTCTGGATTAATTTCCAGTTTATTTGATAGCCAAATATACTTTTTCAAGTATTCTAAAATTGCTAACCTTTGCTATTATAGAAAAGGAATCTTTGCAGTTAACTGATTATTCCATAAGAGCAAGTGAGAATTTTGAAACTTACAAAAGTTATAAATACTCTCATTTTACTAGACATTTATTTTAAAATCCAGTGATAAGCTTAGTTAGAACATAAATGAAATACAAACTGTTCTTGCACTAATAAGGGAATTTAAAATAAAAAATGAATAAACACACACATTTTGAATACTAGGCATGAAAGCGCTTGAATAGGTCTCAAGATTCAGGGATGGAATTATTAATGTTTTAATCCAGTATGGAATTTACTATATATTCATATATGTTGTTAGTTCATTTAAGTGTCTTCCTATAGATTCTAAAGCATAGAATGATCTGTATGATTCCAAGCAGTGTGAATAAACTACCTATTTTCAAAAATTTTTAGTCTTGGTGAGACCAATTCTTATATTTCCAGTGGCATCATAAGTTGATACAACTCTTTTCAAAAGCATGCTGATGACAAGCTTAAAAATATGTAACCATGTTCATTTTCATTGACTAAATAATTCCAGTGTTAAAGAGTATTTCTCTAGAAGATGACAAAAAGCATACAATAGTGTTCATTTTTCACAACAACAACAAAAAATCTGGATGTAACGTAAATGTTCAACAAGATATAATTGGTTTAGTAAATTATATCAATTTGAGGAATGTTACAGGTTAAGTAGGACTAAGGGCTTCCCTGGGGGCTCAGACGGTAAAGCATCTGCCTACAATGTGGGAGACCAGGGTTCAATCCCTGGGTCGGGAAGATCCTCTGGAGAAGAAAATGGCAACCCACTCTAGTACTCTTGCCTGGAAAATCCCATGGATGGAGGAGCATGGTAGGCTACAGTCCATGGGGTCGAAAAGAGTTGGACATGACTGAGCGACTTCACAGTGAAAAAAAAAAATTCAGTCATAAAGGCTATGTGCCTACCTGGGAAAATGTATTTGATATGTTCAGTGAGAGCAGGATAACGCTAAATTATACACCGTTCTTATACACATGTATGGCAAAACCCAGGCATTATCATAACTGTATAAATTACAAGTGAAAAGTGAACAGTCCTAAGTTGGGGCTGGGGTAGTAGTGACTGTTTTCATCCCAAGTATTGTGTGATATTATAGCGTCTCCCCAGACCTCTCCTGAGTCCATCCCACCCTCGTGCAGAGCAGGAGGTTGAGAGAGAAGACAAACCAGAACCGTACAAGGGTGCAGAGGTGAGCAAGGGAGCAGCACCGCCTGCAGACCTACAGGTGCTCCGGATCCTCACTCCTGACCAGCTGCTCCCCGACTCCAGGATTCCATGGGGAAAATCCCACTCACATCCTTATTGTAGATTCCTTTTTCTTGGGCCACGTTTTTATTTATTATTCCCTATTTTTGTTTTTATTGGGTTTCCCAGATGGCTCAAT
Organism: Oryx dammah; assembly: GCF_014754425.2. Taxonomy (NCBI): domain Eukaryota; kingdom Metazoa; phylum Chordata; class Mammalia; order Artiodactyla; family Bovidae; genus Oryx; species Oryx dammah. The sequence continues at coordinate 49,417,468 of NW_024070194.1, forward strand.
GATAAACATTCCACCTGCAAAGCGGGAGACATGGATTCGTTCGATCCTTGGGTGGGGAAGATTCCCTGCAGAAGGAAATGGCAATCTACTTCAGTTTTCTTGCCTGGAGAATCCCATGGACAGTGGAGCCTGGCGGGCTACATTTTTTAACTGCAGTAAAATTGCTTTACAGTGTTGTGTTCGTTTCTGCTGTTACAACGCTAATCAGCATATGAACGCTCCCTCCCACCTCTGCACCCCCCAGCTCCAAGCCATCACACACCACAGAGCTGAGCTCCCTGAGCTATACAGCAGGTTCCCAGCAGGTTCCCGATAGCTACCTGCTTTACACGTGGTAGTGTGTATGTCAGTCCTACTCTCCCAGTTCACCCCCCCTCCCCTTCCTGACCTGTGTCCACAGGTCCATTCTGTGTCTGCACCTCTACTCTTGGCTTGACCCACTTTGAATTGGTGTCTGTTACAAATCAAGAAATGAAGAATTTTTAATATCCCTTTCATAATCTGTAATCTGCATTTTTAAAAGCCCCACACACGATCTAACTGCACGGCAAATAGTGTTACTCATTCTAGGAAAAGGAGCTCACTTACTGTGTAGACAGATGTTCTAGAGATAATATAACTAATGTGAGCCAATAGTATTTCTAGACAACCTAACCAACTGATGTTAAACAAACAACATGTTAATATCATCTTCTCTTTCTGCCTTTTAATTAGAATCATTCCACCTACACCTGAAGTGACATTTTCAGGGATAAAAATTATCTTATCCTTTAGCCTGAACAGAAAGGCACTGTGTAGGAATGCTAGTAGATTATGCTCGTAACATCTGACTCATCTGACTCTGATCTTCGCCCAAGAATTTGGTTTTCTTGTAGTACCCATCATGTTTGCCATGAGCCAAGCAGCATGTAAAACTTCACATGTAATATCTCATTTGCTCTTCACAAAGCCCCTCCACCAGAATGATGCATGAATGGCAGGCACTTTCAGTCTTTTCCATAATTAACCAAGTGTTCTTCCCATTAGACAGGCATTGCTTTTGGTATCAGAAATACAAAGATGAACAGCCTCAGACTAGGGAGAGAGAGAGAGATGTGAAACAGTCAAGATGGTCAATGCTCACCATAGTGGAAGGTACGACGTGCTCTGAAGCAGCTGAGGGAATTACCAGCTATGTGGGGCTGGTGGCACAATTCTCAAGGACTCTGATACAACTGGAGAAGTGCTGAGATAAGGTGAAAACTAGGGAAAGAAAACCGACTTGCCTTCCTGAAAATACGTGAGGTAACCTGGAAGACACCAGGATTTGAATGGAGAGGATGTGAGCTTTTATGAGTTGGGCTGTAGTAAATGGGATAGTGGGGAAAAAAGCCGAGTATTAAAAGGTACATCGGAGAAACTTTCAAAAAATATTTATTCATTTAGTACATAATTTTGAGATCCTACCATGTACTGAGGCAGTATTAGGAGCTAGTAAGAACACTGCAAGGATGTATAACCTGAAACAATTCTACTATATTAGAAATGATAATTATGCTTTACATTGCTTTTAATATTATTATACTACTTGCTAATATAATCTGGAAATGTTATCTTCCATCTGTGCTTCGTTTGGATAGTCACAGCTTGTATTGCTTTTACTTGCTCAGTTATTCCTTTGTAAATGATTATTCAAGAGGAAAATAAAAACTTCTAAAATTCTCTTGATGTTTGCTGTTCTGCTCACCCCCTCATCCCCCATGCCCAGAACACTAATTAACATCATGTACAACATGGACACTCTTGATTTTAAAAAAAACCTTTCCATGGCTACAACTCGTCACTATAAAAGCTTAGCATCTTCATAGTATCTGTTTCCTGCCCACCCACCTCTGCAGCCTCTTCTGGAACATGTGGGTTTTTTATTCGACGCATTCATTCTACTGGACTTGCCACCTCCCCCTACCCCTGCTCCACAATACACTACTTTCATCGGGAGATTTCTGCCTATGTTATGACTTTTAACACACTTCTCTCCTCCTCCTGACAAATTCCATCACTTCTTCAAGACTTCCTTGACTCCAGATGACTTTAGGTGTCTCTTGCAGACATTTGTGCAGAAGCCTCTCTGTCCACTTGTTTATTCCACAATCCTCCAAGCTTCTTGAGGCTGGGGACCAAAATCAGGCATTTATAGCCTCACCCAACACCTGTCACGTTAGAATACGGTCAAGAACATTAGGTGGGGGGGAGAAAAGAATATTAGCTGAATAAATGAACCAAAGGATAATTATTAAAACTTCTATGTGGCCCAATGCTAAATGTTATATAAAAAATGACCACTTAGTGAAATGCTTTATAGCTGCTTATCAATTAAGATGAACTGATTAATCAACACAAACATACTTCTCAATCACAAAGCTTAAAGCTTGCATCCTTTGGGAGGCATAGTGCCTCCCAAAGATGTCTATGCCCTAATGTCCTGGGCACAGACTGGATGTATACGTCAGGTCATCAGGCAAAGAGAAAATAAGGGTGCAGATGGGATAAGCCTAATCATAATCAGCTGACCTTAAAATGGGATGACACCTTGAATGAGCCAGGTGGACCTAATCTGATCGCAAAGGCCCTCAGTCGTGGAAGAGGGAGGCAGGATTAGAGCCAGTGATCGGGCAGCATGACATGCATGGGCTCTGCCCGGTGCTGCTGGCTTTGAAGATGGAAGCTGCCCAAGAGTCGAAGGATGGGGAGGGACCTAGGAAGCTGGAAAAGGCCAGGAAATGGTTTCTCCATTAGAGCCTTCAGCAGAAACCCAATCATGCCAACATCTTCATTTTGGTCCAGTGAGCCCCATTCTGGCTTCTGATTTCCAGAAACGTAGGATAATGTATTTGTGTTAAGCCACCAAGTTTGTGTTTTTTGTTTTTTGTTTTTTTAACAGCAGTAACAGGAAACTAATTCACATACCTATACCAAACAGGATTAACTTTGGCTGCATGTGACAGAAAACCCACAACAGCAGCTGAAAAAAGATGTCAGTTGACTTGTCTCTGTAACAGAGACCTGGAGGCAGAAGTTACAAGCTTTCCTGTGGCGTCAGGGACTCAGGCTCCTCTATCTTGTTGGTGTGCCTTCCTTAACCTGACGGTACTCTGGCCAGCAGGTCTGATTCCAGCCAGCAGAAAGAGAAGGAATGGTGAACCACTTCTCTTGAGACTTCATCAACCAGCACATCACTCACAGACCAGGACTGAGCAGCACAGTAGCAGTGAGGTAGGTGCAAGGACCATTCCGGGGCCGTGTGATAAGCGTGGATGGTTCCATTATTGAAGAAACTGATGAGAACAACCATTTTCTCCATCTTACTACTGAAGCACTAATTCCCCCGGCCCATTGTTTGAAGCATATGAAAGCAGTTTCTCTTACTTTAGATCAACCAAGGCAGGAGGCTTCCTGACAAAAACAGTAACTGAATAAGTGTATGTCGTAGACTCCAGCACATTCTACGCAGCATCTGCCAGATTTTGCATGTACACTTATTAGGATATGAGTATATGCCTGACAATGATGACATAAGGCATCTACCTCACATTCAAACTTTAGTGTTGTAATTCATGGAAACAATTCTTGATTAGAAATAGGATAAAAACACATTTCTAGGTGTGTACAACTCAGGGGCCTGGCAGGCAACAGATGGCACACTCCAAGGGTAAATCGAAGAGAGTCTGATAAAGAGACTCTTACAGTGATGTGGGAAGGCATTAGGGGAACCAGCAAGGGATAAGGACTCACAACTATAAGGAGGAAGCCATGGCCATCTCTAGGCCTGAGGGGACAAAGGGAAGGAGCCGTTTCTGGTACTTGCTAAGACCTGTAGCCATGGGACAGGACTGTCTGACCCAAGCCATGGCCTTAGGTAGAGGAATGAAGTTTCTGCCAAAAGCCACAGACAGGCAGGAGGGCGTGTGGGGAAGGTTAAATTAATATCCTGACCTCTCTCTCTTTCCTTCCTCTGATCATCTGCCAATGCCTCCAAACTGGCTGAAACCGAACAGAAACCAAAGGGCAAAGGGGCTTGGGGGATGTGGTCCACAGAAACCAGTTTTTCACGGCACAGAAATGCAGTGAAGGAATTCTGAGGGTCAGAGGATAACCAGCAGTTTTTCATTCTTCATAAAATTTTTCTGTAAAAGCATTTTACAGGGCGGGGATGATTAAAAAAACCTTGAACAAAAACAGAAAGGGAACTGACCCAAAGAGATCTGGGCTAGACCTGGGATAAAGAGAATGATTAACACGTGAGACAGTCCAGAGGGGCACAGGTGTGATCTATTTATTTAAGTGAGACAACAAGAGGGAGCAAAGAAATTGAGGTATAAGATGAAAAAATGAGAAGTGCCTGATCAGGAGCCTTAAAGCTGTGGATCTATCTGAACACAGTGTTTCTAATTGCTGACTGTTCCATGTGAGCATAACACAATGATGGGACATCTAAAACCTGTTACTGACTGCAAATATTCTTAATATGTATACTGAAAGGATGGAATAGAGGCAATGATTATAACTGAAGGTCTGTGGAATACAGAAGGCCAGGACTGTAGGTCAAAGAAATAGTAATACTCTGTAGCAGAACCAATCAGCTGCAAAAAATAAGCCAAGATGACAGAGAAAAGAAATACATTGAGACAAAAGGGAAAAAACAGCAGTAGAAACCTGATATCAGACCTCCGATACCACAAGATTCTTAAAATTCCATCAAATCCTAAACATGCACGTTGCCTCCCCATCTCTAGTGCAAATTACCTACCTATAGTTGTTAAGTATACGAAAAAAATGCTATTCATGTTCATAAAGGATTTCAGTAATAGAAACTATGACCTATCTTCTGTAGAGGCAGCCTTTGAAAGCAATCGTTTTAAGTATTGTGATTTTATAGAAACTACTTTTTAGATGTTCATTAACTGCCTTCAAACAATTCTGTCTGCATTTATTTATACTTAACATCTGTTAGAAATGTTCCTGAAAAACTGTCCTCCAAATAAGAAGCCCCAGGGGTTAAGATTTCAGAAATTTACATGAAAAATAGGAGCTTTATTCCCCAGAGAGGGAAAATCTGTTTCATGATGCAATATATAATAAAATCATATGAAGGTTTGAGGACACCTGTCCCTATTACTGCCTCCTGGGAGGCTTCATTAGAAAAGTGCGTGTGGGTCCTTAGGCCAGCTGTTGGTTCTGCATCACATGGTAGCCATGTTTACTTCCAGACGCGGTGACGCAGAGTTGCCCTCTCTGAATCCCCGAGAAGCACACATCCCGGGTCACTACTGAGCCACAGACTGAGAGCACCTCTCTGCGGGGCTTCTACATTCTTTCCTTTGATGGATAACATGTCTCAGACGGATTCTTTTCAAGACTTTAAGATTTTTTTAAAATTACAAGTTAATGTAGTCAACTTATTTCATGAAATAGATATATTATCTTTCCATGAAAATAACTGATTTCTTATTTTGACAAAGATTATAGAATATTATCCTGGAGGAGGAAATGGCAACACACTCCAGTAGTCTTGCCTGGGAAATCCCATGGACAGAGGAGCCTGGCGAGCTACAGCCCATGGGGTCGCAAGAGTCAGACACCACTGAGCAACAGAAGATGCACACACAGAATATTCTACTTCTCGAGTGTGTTCAGAAAGTGAGCTACGTGGAAATCATGTGCTCCAAGTGGAACACCATGAAATATGCACATTTTAAACTATGTCAAATTTTATCCTACTGTATACATGAATCTTACATGGAATGCGAATAGCAGGTGCAAAGGATTTATGAAAAATTTATAGAAAAAACTCAATATTGAAAATATTCCACCGATTTACATTTTCCCTGTAAATTTAGAAAAGATTACAGTAATTCATTTTTAGCAGAATACCTCTCCTTCAGCATGTGCAATCCCAGTGCTCTCCAGAAGCAGTGTTAACATTTCAGTGACATTAAAATTAGGAGTACACATTGAATATACATTGTATAATGACACCACAAATACTAAAAACCAACAGTACAGGGCACATGTTAAACTCTAACTAGTATCCCCATTTTGTTTAAGGAAACCTAAATTTTGAAGTATAATTGACTAAACAAACCCAAATCTTAAAACATTTAAAAATTCCTTTTCTAAAGTTCTTCACAAGATTTTTTCCCAATTCTTCAGTTATATTTAAGAGATAAGAAGCAACCATCACATAGGTATCAGGTTTAAAGCTTAGAGTTCAATAATTTGGGGAACATCATAGTAAATAAAGTGCATTTAAACATATATTATGTTTACAATCTAACTGTTGTTATTGTTCAGTTGCTAAGTCATGTCTGACTCCATGTGATACCACGGACGGCAGCATGCCAGGATCCTTTGTCCTCCACTAACCCATTACTACAGGATTTTTTTTTAAAAACTGAAATTTTGTATTATAAAATTTGGTATATCAGTATTTCCTGCACATATTTAAAAAACAGGAGCAGGATTAATCATTTGGGGGAAAAATGGCTGTGGAGAATCTAAAATCTAGAGCCATAATTTTCAAAATAAGGCAGGATATAAATGACAGTAAATGGCTTTCACATCCATAATTTCAACAGCCCCTAAGAATTAATGTGATGAAGGCAGATTAACCACCCTTAGTTTATAGCCAAGAACAGATCCATAAAAGGTCAATAGTACTAACTTAAAAAAAAATTACTTATCAAGTATTTGCTATGTGACTAGGTTCCCTGCCAGGTACTGAGGGCACAGAAATGAACAAGCAAGCAAAAGGTGGAAAAAAGGTATCTGTCTGCAAGGAGCTGAATAGTCTGGCCCAAACTAAGTAAACCACTAACCATCAAAGACGGTTTAACTCCTACTTGGTTTATTCCTTCACTTGGTATCTGGTTTCAAGGTGAGGATGAATACAGAAGGGGCTTCCCAGGCAGCTCACTGGTAAAGAACCTGCCTGCCAATGAGGAGACACAGGAGATGCAGGTTCGACCCCTGGGTCAGGAAGATCCCCTGGAAGAGTGAATGGCAATCCACTCCAGGATTCTTGCCAGGATAATCCCATGGAAAGAGGAGCCTGGCAGGCTACAGTCCATGGGATTGCAAAGAGCCCAACACAACTGAGCAGACTCCCATGAACACAGAAGAAAGCTTAGTAGGTGGATCAGGACAGGTTACTTCAGAAAAAGGTGTGATACTTCCTAAGTTTAAGTGAAATGTACTTTTTTCCCCTTTCTCTGGGTAGCTGTAAAAAAAGGGTGTGTGTGGGTGTGTGTGTGTGTTGAGAGGCAGGGCAGGGATGTGTGTGTATGCTGAGAGGAGGGGCAAGGATGTGTATGTGTATGTTGAGAGGTGGGTCAGGGAGATGGTGTGTGTGTGTGTTGAGGGGGGGCAGGGATGTGTGATTGTGTGTGTTGAGAGGTGGGGCAGGGATGTGTGTGTGTGTGTGTTGAGAGGTGGGGCAGGGATGTCAGCAAGGGATAAAGTCTAAGCTGATTCAGAAGCCTGCAACTGAAGAACACAGCTTTTGGGAGGGTAGGGAAAAATTACCGCTTGAACCAAGCAATGCATGAGCCTCGTTCTGGTTTTCACATGTACAAGTTCGGTGAACATGGGATTGACGAGATCAGGACTGCCTGTACTTAAGCTGATCATTAAGAGTGATGATTCTAGCTTTGGTACTGAGGAAGAGACCAGACACACAGACATAAAGCACAGCAAAGAACAGTTACAGTCCCCTTTCATGCACCAATAAATAACACATCCACTTATCAAAATGCCAAAGCAAACGTGGGAGAGAAAATTTTCATCTATATTCAGGATTAAACTTTCTAATTTTAAATTACTAGACTTCAGCTGTAAATTTATTTCAGATGAAAGGTTTGGAGAGATTATTAATGAATCTTCCAAAAGCTTGGACGGTGTTCAAAAAATTAACATAATAAAAAAGTCCTGCCGTCGGCATGACAAAAATCATAGGCATAAATTTGTTGAGCACCTACTGTGACAGCACTGTGCCAGGTTAACTGTTACTTCTAATACTTTGTGACGTTTCAGTCTTCTCAACTTCTTTATCTATCATCTCTTACAATGTTCATTTATAACTCTTTTATTATTCGAAACACAGCTCAGCTGTATTCCCTCAAGTTGGTCCCAAAGACATTTCCTCGTTTGAAGGCGGGGAGGAGGGGAGAGCAAAGTCTCTACTGAATACTGAAGACGTGACCTTCTTGGTATTTGTGCTGGTATCTACGTGGTCTTTCAGAAATCCGTGAACTTGTACGCAGTTCGAGATAAGATCGCCATCCATCACCTGCCAAGACCACACCTGCCAGCCCTCGTTTCACGCCATAAGTTTCTGCACAGCGACCGCTGCCTTCCCAGATACTAAATTGTGGCCTGTTAACACCTTAACTCTTAAGTCTGCGGACCTCGGATCTGGCCGAGGTACTGGGGGGTGGGGGGGGCCTCAGGGAGGAGGGCGCGGCCTGGGGGCGGGGGCGGCCGAGGTGACAGCAGGTGAGCGCCCAGCGCGCAGGAGGAAGTGAGACAGGCCGGCGTGGGGATTACTCATTCCGCTTCACCGCCGAGGTGGTTCGCAAGCGGAACTTCTCGCCCCTCTTTCAGTCCAGCTGAACTTCTACCTCGTTGAAGTCACTTCCCACCCCCGGTTTGCTCGGGGGCGGGGAGGGGAACCGTGCGTCCGAGGAGGGGCAGGGAGTCCGACGTGCGGGGTCAGGGAATCTCGGGACGCCGCGTGTCCCGAACCAGCCGCCCGCCAGACCCGCCTGCCCGCCCCTCGATTGCGAGGCATCCCCGGGCGGCCGGGGTTGCGTGAACCGCCACCCCCTTCCACCCCGCCCCCCGTAAGGCAGAAGGAAGACAGGTCGATCCCGCCACTCCGGGGGCGGCTCCGAGGGCACGGGATAACGGCGAGAATCAGCTAGACCCGAACGTGCCCCTGGCGGCCGCAGCGGGTGTGGCCAGTTCAGAGCTCCTATTTTACCTTTCTCGGCTCCGACGGCCAGTCGCCCTTCGGACCACGTCCGCACGGTTCCCCCGCGCCCCCACCCCGCCACCCCCGCCCGCGACACCTGGAGGAAACTTTTTCCTCGCCCCTCCATGCAAACTCAGCTGCTCCCCCGTCTGCCGCAAACCGTCCTCTCCCTAGCAACAAGGTTCCGGCCGTAGAGCGAGTGGCTCTAGGTGTAAGGAAGGTGATGTCGTAAAGCCGCGAGTGTCGTAAACCAGGTGCGGTGGGGAGGGGGGAGGGGTGGAGGCGGAGGGGCGGGGGGGGGGAAGGGGGAGGGAGGGAGGGGGAGGAGGTGACTCGAGCATTTAGACACAAGCGAGAGGATCATGGCGGATGGCCCCAGGTGTAAGCGCAGAAAGCAGGCGAACCCGCGGCGCAATAACGGTGAGTGGCGGAGGGGACCGGGGAGCGGCGGAGTCAGGGGGAGCCGGGCGGCCGGTGCGCCCCCGAGGGCGAGGGGGGCGAGCTGGGCTGGGGGCGGCCGGGCAGGGACGGGCCAAGTGGAGTGGGAAAGTAGAAAGTAGTGCTCTCTGCCCCCCTCCGGGCCGCCGCCGCCGGAGCCGCGCCGCGGCCGCCCGCTCTCCCTGAACCGTTATGTCTCTTACCTGGTCTCTCCGCCTAGCGGCTCCCGCCGCCCCTGCCGCCTCGCTGGACCGTTAGCCGCCGCCGCCGCCGCATCCCCGGCGCGGGCGGGCGGGCGGCCGGGACGCGGCGCCCACTTTTCTGGGCTCGGGGGGGAGCGGCTGTTGCTTCTTTCCGCACTTTTTCCCCACTCTTGTGCCCCCTCGGCGCCCCCCTCCCCGCCTCCTCGGCG
>NW_024070194.1:49427724-49614335 GCF_014754425.2 Oryx dammah
CCTCCCTTGTTCTCTTTCGGTTTGGGGAAGTTGTTACCTGGGCCGGACGCGCGGGGCGTGAAACCGGCGAAGGGAGCTTGGACGGCGCTCGGGGTCTCGGGTGGAAGGAGTGTGGGGGAGGGGGGCGGCCGGACCGACGGACGCGGGTCGCCGCTGCCCGCGCGGCGGCGGCGGCCGCCGCCGGGTTTACTAATGAGTGCTGATGCTGCGCGGGGAGGGGCGCGCACACACATACACACCCCATCTGCCTGGCGTGAGAGTTTAGAAAAATAACAATAATAACCGGAGAGCGAGCGAGCGAGCCCCGAACATGTGTTGGGTTGCACAGTCGCCCTTTGCGGTGGGGAGAGACGGTGGAAGTTGGTTGCATTTCTGCTTATCTGGGGGGCGATGCTGCACCCGCCCGCCCGCCCGCTCCGCGGCGACCGTCTGCTGGTGGGTATTGTCTGGACAGTTCCTGCGGCGACAGGGCCGAGGCCGGAGCGCGGCCCCCGCCCGCCCGGTACCTGTTTGGAGAATAATGGGCGGCTACGGCCCTGCCGCTGGCTGCGGCCGAGTCTATATAAGGAATTGCACGGATCTAGCGGACCGAGGGGCTCGTATGGGTTCCTGCGTTATTTTTAAAACGAGTTTCTGAGAGTAGGGAAATAAATGCGCCTGGAACGGGATCGCCGTATCCTCCAGAAAATGAGGAAATATGGGTTTAAGTCAAAACTCTCCGGCGCTCGCCCCACCCCCAGGCCCGGGCTCCCTTTCTCCCTCCCCTGCGGGATGCGAAACGCGAGGTTTTGTAACCTTTCCTGGCAATTTTAGATTTTGTGTGGGATTTCCTGTCTAGAAGCAGATACGGAGGTTTTTAGGCGGTTTCAAGATGTAAACGTAATTTTAATTTATTCTAGCCGACATTGAAACCGCCGCTTTCGTGAACGGTCTTAGTTATCCAAATACACATTTGCATTTTAAAGACGTCTGTTAAGTGATGATCGATAACTAATATTTGGCGTCCTCGTTGTGGAGAGATGACTTGTTACGGCCAGGAGCGGAGCACAGGCTATTGCAATTTTAATTTCCTGTTTTAGCGTCAAACAGTGTGTGTGCTATATTGAGCTGTTGCTGCTGTTGCTGATGTGGCTTTATGAAAGGTAAGTTGGTCTGGAAAGGGCTGTTCGCGTTTTACCTTATTTAAAATGTTCATCGCCAGAGAAAGGGGCTTTTCTTGTTGCTGACGACATGTGTGTGACATGTGAGTCTGAACCACCCAGCGTCTGTGCAGCTGCTGTAAACATGTTTACCTGAGCAGGAAAGGATGGATTTTTCTTCTAAAGATCCTGGGATGTGACTGTTATACCCATCAGGCATATCAACAGATGACTTAAGGGGAAAAAGCGATCCTGAAAGGTACTTGAAATCAACAGGAAAGAGAGCTGTTGGATCGCTGCAGCAAATGGCAACTTGTGCAGGTAGAAAAAAGATGGTGTTTAGTTTTTCTCCTGCATGTATGTCAGCCCGCTCCTGTCTGCTGCTTTCATTCTCAAGGGAGGGATTTATTTACCACGCTTGCTGTCAGTGTTTTTCCTTTGTGTTTAATATTAGAAAAACAGATTTGGGGATGTTTAGCACAAAACGTCTTGTCTGCAGTGAGGATTACTCTCAGAAAACAAAAGGTGTTTCAGATAGCAGTGTGCTACTACAGGTATCTTCCATTTTCATCACTTTTGGCTCCGTCCTTGTATTTCTTTTTGTTCTCAGATGCATTTCATCCATTGCTGATTATTACAGCCACACTATTTGATTAAGCCTCCTGATTTACAAATTAAAAATGAAGTTACACGCCATTGTGTTGTGAAACCTCAGGATAGGTGCTGGTTAGGATTTCTTAGCAACGCAATCATATGTAAGTTGCAGTTGTTACTGGAGAGAATCGCTTGGAAAAAATGTTAACTCTTAAATCTTTTTAATGAAGGAATAGATGATGTGATGTATACAGTGGGAGATAGTCATGGAGGTACTTTATGCTGTAATTTATATGTAAATAATTTTTTGTTCATTTTGAAATAAGGCATGCAGATTTTCTGCTCAGCCTCCAGTAAAATATTTTAATTTCTTCTCTGGAATATATCTGCAGAGTCGGATATTAATGGGAGCATCAGGTAATGTGACTTGACGGGGTAAACCAGTTGAGCAAGGTTTGAGGAAAGCATCAACCTTATGTAGTAACTTTATGGTAATGATGTTAGTCGTCTCTAAAGGAGTGGCATTAGAATGGCTTAAATTGTTTTTTTACCATTTATAATGTAATGCTTTGTTTGCTGTATTTTCAAAATCTGTCTTCTCATTTTCCACTTCTCCTCTTTGTGGTTACTTTTTTTTTTTCTTGAGAAACCTACTCTAGTCACTAATGACTACACACTGATTAATTCACCCTGGATGGACTAGCAGGTACATATCTTCTGTCATTTGCATTTCTGCTTGCTGTCTTTGGAAACCACCAGTAGAGGATGCTAACAAAAATGATTATTGCTTTAGTATTACCATAAACCTGTCTTATCTCCTGTTGATTTGGGACCTCTGCTTTGATAGGGACCTTCAATGTAATTCTGGGTCTTAACTGTTATTTAAAACTAGCCCTAGGTAAATTAGGCATAAGCATTTTCTAGGCTGCCAGGACTGGAAAGGAGGAGGATTGTTTTAGCTTGGATAGTTTTATAAATTTGATCTTTTTGAGTCTTGAAATTGAGGTTGCTATCAATTTAGTCTTGCTTTGGACCAGTTGTGTTACTGCTTCTTTAAAGAAAGTTTTATGTTGGTAGGTTTGGAGAATATGTAATGATTTGTCCATATTTATTTTACATAATTACTATATTTGTTAACTCCCTTTTTCATTCATAGTAAGATCTCAGGGAATATATAGTTTTAGATGTTAACATGTAAATGGTTGGATATAGTAAGAAAATTTGAAATTGGTGATACTGTGTAATTATTTTTTCATAATTTATGTAGACTTAAACTATGCATGGGTTGGCAGACAACTTCTGAAGAAGGTATTAAACAGCGGTTACTCAGATGTTAGTGATTTTTAGATTTTGTCTTTCCCGCCCCTTCTAGTTAAGATTCAGAATCAGGTAGTATATAAATTTTAAATTGATCAACTGAAAATTAAGGAGTGTACATTTGTTTTGAAGTTTTAAATTCATTTAAAAATCTCTGCAGCTTATTAATTAGTATGCTTGTATTCAAAGAACTCTTTTCAATAAATGTAAATGGATATAACTTATATTGCACAAGATTCAATGTATTTATATCTTTTTGGCCTGTGTCTATATAATTATGTTAATGTAACTAAACTTTTGGAATTCCTACTTAGGTCAAATGTCATGAATATTTATGGTTTCTCTATTAATGTACCAACACCATTACCATAATGCAATTGTAATACTCTTCATCTTGAATGGTAGGAATTCAGGTAGGAATTACCTGAATTATCAGGAAAACTTGTGTGAATTTCTCATTTTAGGGTGTCATAGTTCTTCAAGGGTGTGTGTTTGTGTGTATAGTTTTACATTTCCTGATATAGTTCTTGAGATTGGTGTTCTACCAATTCCTAGAGCTCAATAGTGAATAGTGTTGGTTTACTTTTTTTTTTTTTAAATGAACTAAGGAACTTCACCACGAAGCCATGACATGTACAGTTATAGCGTGGAGTAAAACTTAAACTATCTTATAAATTGGAAGCATCAAGCACTTGTTAAGATGACTGATATAAAAACATATGGAATATTTGGTTAGTACTTTTCTTTCTTGTAGACAGTATTTTTTAAAATGCCATACCCTGTGTTTGCAATTTTGATAGCTTTGAAGCATATGGTAAGAAAGTTCTATCAAATTGGAAATGATACATTTAAAATAACAGCATAATTATTTCTCCTGGTTGTGTTTTTATTTTTTTCTCTTTTTTTGCTTTCCCTTGTATAAATCACTTCTAAGCGTGTGATTAGAGCCAGATGTAAACACAGATGCAGTATCATGTGGAATTATATTACTAGCTACACTTGACTACTTGTCGTGAATTGCAGAAGAGGTAAAGAAAAATCGCACAGATTTTGGAAGAAGATATGTGTTAATGTGTAAAAGCACAGTGAGAGGTTAGAGGACTTGATGAAATGATAGTAGTATTCAAGGGTGAAAAAGGGGAAGATGCCCTGGAGAAGGAAATAGCAACTCACTCCAGTGTTCCTACCTTGGAAATTCCATGGATGGGGGAGCCTGGTGGGCTGTGGTCCATGGGGCTGCAAGAGTGGGACCTGACTTAGTGACTAAATCATCACTACCACCACAATCCTTGCAGTATGATCACTAATTTATGGGGAGAAATGTCTCTTCATTTCCAACAGACCTATAAGCTAAATAAAATTAAAGTTCATTATTGACATAAAATGTAAATTTTTAAAATTAAAGTGCCTTAATTAGGAAATAAAATGCAGTATATTAAAAATAAATGTATAAAATGAAAATGCTTTTTGGAAGACTATGTTGTGCATATAGCTAGCTAAATAATAACTAAAATAGGTGTATTAAAAGTGGAAAATAAATGGATATACACAGAGTAGGAAAAGTTTTGCAGCAACCTTGGTTAAAATGAAATGTGACCTACTGTACAAGCTTTGCTATAGGAAACCATCTTTCCTTTGGATGAGACAGTGGCTTTTTTCTTATTTTTTCCAGTTTTACTGAGATATAATAGACACATAACACTTGTGCAGGTTTAAGGTGTACAGTGTGATAATTTGATACACATACGTATTGCAGCGTGTTTACCACAATAAGGTTAGTTAACACCTCCTTCACCTCACATAATTACCAGTTTGTTGTTGTCATGATGAGAACATTCAACCTCTACTCTCATAGCAGCTTTCAAGTACAGTGTACAGTACTGTTAACCAGCCATCAGTTCCCCGAATTTCTTCATGTTATAATTGGAAGTTTGTCCCTTTGACAAACATCCTGTGGAACAGTGCCTGAAGAATGATAGCTGTAAAGGAAGCATTCTTAGGGCATTGGTTTTACCAAATACCGTTTTTAAGTATGTTGTGTGCATGATGGGGGTGGTTTATGCTGCTGGTTAATCTGAAACTGGGTGACTTGAAAGTATGGCAGTATACTTAAATAGCAAGAGACCCTCTAGTAGATTGTGTTCAGAGAAAAAAAATTAATGTTTACAACCCACTACACTGATTTTGTTAAAACATACTTTGGAGAATATCATTGGGGTGTAGATAAATTGAAAGATTCCAAAAGTATCAGCTAAAAAAAGTATTCAAGTCCATGCTTGTGTTAATAGCTATGAAACATTATTAGATTCTTTATTCTTTCTCTAAGAAGTTATTTTCCTTTCGTTTATTTCTTCAAACATTTTCTTGGTATTTAATAGAGGTCCCCTGTAGACACAGAGAATGCAGTTAATTGTCCACGTACATGTTTGTCCTATAGTCAACTCTGTGGATATCTGAGGCTTGACATGCGGGCTTTGGAGTCTACACTGTAGCTGCTGGTGGAAGACCTCGTAGCGTGGCGGCCTGGGGGACCTGCAGGAACAACTGTATCTGTGCTGGAATTATTAGGAACAGATGTTTCGTGACCTCTTAATTCCCACTGCCCTTCCCCCGCCCCTTCCCCATCCATATTTAAACTTCAGTGTGGATGAAGATAAATATGGGAGTGATGTCAATTTCTCATATTTATTAATCTAAAAATACTGCAAGACATCCCTTTTCTCTTTCCATGTGTTCCAGTTTCAGAATTTTAGGTATATTCTAATTTCAGCTTTTAAAATGTTTAAAATATTGATTTTAATTTTCTTTTTGTAAAATGTGACATCACTATTCTTCAGATGCCTCGGTTACTATTCGTGGTTGCCAAACTACAGTAGAGTCTAGCTTCCCTTATTTTTAAGGCCTTGTACCCATTAAATCCACAGATCTAATTGAATGCTTGTTGTCGTTGTTGTTGTTAAGTGCTCAGAATGTGACCAGTTTGTTGACTTTAAAAATTCATCATTCTTTTGGAATCTTAACACGTTTAATATGGAACGGACCTTCAGGGAATCGTCATTTTTTATCTGAAAACTGATACAGTAAAGCTGATATTTAGAACCTTCAAGTAGAAACTCCATAAGAGACTTTAACATATGTTTTAAGAAGGGGCAGTGGTAATGGATGGAATACCTAAAATCCTTCATGAAATAGAATGTCTGAGCCTGGATTCCAGTTAACCTTACTCTACCTTAGATATGGGAAAAGGCTCTTTGAACATCACTGTATCTCTAATGTTTTCTAGTTTCTACCCTAAAAAACTAAGTTGCTGTTCACTCCTATTGATACATCCTTTTCTAAATCTCTTTTGATACTCTTTTGTGGGGAGGAAATAGTTGGAGCAGAGAGAAAATAATTTAATGTGAACAGATACTAATTAAATGAAATCTTGGAGCTGGAGGGATTTGGGAGAATTATCCAAATCTATTTTTTTCAGATAAGTAAACAGATTCAAAGAGGAAAAAGAACTTTGCCAAATTCTGTTACTAGTTTGCTTGGACTTGGTTCCAGCTTCTCAGGCGAGTAGCTTGATATGCCTTAATCGGACCATTTTACCTATGAAGATAACAAGGAAGAAGTAGAAGTCTTGAATTCTCAGATTTATCATAGGAAAAACCAAAGGTATCTTGTGGAATATTCAGTTGTCTCATAAAAATGGATTTCTAATCTCTTCCCATAAATTCATCTAATTTGACAGTTGATGTGCTGACTTCATCTAAAACATTGCAGGTGCAGAGTTGGTATCGTGTTGCTTAGAGGCATATTCCCATTACTTGGATTGTCATTTTCCCTCTTCATTCCCTGCCTCAGCTTCCATTCACTCTCTCCTTCCTGATTCTCGCTTGTACTCAATCTAATGTGTTTTATGTATGTTCTTGGCTGTTTCCTTGTAAAATTATCTAGTTCTTTGTTTTGTATCCATATAACTGATATTTTGCTGTATGTTTCCTTCACTTAGTGTTGTTTGAGATCTGTTCATGTTATTGTAAGTACATGTCTTTCATTGCTTGTAGCTGTGTGGTATTTCATGGTTTGCTTTAGCACTTAACGATTACTTATCAGTTCCCCTAATAATGGTGACCCATATTGACTCCAACTCTTGGGTACAAATAATTCTGTAAAAAGCATCTTTCTACCTGTTGCTAACGGCTATGAGAGAGTTTCTCTGGGAACATATCTCCAGCCATCGTATTGCTGAGTTATAAGTTAGTCACGTATTAAATATCACTAAGTTCTGCCAGATTATTTCTGAAATGGCTACACCAGTTTTTTCCCTTCACCTGTGTTAGATAATCCCCATTTTCTCACATTTTTCTTTTGGTATTGTACAGCATCTACACATTTGGTTAATTTGACAGTTGTTAAGTAGACTATTGTAACTGCTTTGCATAAAGTATAAAACATATTTCTCTGTTTTGTAGGCAGGTTGGTTGTTTCTTCGCGTCCTTGCTGGCCATCTGAGTTTCCCTTTCCAGGTCTGACTTAGTCATACTCTTTGCCTTCTTTTTGGTTGAGTTTCCACTTGTTGATTTCCCGTAATTCCTTGTGTATTTGAGATAGTAATCCCAGTCACCTATTGATGTTGACTATGGTATGGGGATCCTGAATTGTAATATACTTAAATCCATCACATTTTTTACTTTGTGGGTCATAAGATGTCCTTTCTAATCCATAAGTTACAAAGATATTTTGTTAGATTTTCTTCTAATAGTTTTATAGTTTTACCTTTCATATTTAGGTCTTTGGTAAGACTGTAGTTCACTTTTTGAATATGGTGTTTCTTTCTGGGGTGGGGGGAAGTAGTTAAAGATTCGGGTTGATCCTATAATATATTACCTGAGTTGCCTTGACTAAGAAATTAAGTTTCTTAGTCTCCATGTGCTTAAATTCCCCCATATGTAAAATGGGGATGGTAACCTTAGAGTTTACCTTAGGTTGAATAAGATGTATGAAGCCCTGAGCGTAATACATGTTTTAAGCATTCAATAAATTTTGTTTAAATTTTTATTTATATTATTAAGATTATTTGCTTTAAATGCATCTTGACTCAACTGACAATTTCTTATTCTCTTGTCCATAATTAACTTTAACTAATACAGTAATAAGTGCCATCTGAAAGGATATTGTTTTATTATTTATATTTATTTTTATTTATTTATAAAATTTTTTTTTGTTTCTATAGCTTTAACCTTAAGCATTGCTTAATTGTTTTGGTCTTAAGAACATGGCTGACTGTTAAATCAGTAGAAGAGTAACATAACCTGAAGCTTCATCTTACAGGTATCTGGGTATGTCATTTAGCTTTAGAAAGGCTGCCTTGGACTCTTTTTAAAGGACATTTTATTGCAAGAGACCTCACCATATTACCTTATGTATAGTATTGACCTGAACTTGTTATTCTGCTGCCTAAAACAGCCTAAGCCCAAGGAAGCTAAGCTTCATATGCCGTAATTGAATAGCATAAGGAATGTGGCATCCACAACTTTTCATGGTTTCATTCATTTAGTTTGAAAATAATATGGAAGAAGACAGTTGTATGTCTTCCTAAAACATAGTGTGTCCTTGGGGTTATAGATCAAGGCAATCCTAAGATAAAAGTTAAAATGTGACTCTGATTTTTGTGCATGTTATGAAGTTTTATTGAGGTTTAACTTATGTACAGTGGTATGCATGTACATTCTGATGAGTTTCAACATACCTGTGGTTACCTGTGTAACCAACAACAGAATCAAGATACGGAATGTTTCCTGCATCTCCAAAAGTTCCCTTGTACCTCGTC
Organism: Oryx dammah; assembly: GCF_014754425.2. NCBI lineage: Eukaryota > Metazoa > Chordata > Mammalia > Artiodactyla > Bovidae > Oryx > Oryx dammah. The sequence continues at coordinate 49,436,593 of NW_024070194.1, forward strand.
TCTGTCAGTCATCACTGCCTCTAGCCCAAGCCACTGGCAATCCGGTTTTGATCATTAGAGATGCGATTGACCGTCCTAGAGTTTTATATGAGCAGAATCATACAGTGTGTGCTGTCTGCCTACCTTCGCTCAGCACAGCTTCTCATTGTGTTATAGCATGCATCAGTAGTCCATCCCTTTTGTCTTGCTGAGCAGTCTTCCCTTGTGTGGTAGAATTGATTTTCTGTTCATTTGCAATGGGCTTACCACAGGCAGACCTTGGAGATCCTGCAGGTTTTGTTCCAGATCACCACAACAAAATGAGGATCGCCTTCAAGTGTCACATGCAGGTTTACACTGTCTTGTACTCTTAAGTGTGCAGTAAGTAGCATTATGTCTTAAAAAACTGCACATACCTTAATTAAAATAACTGCTGAAACATGCTAGCCATCATTTGATAACACACAGTTGCCTCAGACCTTCAGTTTGTTTTTTTTTTTTAATGCAGTGCCTTTGAAGTATTGTAAAGTCAAACACAGTAGAACGAGTTATGCCTGCATTTGGGTTGTTTTCTGGTTCTTTGCTGTAGAACAAAGCAGCTATGAGCATTCACATCCAGTTTTTATGTTATATGCTTATATTTCTTTTGGGTAGAATTGCTGGCTCATGTAGTAAGTGCATGTTTAACTTGGCAAGAAACTGCCGAACTAGTTTCTCATGTGCTTGTACCGTTTCATCTTTTGCAAAGAATGATAGTTTTAGTTGTTCCAATCCTTGCAGACGTTTGTCCATGTTTTAGATTAGGCTATTCCAGTAGGTATGTAGAGGTGTACTTTGGTTTTAATTTGGATTTAATTGATAACTAATGACATTTGAGTATCTTCTGATGTACTTATTGGCCATTTCGATATTTTCTTTTGTGAAATATGTCTTCTAACCATTTATCTACTTTTAATTGGGTTGCTTGCCTTTTTATTATTGAGTTATAAGAGTTCTCTGTATATTCTGGATCCAGGATCTTTGTTGGATTTAGATATGTGAAATATTTTCTCCCTTTCTGTGGCTTATCCCATATTTGATGAAGTACAGTTTATAATTTTATTCTTTTAGGCTTTGTGCTTTTTGTATTCTAGGAAATCTTTGCCCAGTTGAGGAAATTTTTCTCCTTATTTTTTAAGTTTATAGCTTTAACATTTATGTCTATGGTCCATTCTGGGTTAACTTTTGTCTGAATCTTGTTTTGATTTTCATCTGCAAATGTAGATAGCCTTGAGTAGTTTGCAGAAGACAAAAACTAGATCTTACTCATCAAAATTTCAGCATAAGAATTTCTACTTGAGATTTTTAAGAATGTTTTTCAGAACCTAACTAAAGAACTGAAGTTCTTTCTTGATTGTAGAGAAACACAAATCCTGCTTTCCTGGTTTTATACATTTTTTTTTTTTAACAGAGAGCCATTTCATTGTGTCCAGTCAGTTTTCAATTTTTTTCTGTCCTTAACACATTTTCATTTCACAGAGATACTCAAGGCTAATGTTTTCGAGAAAGATCCTGAAAGAGGGTAACCAGACTTGAGCTGCCTGTGAATGTTCTCTTTGCACTCTTGCATTCCTACACGTGGTGGTGGTGAGTTTAGCACTTTCAGTCTTAAACTAGCTGGTGGTTCCTCTTTCCTCTGGTCTGCCACGCAGGTTGCTGCCGAAACTATCTGTAAGAAAAGAAGTTTCATTCAATCATTACCCTAGTTAAACCCCTTCCTGGGATCTTTACCAACTTACTGGACAAAACCAAGGTCCTTCCAGAGGCATCCCAGGCCCTGGTTTATGGTCCTGCCTGCTGTTTCTCCCTCTTTCTGGTGGCCCCTCCCGCCTCCAGACTCCTGGCTTTTGCTCCGTGCCTTCCGAGGTCCTTTTGTTCCCTCTACCTTGTTCCGAGGTCCTTTTGTTCCCTCTACCTGGTCTATACTTTTTTCCCCATGATCCCCTGGGTTTTGTTACATTGTGAAATGACAGGAGTGCATCTCAGATGTTCCTCCCACTAAAATGCTTTCACTGGTCCCCTTCCCGTTTGTCAGAGGAGGGTGGCTGTCTTCTCTTCTGTTGCAGTTGTGGGCCAGGTTTATACTTGTATTACTGTGCTTGTTCTGCTGTGTCATGGAGTTTCTATGTCATCCTCCCTACCAGACCCTGGTTTCCTTGATCTTTCTTCATTTTTTTTTTTTAATTGGAGGAAAATTGCTGTACATTGTTGTGCTGGTTTCCTTTTCTTCCCTGCCCTGGTATGCCAGAGGTGGTCTCAAGGTGGTGGTGACTGGCCAGGTTCAGCACCTGGGGTGTTTACACTATTCTCCACAGGGCAGGTGCTATTCTGAGGGTTTCACATTTACTATTAAGAGCTCATTTGATTCTCACAGTGATCCTGTTAAGGTCAGACCCTTTTTGTAGGGCTAATAAACAGTAGAACTCGGGTTTGACTCCAGTTAGATTCCGTCCTCCTGGACCCTGCCCTTTCGTGCCTCTCGGTGAACCTGCGATGGTAGGCAATAAGTGCTTGTGGAGTCAAGGCTAACCCTGGGAGAAGAAGTCTTGCCCTGCTCCCCTCTGCCCCTAGGGTAACTTCAAAGACTATTTTCAAATTTTCTGTGTTTTGTAATATTTAAACATTTTAAAACATTTAGATCTGAGTTGGTTAATATTATGTTTACTTCTCAATGTGAGCTTTTTTAAGGTGATTTCTCTTGAGACTGGTGATTTTTTAAGTTAAAATCTTGCTTCCTATAACATTTTTCCCATAAAAGATAACATATACCAAATAAAGCTGCTTTCCTCTTAACATAAATGATTATCATACCCTTTGTTGTTGTTGTTTGATCCCCAAATTGTGTCCAGCTCTTTGCAACCTTATGCTCTGTGGCCCCCCAGGCTCCTCTGTCCTTGGGATTCTCCAGGTAAGAATACTGAAGTGGGTTGTCATTTCCTCCTCCAGGGGATCTTCCTGACCCAGAGATTATACTTTTGTCTCCTGCATTGCAGATGGCTTCTTCACCACTGAGCCACCTGAGAAGCCCCATTATACCCATTACTTTGGCAAAGATGCTTGATCTTGTTTTTTTTGCTACATACTTTATCCCTCATTGAAGTTGATTAAGATAATGTTTGTTTATTATTTATCTTTTTCATGTTCTAAAAAGCCTATATGTCACTGGATTAACTCCTATGTGATTCTTATTTTTAAGATAGTATTTTTCTAACTAATTTTTCTATTATTTTTATCACCTGTCCCTATTTCTTGAAAATCCATTGTAACTAACTTTTATCTTATTTTTTGTTTGTAAAGCTCTCACTTTTTTTATAGTCCACTTAGCTTTGTATAAGTGGCTTGAACTTTATAGATACTAATGCATAATTCCTTCTGTTCTGGTATCCTTAGGTGCATGTATAGAAAGAGCTTTGAACTGGAAGATAGAAGTCTTAGATGCTAATATTAAATCTACTGCTACTCAGCCTATGAAATTGGGAAAATAATTTATTTGGGTCAAGTTTGATCATCTGTAGAATGAGCGTGATGGATCTCTGTGTGAAAGGCAGTGAGACCCTGAGGATGAAGGATACAGTATGTAGCCCTAAAGAGCTTACAGTGTACTATGGAAGAAATATAGGAAAACCAGCCTTTAGAATATAGTTTGATAACTGATGTGATATTCTGACCCACATGCACAGAGGGGATGGCTATGTCTTACAGGATGTGTCTGGGTTATCTTAGTAAAGATGTAGAGAGCAATATTCCAGACAGGGAATTATATGCAAGTACATCACACACACACATACCCAGCACTCATTGTGGGGCTTGCAAGTCACGTTTGGTCGAAGTCTGCAGGGCAAGTGGAGGAATGGCTAAAGATGAGGCTGGAGAATTAGACTCGAAGCAAATGAAAAAAATAAAGCTGTGTTTTACTGTAATTGGATTTTATCTTGGATGCAATGATGATGAGGAATTGCCAAAGGTCTTGAGGAAGAGGGTGAGGTGATTATGTAATCTTATCATCCAGTTTTCTTTATGTATTAGCTGTTAAATGATTAAACACTGAAGAACACATATGCTGCTTTATTAAAAGTGGGAAAAGCTATAAAAGTGAAAGCATATTTTTCCTGTTTTCCCGAGTTTTTGCTTGTGCGCTGCATTGCTAACAGAGTCACACAGTAACTGCTCTGATTGTGTGGCTGCCGTCGTGACGGTCGCCACTGCCACTTCCTCATCTCTGAATAAAAAACTTACTTCACTGGAAGCAGAAGTGGCCTTGTTTGGAGTAGATTGCTCAAATCTGTAAGAAGTTGGTTGTTTCTGAGCTCTGCACTATTGTGAGGAATTTTATATATATATATATATTTTTTTTTCCTTTTTCAAATCAGTAAATCACAACCCATGCAAATGTGTTGTGGACTTATAGTCTTAAGGAATAAGATGGTTTTACTGCCATTAATTATGATTCTCTGAAGATGTAAAATCCTCTGCATTTATTATTACTGGGCAGTTTTCTAGATTATTTCTGGCACTTATTAATGGTTCTGTGTAGAACTCCATCTTGTGAATCTGTTATATGTACTTTGTGATCAGTTCTCTGTTGTAGATAATTAATAAAATAAGGTAATGGTGCTTGCCATTCTTTGGGCTGGCAGGATCCACTACCTGCTTGTTAATATTAAACAAGGCTGATAAATGAGCTGACTCTTTTACTGTCTACATTAAAATAACTAGGCATGTATGAAACTTACAGATTCCAAATAAAATAAAAGATTGTTTAAGGGAATGTTTCTGGTTCAGAATAGCTGTAGGATTGGTGTGTGTTTCTCTTAATAAACAAACAGAAAAAAAAATTCAAGCTTTTTTGGGAAATCACACTGTATGTTAAAGGCTAGATTCATACTAGTGCTTGTATTTAGACCAGGTGCTGAGAAAGCACACTTCATCATGTTTCAATCACTAAGTAATTCTTATGTAAAAAATATCATCTTATCTGTATAGTGATGGTGGTTTAATTGCTAAGTCATGTCTGACTCTTGCAACCCCATGGACTGTAGCCTGCCAGGCTCCTCTGTCCATGGGATTCTCCAGGCAAGAGTGCTGGAGTGGGTAGCCATTCCCTTCTCCTCTTATCTGTATATGTTTTCTAAATATATCACATTGGACCTAATTTTGTGTTAATTAAGGGGCTTTTGTGTTCCATATGCTATAAACTGTTTTTGTAGTAGAAACTTAGCTTAACTAAGTTCATCTTCGTGATATTCATTTGTACCTTTTGTATATGTTTAACTTCCTGCGTGTGACAGTAGTAAACTTAACTGTTGTAAAATGCTCTGTAATCGTGGCTTTACCATGTCAAGTTGCTTTTCTGGACAAGGCTCATCCTCCTCTTTTTTCCACAGTAGATGAGTATGGAGTTTTACTGCGCTACAAAAACAGTTTAAGGCAGGAAGGCGGACTTGGACAGTCTGTTCTTGGACAGTGACGCATCAGGGGAAGGAAGCAAGGTACTAGCTGTTGGCAGATTTCGTGACCACACTCACCCCACTTGTTCTTGGTCACCTGAGTCGTGCAGAGCCCAGGTTGCCGTCTGTCCTTGGTGCACTGGGTTGAGTCAGCAGTCAGTTAACAAGTCACAGTCATACTGCCACCATCATGTTCTCTTGAGTTTCTGATCACCACGGGTAAGGAAGGCGGCCACAGATGGAAAGTCTGAGATGTAAGGCGAGAGAGCCCAGGAGATGAAATGGTAAATAAGGAAGACAGAGCAACACTGTAAACTTGGCAGGAGGTTAATATTATTGATAAGCTGTAGACTTTGGTAAGTTGTGTACTCATGTTAAAACATCTGAGATAAGGAATAAAAATCTAGAAATAGTATGTGTTTCTTCCAAACTAGTAGAATAGGGAAATAGAATTAGAAAATATATTCAATTTTTTTAAAAAGACAATAAATGAGGATAAAGTAGAAAGCACAAATAAGGTAGTAGTAACGTAAATGTAAATATATTAGAAATGAAATGCATGTAAATTGGAAAAATGCTCTTGTTAACAGAAACTCATTGTCAGATTGGATAAAATAGGAAAATCTAGTTATATGCTCTTTCAAAGAAACATACCTTTTAAAAGGTTATAAAAAATTTAAAAAGGATAAAAATAAGGTATGCCTGACAATAGTTACTAAAGGAAAGCTGTGTTGTGTTGTCATATGAATATTGTGTAAAGTTTACTTTGGGGGGAAAAACTATCCTAGAGAGTGAGGGTCACCAAATAATGATAAAGATAAAAGGAATGGTAATTTAAAACTGCCATCCACCTGATAATATGCTTTCTAAATATATTAAGCAAAAAATAGATAGGACCACAGGGAAAAAATCCATCAGCATTGTAAGTTATTTAAAGGTTTCCCTTACTAGAGCTTAGTATTAATTTTTAATAAGCTTACAATAATTTCTCTCCTTATAAGTGTTGAAATAAGCAGAGAAAAATCAACAAAAATAGAGAAGATTTTAATAACAGCATTTACAAACTTGGTGTCACGGCCATTTATAGAACATTGCCTGTCAGATATCTTTAAAAAATTCTTTTAAAGCACATGAGGAACATATAATAAAACTGACAGTACTCTGGTCAAATATAGCCGGTTTCAACAAATTCCTGTATATTGACATCATACTGCATTCTCTGTTTACAATGCCATTAACTACAAACACATAATTTATATAACAATAATGATAACATAATTTCCCTGTCAGTTCAGTTCAGTTCAGTTGCTCAGTCGTGTCCGACTCTTTGCGACCCCATGAATTGCAGCACGCCAGGCCTCCCTGTCCATCACCAGCTCCCGGAGTTTACTCAGACTCGCATCCATCGAGTCACTGATGCCATCCAGCCATCCCATCCTCCTGCCCCCAATCCCTCCCAGCATCAGAGTCTTTTCCAGTGAGTCAACTCTTCGCATGAGGTGGCCAAAGTACTGGAGCTTCAGCTTTAGCATCATTCCTTCCAAAGGTGGGAATTCAGGTGTATTATTTGCAAATAACCCTTGGGCCAAAGAAAAACTCATAAAGAAAGTTAGAAAATATTTATAATTTAACAGTAATAAAATACTGTATATCAGGGCTTATGTGATATAACTAAAGTGATAGTTTATGGAAATATGGTAGACTTTAATGTTTATGTTACAGGACTATATGCTGAAAAAAATAACTGAACTGTTAAGAATTAGAAGAATAAAAGAATGCTCCTTCAAGTAGTGTAAAAAGGAAATATAAGTTAATGAAATTGAAACCAAAAGTAAATTAGAGGAAACAATGCAACTAAGAACCTGTTATTTCTAACAAGATTGAAAACTACTGGCAGGACTAAAGGGAAGAGAAGTCACAAGATAGTATGGTTCTGGAGTGAAGAAGAGTGTTCCAGTGGTGTTTCAGGAATGGCCATCTTTATGCTCCTGTAGATGAACATACGCTATGAGGCAGTGTCTCCATTCCTGAGTGTGTCTTAGGGAAACCTCTCCGTTTGACATGTTAGGTGACGTGTATAATTGTCCATACAGCACTGTTGATAACAATAACAACAAAACCCTTAAATTCACAGTAGGATGCATAGTGATATATTCAGACAGTGGAATGCTAAAAATGAGTGAGTTATAGCTGTGCTCAACAGCTCAGATCATCTGAAGAATGTACTGTTGGTACAAAACAAATCATAGAAGATGTAGCATGGTTCCATTTATATAAAAGTCAAGAATATATGAAGTAATATGCTGTTCAAGGATACAATTAGAGTACAACTCTAAAGGGAATGATAAATATAAAATTAGGGATGAGTGAATAACATTGCTTTGGGGAGGGACATAGTAAATGCAAGAGGTAAGGGTAATGTTTTTTCTTTAAAATAAAAAACCTGTATGGTGAATACTTAAATATTTTTTATATTTTTATTTATACATTAAACTTATTTATAGAATTATTTTTAGTATTTAATATTAACAATTACTTATAAAATTAATCAGCTGCTGATAATCAGTATTTAACTGAAAATAGTAACTGGGAAAAATTATTTTGAATATCTCGATTTTTTAATATGATATTTGTGTCTTTTTTGAGGGAGTGTGTTAGTTTCTAGTTATGTCCAATTGTTTGCAACCCCATGGGCTGTAGCCCGTCAGGCTCCTCTGTCCATGAGATTTTTCTAGGCGAGAATACTGGAGTGGCTTGCCATGCCTAAGTCTCTTATGTCTCTTGCATTGGCAGGCAGGTTCTTTACTGCTAGCGCCACCTGGGAAGCCCCATGAGGTACAGATGACTTTAATTCTTTCACATTTTTCTAAGCACTGAATTTATAGTTTTCTACTTTCAAATATATTCTACTTATTGCATTTTAAGAAGTTTGAGAACAGCCTTGCCCTGCCTTATGTTTTTTTTTAACTTAAAACGTATGTGATGTATTTTATTCTCACAATTTGTGGATATAATGTTTTATTTCGGGATATTGGGCTTCCCTGGTAGCTCAGCTGGTAAAGAATCCACCTGCAATGCAGGAGACCCCATTTTGATTCCTGGGTTGGGAAGATCTTCTGGAGAAGGGATAGGCTACCCACTCCAGCATTCTTGGGCTTCCCTTGTGGCTCAGTTGGTAAAGAATCCGCCTGCAATGCGGGAGACCTGTGTTCAATCCCTGGGTTGGAAAGATCCCCTGGAGAAGGGGAAGGCTACCCATTCCAGTATTCTGGCCTGGAGAAGTCCGTGGACTATATAGTCCATGGGGTTGCAAAGTATAGTCCATGGGGTTGCAAAGAGTCAGACAGACTGACTGACTTTCTTTCAGGTTATTACCACTTTTTTTGTTGTTGTTATTGTTTATAAAACAGTAGTTTTATGTGTCAGGCACTATTCTAAGCACTTTAAAAATATTAACTCACTTAATCTGCATTAAAATCCTGTGAGATGGATATTGTTATCTTGTTTTATAGCCAAGGACACAGAGAGACAGAGAGGCTGTTGCCTAAGGTGGCACCACTAGTAAGTGGAGCCTGTAAACCTAGCAGCCTGGCTCCAGACCACTGAGCTACAAAAGGCCTTATGAAGTAGATCTCTAAGGGAAACATCATTTTCAATATTATTTAATAAAGAGGGTACTATTTTGGAAAATTGACAGCTTATTGTTAGACTATGATCAAATGATTATATAATTCCCTTTTATCTGATGTAAAAAATAATCTGAATAAATGATATATTTCTAGACATTGCTTAAATTGACTCAAATTAACCTGTATCGATATATACATGAGATGAGAAAGGTCAGAGGTCAGAGTACCTGTTCGTCTAATTGCAGGTCTAACCACATGCACAGATGGTGATAATGACCTTTCTTTCTTCTGCTGAAGATAGTTGATGGAGTCATATTTTAAATAAGAAAGTTTAATGGTAGCATGTATGAATTTTGGAAAGCAATATTTGATTCAGGGATGCTGATGTGATACTTTTGGGAAATTCCTATAATAAGATAGACTGTGAATAGAAAAAAACTAGGCAATTGTAAGTGATTTGTGAAGAAACTAGTAGTAATATTTGAAAATTAGGCACCAGAGGTAGAGAGAAAAGACTCAGATCCTTTAGAGTGACAGTTCTTTACCCACTGAGGGCCACATCCTTTTGAGAATCTGATGTTGGCTGATAGAAATTTCCATGTAAATTCAAGGGTTTTATAACTCTGTGTTCTTACTCTCTTTCCCCTACCAAGCACATCCAGCTTTTGGCACGAGATATTTTTCTTTCAGATGTCAAAACAGTTAGGGATATATTTTAGAAATTGTTAACTTACTCTTTCGGTATAAACTTGAAACCATTTGGAGGATAAACTATAGAAAAAGTCTTGATTTTTGTTGAATGGAACTTCAGCTAATCTTTAAACCCCATTCATAACATTTTAGAAATAGCACTTCACATTCAGAAAGGAAAAAATAAATCAGCTAACTTTTCATTTTCTGTTTTATATAGTTTTACAATCTGGTAGTTGATGAACTTACTTGCTGTTCTTGGTATGAGATTAGATGGTATAATATAACCAACATTTAATGCTTGTCACCTGTGTCATAGGCACTGTGCTAATTGCTAGGGATCCAGTGATGGATAAAGCTGTGGTCCTGCACTAAGAGAATTCATAGTTGGATGATGGATAGAGTCACAAAACAGGTGTGTGTAGACAGTACAGTCAGTGTAAGATAGAAAAATGGAAAGAATGGCCAAGGAAAGCATTAGTGGAAGCAGTAATGTCTGAACTGAGTATTAAAAGAATCGGAGAGAGAGCATTTGTGCATGTATCTGTGTTGGGGAGTGGTGGGGAATAGGAACCGAGGGCAAACCTGGGGGAGAAGAGAGGTGAAGACACGTTGATGAAAGGCAACAGTTGTGGTCTGGAAGCACATGCAGGTGTGTGTTGGTAGGAGAATAACTAAGGGACCAACAGGGTGGAGAGCTGCAGAACCAGAACACGGGAAGCTTTTTTATGCCATTGTTAGAAGACTGAAGTTCTCTCTCATTTTTTTGCTTTGGGAAGCCCTCAACGAGTGTTAAGCAGGGGCTGTCCTTCTCCAGTACGATTGTTGCCAAGTTGAATGGGTTACTCTGGTAGCTGTTATGGATGGTAAATTTGAAGTGAAGAAGATTGGAGGTGGGGAGGCCAAGTAGTTGGCTTAATCAGAGCTGACAAGGACTTAAATAGTACTGTATTAATAAAAATGGAGAAGCAGGAACAGATTTCAGACTCTTTACGCTTGATATCGGTTGATAGTAAATTCAGTACTACTTGATGCTTGGAAATAGCTGGGGAGCAGGAGTAGACAAGATTAACTCCAGAGTTTCTAGCCTGTTGCTTGCATGGATGGTGATGATACTGAGCAGAGCGAATACATGATGAGTAAGGACCAGTCTAGAAGCTAAGCAAGTCAGATTGGGACATTTTGAGTTTGAGGTTTAGAAAGGCAGTTGACTTTCTGAATCTGATGCTGTGGATGCTGTGATCTGGGTTGGAAAAAATAAGTTTGTCAGAGGTGATTGACGTCATGAGACCTTTCAGGCAGCGTCTATGGGCTAAGAACATGGACGAGGACGGAAGATAGATAGGCTGTTGGGAAGTTTCAGAGTCAGGTGGAGAAAGAGAAGCCCCACAAAGGAGAGAAGGAATCAACCAAGAACAAATGAAATAATCAGTGAGTCCATCTGAGGCTCCAACTAAGGCTCAAACTAAGGAAATAAGAGCCATGTTTTTAATAGAACAAATTGATATGGTTGTGATGCCCTCTGTAGCCTAAACAAGTGATGGCATTCGAGATGCAGCAGTAATCCAGGGTTGGAGTCTCACAAGGCTGGCACAGTACAAACTTAGGCGCTTAGTGCAGCTAATGTGGTAAAGTCAGAGCAGTTTAGGTGATCGGCTGTGGCAGGTATTGCATATTATGCACTGTGCATTGTTCTTTATATGTATCAACTCATGGAATCCTCACAACAGCCTTCTCTGTTCCGGGAGATTCTAAGTGTCGGTTCCATGAGGACAGGGATTTCTGTCCTCAGTGCCTGACCTGCACAGTGCGCCCACATGGTCATTGAATACGTGAGTGGATTTGTTGTTGTTCTTCAGTCACGAAGTCATGTTCAGTTCTCGACAACCCCATGGACTACGGCGTGCCAGGTTCTCCTGTCTTTCACTATCTCCTGGTGTTTGCTCAAACTCATGTTCATTGAGTCAGTGATGCCATCTGACCATCTCATCCTCTTCCGCCCCTTTCTCCTCCTGCCCTCAATCTTTCCCAGCATCAGGGTCTTTTTCCAGTGAGTTGGCTCTTAGCATCAGGTGGCTAAAATATTGGCGCTTCAGTATCAGTCCTTCCGGTGGATATTCAGAGTTGATTTCCTTTAGGATTGACTAGTTTGATCTTGCTGTCCTAGGGACTGTATCTAAAGAGTCTTCTCCAGCACCACAGTTCAGAAGCATTAATTCTTCAACTCTCAGCCTTCTTCATGGTTCAACTCTTAAATCCATGCATGACTGTTGGAAAAGCCATGGATATAAAGTATCATTTCCATTTTGTGGAGGTAGAAACTGGGCAAGAAGAGGTTCAGTAACTCATGTTACTTAGTGACAGAGCTGGTAGAGAAGGAAGTGAGCCAAGACATGGAGCTGGGAGAACAAAGGCATCCTGGGACTGTCCAGGAGGTATGGCGGGGACAAGGTCCTGACAGATGCAGAGAGAAGGATGGTCAGGGAGGTAAATGATGGAGGTGGGTTGTTCTGGGTGGTGACAAAGGGTCAGGTCTCCGGAGTGCAGTGGACTGGAACGTGTTCTCTGTAGACGTTTGGATGGAGAGGAAGGTGGTGGCCCAGTCCTCCTAGGTGAGGTGCTGCTCTGTGGAGACATGTTCACGAGGAAGCCCACTTTCTGTGATGAATGCCGTTTTCTTTTTTCCAGTTCCCTCCCAGCTTTTGAACATGGAGGTGAGAGCTGATTTGCTGAGAAGACAGGGATAGATTGGCTTCACTCCTTTTCAGATGGGGACAGTCCTATTGCAGAGCTGCAAAAGTCCCCAGAGTAAAAATACAAAAGTTGTAAATTTTGCCTAATATTCCAGCAATATTTAAGGAATGAATTCTGAATGTTGCATTTCTCCTCTGCAGAAACAAACACACACCCCTAAAAACCTTTCCCTGAGCTCGTATACACCCGTGGTGGATTCATGTCAATGTATGGCAAAACCAATACAGTATTGTAAAGTAAAATAAAGTAAAAATAAAATTAAAAAAAAATAAAACTTTTCCCTGGGTTTTTGTAGTAGATTAAAATCTTGGTGTTTGTAGCAACTCTGATTTTTGTCTACTAGCTGTTGAGGACACATCCCAAGAACGGCAGGAACCAAACACACTTGCTTTTCTCGCCCTCGGCCGCCCTCATCCCAGTGGCTGGCCATTTGTTCCCAGTTCCCTGCTGACCCTTTACCCTGCCCCTCCCGCAGGGCCTTTTTCCAATGCTTTTGTTTCAAGAAGCTCTTGAGAGCTTTCTTTCTACATTACATGGTGACACAGAAAAAAGTAAAATTTATTTTAGCGCTTACACTATAGTTAACGTTTTTGGTGGAACATTTTCAGCGTGTTTCAATAACCTAAGCCATCAGTCCTGATTCATTTTTAAAAAAGATTGTTCAATCTGATATTTCATTTGCTTTGGAAGGCTCTAATTTATTTTCATATATTTTGATAGCATTGTTATTTCTGTCTTGACTATTTCCCTTTAGAAAAATATAAAAATTCAGTAATTTTTTATAACACTGTGTTAAAACCAAGTTTTTATTATTTATTGTATAAAGTGTAGCTTTTGATTGATAACTTTTTTTGTTTGTTTTTTAATTTAAATTTATTTATTTTAATTGGGGGAAGGGAGGTGGGAAGGGTGGGAACACGTGTACACCCCATTCATGTTGATGTATGGCAAAACCAATACAATATTGTAAAGTGATTAATAACTTTTTTTCACTTTGTGGTTGTATAGTTATGCCACCTATCCTTTATGTATGTCCTTCTGACAAGTGAGTATCACTCTGAGTAACAGCTCTTAGGAAATACAGAGTTAATAAAACCTGTTATAAAATATGTTCATATAATGCAAAGGGTGGAGGAGATGATTCGCAAAGGTGCCTTTTAGAGCAGATTCCCATGATCTTGTTCTCTGTGCTCTGCCTACATTGGTTCTTAGTAGCAGCAGCTGAAATGCTGCTAAGTGACCTTTGACACAGAACCCATGAGTGCTCCAAGTATGATTTCACTTTCACCTCCTCCTTTGTAAGCTGAAATGCTTGTCAAATCAGATGGGTGTTTAGACCTTTTTACTGAATGTGTCTTGAGTGGGAGAACAAAGCTTGGGGTCAGCTTGGCATAATCTCCACGTTTATCTTTTTCTATTATGGAGGTTTGTTGGGGGCTGAGGGGATGATTCTTTCAGAGGAGAAAGTGTGAGTCGAGGGTAGGTGGGCTTGCCGTACTCTTCTCTCTACTTTCCATGCTGTCAGGGAAAGGACACTGGGGTGCTGGCTGGTGTTTGTGGTTCCCACTTGACCCAGGCACTTATATTTCATTATTAGTGTGTGAACTGATGAATTGTATCGAGACGCTGTATTTGGGAGTATCTTCCTTTCCCCTTCTCAGTAAACTAGACTAGATTGCCTCACAGTAGTTACTACTGTAAGAGGTTTTTCATGTATTCAATGAAAAAAAGTATTATATGTGTATATTATATAATAAAAGATTATATTTGTATTTTTTTGTGTAGATTTTTGTAAATCTGGTATTTGTCAACTCTTTAATTATAAAATGCTTAAAGAGTTAAGTAAATAGCATTTTAATTTTACGATAATGAAGTTGAAAATTCTTGAATCTCTAAAACTTTCTGATTTAGGTTCTGATAACCTGTTAGGGAATTAGGACTAGTGCTTAGTTAGGCTTGCATGACTTTGAACAGCAGAAGCTGGTACATCCTTACCGATTGTAGTTGATTAGAAGCTACAAAGTGTTGCTAACTGTTAAAATACAAGAAGGTTGTAGGAGACCATATGACAGAAGAACTTGTTACCTTTGCAGTTTGTTCACTGTACCTCACACACTTTGTTTCAAAAGAAAAGCTCTGTTCACAGCTTGGGTGAAAGGACTCTTCCTCCCTTTAGACAAGACTTGTGGGAGATTTCTTGCTAACTTGGATATTTCAACTTGTTCAGGACTATGCTGAACATACTGAACTGGACTCTTGGAATGGTTGAGAACTTAACTAATTTATTTTTTTCTTATTGCTGAATCAATAGTGATTAAAGCTCTCTAATTCAAATTCATAAATATAAATTTGAAACTTAAAGTAATGAAAACTATTAACATGGAGGAGATCTCCAATAATTTTTATATGAGAGAACATAGAAAAATCAAAACATTTAGTATTTGTCAGATAATAAGATTTGACCAGAAGAAATATTTGACCAAAAGAACTTGTTTGATTTTAAGATTCTGGAGGAGGGGGAAGGAAGTTGAAGAGGTGGCTAAACCCAAATTGACCACTGACATGTTGAATACCCAAATCTATAGGCAGTTCACTAAACCATTTGTGTTTTCAGCGTTTTTGTTGACTAGTCTTTTCACTTACAGGGCTCTGAAGTCAGTTCATTTATTCACAACTCCATTTAGCTAAAGATTAGTGTATACATTTTGATAGATGAAAACAGATTTGGGGGGGTTTGCATTATACAATGTAAATGAGCTTTCCAGATGGCATAGTGGCAGAGAATTTACTTGCCAGTGCAGGAGATGAAAGAGACATGGGTTCAGTCCCTGGGTTGGGACGATCCCCTGGAGGAGGGCATGGCAATCCACTGCAGTATATTTGCCTTGAGAATCCCATAGACAGAGGAGCCTGGAGGGCTACAGTCCATGGGGTCACAAAGAGTCAGACACCACTGAAGCAACTTAGCACACATGCATAATGTCAGTAGTTTATTATGTAAGTGTAGTAAATTCCATGAAAGCTGCTTAAAGTAGAAATCTCAATTTCACTTTTCAGAATTGTTTTAGTGACAGAAAGGTAGACTAGTAACCTCAAATCAATTCTTTCTCTCTAGCTTCGTCCCATTCTTTAGCTAAGATGGTAGGTTCAGATCCTACATGCTGTGAGTTGTCCAGCTGCACAGAACCACTTTCCAGAAGCCTTGATGTTCCCCATAAAGCTGTTAACACACACACACACACACACACACACACACACACACCCACACACACACACTGCCACACCCACACCCACCCACCCAACAATCCTAACAGCTTTTATGGGAGAGAAACCCTGATAGGGATGTGACTGTTCGTGACTAAGCGAATGCCTAGGGGACCAGTAGTCTAAAAGGAGGAAGATTAAAAAGGAGGCTGTTAGTAGAGAAGCCCATTCACTTACAAGCATGATCATGTTGTGAGGAAGTCAGCGTCTTGAGATCATAAGGAGGGTTTGGAAAATGCTGGGAGAACCTAGAAAATTTTTCTGTGCAGACTAACAGAAAGAGATGAGAACATTTTCTTTTACTATCACTTTTGAAAAGGACTTGAAAAAGACTGAGAGAAATGAGTACTAGATTTTTAAATTGGAAAGGGCCTTAAAGAAATCCAATTGAATAGGTCATCTGTACATAGGAACTGAGAATCTCAGAAAGCTACATGATTTGGTGTATAGATCATACAGATAATTTGAAGCAGAAACTACAATTTCCTTATTGGGTTTGGTTGGTTAAAAGTATGAAGTCATTGTTAAAATGTAAGGAATATGGGGGACCATATGCCAGAAGGACCACTAGTTACCTTACAAAATGTTCACTGTTCCTTACACACTTCAGAAGTAAAACTCTACTCACTGACTTGTGTGTAAGACGGACCTTTGTACAAACACAAACTATGGGAAATGTCTGGCTCACTTGAGATTTCAACTCCATTAGAATTATTTCTAGGAGCTTTATGGTGGTTTTTCAGAGTTCTATTTAGGGAGACAAAGGAGTATAAAAGAGTTGTTGATGTATGGAAGCCCTAGACCCCAAATTAAGGTAGAATGTTATGAGTTTAGTACTTAAAATTTGAATGAAACAGAAACTTTTTTGAGATATTTTAACAGTTGCCCTTAAGCAGTTTGTCTTGAATTAGGTGGATTTTGGACTAATAATATTTCTTTTGGTAAAAACATAAATATACAAATGCAACTTTTAAATATCCCATTTTTTTCTCTTTTTGAGTGGATAAAGCATTTTAATATTCCTATCTATTATGTCTTGGTTAGCCAAGAACAGACCACTTGTTGAGGAGAGGAATGAAATAGTAACTAAAATAGACAAGTCCTGTTTTGTTTTGTTTTTAATTCAGTATCTTTTTGTCTGGCTATTCTTTATTGTGTAAAAAGGAACTTAATAAATCTTGTCAACTTACACAAAGTCTATTTCTGTCTTTCAGGCATTAATATAACCATGCATGTTTAATGATGTCAGTTATCAGGTCTTCTTTTAGGATAGGTTACAGAATAAATGTGTTATCAGAACTTTGAATCTTAAATAATGAATGTACTTTGCACATTTCTTGCATTCCTCAATTAATAAATGCACAAAATATCTTTCTACCCTAACACTACTCTTGCTCATTCAACCCTTTTCCTTGGAGTTAAGATTAGACAAGATTTACAGAATTTAAAGAGTGTGAATTTTGAAAGACCTCTAGCTACTGAGGATTGTTTGAAGCTTTGATAAGTGATATTAGATGCTTTAAAAGAGGACTTTAAAAATTCTCAAAACACTTAGTATTCCAGTTTTAAGTAAAATGCAGTTGAGCTTTAGATAAGGAAGGTCTTGAAGTTTTATTTGGGGTTTAGGAAATTCATTTTATTTCTACTCTAAAGTGATTATGAGAGCAGATTTTTAGTCCTTATAAAGTGCTAGAGAAAGGAAGTGAATTGTGAAATGCTGATTTTAAAACAGCGTGTTTATTTCTTAGAGGCTAAGATCACTCTTCTGTAATCTCCTCTTACTAAAATAAGATTCTTATTTCTATCAGTCTTAATTTAGTAGAATCTCACTCAGTGAAAAGCTAAGGATTCATTTGATGGAAAACATTCATTTTGCATACTTTCATGGGCTTTTAACTTGTCCCCTCCACACACACACCATTATTTAATAGGAAAATTCCTTTTATAAAATTTATAAAAATTTATTAAAATTTATAAAACTTTCATAAACAATTGAAATTACTCCATTATAGTTCTTTTAGTGGATATACTATCCCCTCTTATCATTGGACATGTTATTAAATTTTTTTTATAACATGAATAGCTGCATATCAAGTTTGTCTGACAGTTTATCCTAGGATAGAGTCCCAGAAGTGGAATGATTGGGCAAACCCATTTAAGCCTCCTAATACATATTGCTGGTGCTCTTTCCACAAGCCCTTATCAGTTTATATTCTCCAGCATGAATTCCCGTATCCTCTTGGGAGGTTAGTACACAGAGCACCAGATGGTGTCTGGAAACATGGTTTCTAGTCTCCGCCATACCATGTACTAATTGTAGATATCCGGGTTAATCACATAAATTGTGTGGCCCTTGGTTTCCTCACCATAACCTTAGATGAATTCTAAGTACTCTACCAGCTCTTCACATCCTTTTTAAAAGTGGATTTGAGCAAGGAGGATGAGCACTGGCATTTTGCCAGGGGATTTGTCTGGAAGGAAAGCAGAAGTAGGAGAATCAGATGGCGGAGGGAGGGCAGGGGGCCAGAGGAACAAGACGTCTGACTCGCTGTTCAGGTGTTTACCTGGAGAATAAAAACAGGATCCAGTCAAACTATATCGTGTAGACAGCTTCTCTGGAGACAGAAGGATTTTCAAATAATTTCAAGTAGAGAACGGAAGTACAGGAAACATGTATGTAATTCTTCAGAAGTTGTGTCCTGTGTGGACTATAGATTACAAAAGATCCAAGCCAAGGGAAAAAAAGTTTATTAAAGATTCAGATACACAGAAGGCAAAATATCTTCATGTTTTTAGAGTAAATTATGCTGTGATGATAAAGGGAACAAAAGTTGTTTATCATTTCAAATATGTAGAAGGAGACCTGGGCATAGAATAAATTTGGTTATTTATCTTTTCAAGCAGCAGCACCTTAACTCTGCTTTTATTCAAAGAAGACTTAATCTCTGTGAATAATTCAGACAACCAGACGTCATGAATGGTTGTGAGGGAAACCTGACCGTAGCCTGGCTGGCTCTTCAGGAGCAGGACTGCCTTCTAGAGACGTCTGTAGAATTAATCTCTATGGCCCTGTCACCAGTGGGGAGGGGTTTCCTTGGACCAGTGTAAAGACATTTAAATATTGAACAGACACAAATAACGATAAAAATTAAAAGGTTGATAAGTGAGCAATTTGTAATCAGCTTTCTAAAGTAAGAATAACAAAAAAATTGTTAGTTTCTAATATCCTGTGATGAAAGTTATTAGCTGATTTATTGGTCTGTCAATTTAAAATGGACACTTTCAGTCTGGTTTTTAAATTTATAAATTAGAAATTTATAATTTATAAATTAATTTACAGTGTTAAAAGTGTTTTCCTGTAGGAAAAAAATCAGAAGTTTGCTCAATAGTGATAGTTTTTAAACTTTGTTAGTCTTTGAGTTCACTATTTAGAGTTCCCTGATGGATTGTTAGAGGTAGAAATAGTGAGTTCATTGCTGGACTGAATAAATAATTCATATGGCACAAAAGCGGCTTTTTCTTTCTCCCCAGTTTCTTTCTCCCCCATTATTCGCTTTCTCTCTTTTAAAAGGATCCTTTACAGCCAAAGAGTAACTTTGTGTGAATGTGCAAGGGCTGCAGCATGGTTGCAGCCTGGGTGTAGCAGCATAACTGGGGTCACCAGAGTTGGGGGGCTGGTCTGTGTTAAATGTGTGTTCTCCAGCAACGCCTAGAAAGGGGCAGAGTAGTTACACATTGTCAGGCCCTGTCCTGAGTGAAGTTTCCCGGGGAATTTTCTTTAGCAAAATATGTTCTTCTTTTTGGCTATAGTATCTTTCACAGTGTTTGCCTCAAGACAAAATTGAATTTTAAATTGAGGAAATCATTGCATTTCTTCTGGTTTTTCAGAAACCTTTTCATTATGACTATGACATTGCCGGAATTAGTCTGGTAAAACATGAGCATTTTTTAATCCTTTACAGGCCATTTGGGAATTTTTATTTTCTAAAAATTATGAAGATAATATTATATATTTATGTGAAGTTCTGTTTTTCTACCTTTTATTATAGCACCAAAGTAGGAATTATGCCAGGTCATTTTCTCTTTGCTATTTAAGTCATAAGAGACGCGTGTTTTATTGAATCAAAGCAGTTTCTCTCAGCCCAATAATCTCTTGAAGAGTGACACAGCTGGAGATGGTGGTTATCTTTCACAAATCAACTGCATCTTTGTTTTTTGTAATAAGTTAGTATCTGGATATCTTAAGAGATTATCTAAAAATATTTCTTGAAACGTGTGTATTCAGCACATTTCATGATATAATAATACCTTTTTTACACTTATGTGATAGAAATTTAAGAAATTTAAATTAGACTGTAATCCAAACTTCTATCAACTGGAAATATTTATTTATTGATATTTTGCTGCTTCTCTAGTGTACAGATACTTCACCAATATAATGCTTATCCTTGAATAAGTTTTTAAGTGAGATAAAATATTGTGATTAGTATAGTTCAGTGTGTATATTGTGTGCTTTTCATATGGTAGTCTTTAATACATAGGCTAATAAATCTGATTTAGATGCTCTGCTTTGATATGTTACCTATTTGCCTTTCTTTTTTCAAACCTCAGGTGACACCTTATTTGCTTATTTTAAGACTTAGTGATTAACTCAATATTAACTTCATTCATAAATTGTCATTGTGATATTACGACACTTTGTGATTTTATGACATGTTGTGATTTTAAGTGCTGAACCATGTTGATTTTTTTTCATCAAAATTAGTTTTAATCCTTAGTAATTCTTTTTGAGGTTTTTTTTTATGTGGACCATTTGTAAAGTCTTTATTGTATTTGTTACAATATTGCTTCTGTTTTATGTTTTGGCTTTTTTGCTGTGAGGCATGTGGGACCAGGGATCGGACCTGCACCCCCTGCATGGGAAGGTGAAGTCTTAACCACTGAGTAAAGTCTAACTTTACTCTGGTTTTTCACAATTCTGTTTCAATAGTCACGGAAACCAGATATCTTGGGGGTTTTATTGGCCTCTCTCGTGCTGATACTGTATTGTTGAAGCGCGTTTCTGAGGGGGACAGTGACCGTGTCACTTACCTGTTGCTGCATAACAAACTGCCCCAAGGCTTTAGTGCTTTAAAGCAACAGTTGACTTTAATTTCTCGTCATCCCGAGGGTTGCCTGGCTGTGTCTTCTGCATCATGTGCTCATGGTGAGGGTGCTCAGAAGGCTGACAGGAATACAGGATGCCGCTGGGGCAGGCCCCATGGGGGCTGGGTTCTCCTTAAGTGCTTCTCTGGGCTTCCTCCCACTTTATAGCTGGATCCCAAGAAGGAAGTCTCCAGAAAGTGAAGGCAAAAACCATAGCTCTTTTAAGGCCCAGATTTTGGAGAGACTCAGAGTTACTTTGCCCATTCTGTTGGTCAAAACTGGTCACAAGACCACCTCACCTCAAAGCTTGGTTGCAGGGAGGGCTGGGGGGTGGCGGGAGGTAGGCTTCACTTCTTGATGGGGGAGATGACACTGAAAGAGCAGATGGGATGAGATGTGTAGTTGCAGCTATCTTGGGAAACTTGAACTGCTGCAGAGGAATGGAGTGTTTGGCTGGACACAGATGGTGGTGGTTACACGTTTCACAAGCTGGTGTCATCAGGCATACGAGGATCGTGTGCTAGCTCCACACTGGAGTCACTTAAGAGCTATTAGCTGCCGTTTCCTCAGCCATACAATAGTCATGTCAACCCTCCAGGATGCCCTGACAGATGAGGTGATGGGACATGGGGCCTCGTGCCGGAGCGCCGGCTACTCCTGTCCCAACCCTCTCCAGCGCCTTGCATGTTTGCTTAGTGCTTGTATCTGAGATGCTAGGACTTAGAAGTCTGTTCTTAATGACAAATGGTAATTCATCTAAAGTCTTATTAGTCTTACCAAGGCATTTTGATACTTCTCATCTGAGTAAAGTTGACAATAGCCATATAATTCATAGATTGTCTAATTTTAAGCATCTACTCCATGCAAAGATTCTTTGTAAATGGCTCTGTATAGGCTGTTTACCATGTAGTGAGCTGCTGGACAGTAGAAATGTCTAAATAAATCACCTGACCGTTTTCATCTGCCATAATTCTGTGTTCCACCCAGCCTGCCATTTTGCAGAGAGGTTATGTGACTTTCCCAGGAAAGCCCTTTTTTCAGGTCACCCTCCAGAATTTGTTTATGATCTAATTTACAAGTCCCTTGCTGTAGGGACGCCAAACAAAATCAGAGGAAGAAGTCTGAAGAGATATGTAATTTTCCGGCAGCCATTTATAAGGAGGGTGTGATACAGAATACTTACATGGATTAATAGCCATGGTTCAGTTTAGTTCAGTTGCTCAGTCGTGTCTGACTCTTTGTGACCCCATGAATCACAGCACGCCAGGCCTCCCTGTCCATCACCAACTCCTGGAGTTCACTCAGACTCACGTCCATCGAGTCCGTGATGCCATCCAGCCATCTCATCCTCTATCGTCCCCCTCTCCTCCTGCCCCCAATCCCTCCCAGCATCAGAGTCTTTTCCAATGAGTCAACTCTTCGTGCAAGGTGGCCAGGTACTGGAGTTTCAGCTTTGGCATCATTCCTTCCAAAGAAATCCCAGGGCTAATCTCCTTCAGACTGGACTGGCTGGATCTCCCTGCAGTCCAAGGGACTCCCAAGAGTTTTCTCCAACACCACAGTTCAAAAGCATCAATTCTTCGGTGCTCAGCCTTCTTCACAGTCCAACTCTCACATCCATACATGAGTACTGGATAAACCATAGCCTTGACTAGATGGACCTTTGTTGGAAAGGTAATGTCTCTGCTTTTGAATATGCTATCTAGGTTGGTCATAACTTTCCTTCCAAGGAGTAAGCGTCTTTTAATTTCATGGCTGCAGTCACCATCTGCAGTGATTTTGGAGCCCAAAAAAATAAAGTCTGACACTGTTTCCACTGTTTCCCCATCTATTTCCCATGAAGTGATGGGACCAGATGCCATGATCTTTGTTTTCTGAATGTTGAGCTTTAAGCCAACTTTTTCACTCTCCTCTTTCACTTTCATCAAGAGGCTTTTTAGTTCCTCTTCACTTTCTGCCATAAGGGTGGTGTCATCTGCATATCTGAGGTTATTGATATTTCTCCCAGCAATCTTGATTCCAGCTTGTGTTTCTTCCAGTCCAGCGTTTCTCATGATGTACTCTGCATAGAAGTTAAATAAGCAGGGTGACAATATACAGCCTTGACGCACTCCTTTTCCTATTTGGAACCAGTCTGTTGTTCCATGTCCAGTTCTAACTGTTGCTTGCTGACCTGCATACAGATTTCTCAAGAGGCAGGTCAGGTGGTCCGGTATTCCCATCTCTCTCAGAATCTTCCACAGTTTATTGTGATCCACACACTCAAAGGCTTTGGCATAGTCAATAAAGCAGAAATAGATGTTTTTCTGGAACTCTCTTGCTTTTTCCGTGATCCAGCAGATGTTGGCAATTTGATCTCTGGTTCCTCTGCCTTTTCTAAAACCAGCTTGAACGTCAGGGAGTTCACGTATTACTGAAGCCTGGCTTGGAGAATTTTGAGCATTACTTTACTAGCATGTGAGATGAGTACAATTGTGTGGTAGTTTGAGCATTCTTTGGCATTGCCTTTCTTTGGGATTGGAATGAAAACTGACCTTTTCCAGTCCTGTGGCCACTGCTGAGTTTTCCAAATTTGTTGGCATATTGAGTGCAGCACTTTCACAGCATCACCTTTCAGGATTTGAAACAGCTCAACTGGAATTCCATCACCTCCACTAGCTTTGTTCATAGTGATGCTTTCTAAGGCCCACTTGACTTCCCATTCCAGGATGTCTGGCTCTAGATGAGTGATCACACCATCGTGATTATCCAGGTAGTGAAGATCTTTTTTGTACGGTTCTGTGTATTCTTGCCACCTCTTCTTAAATCTTCTGCTTCTGTTAAGTCCATACCATTTCTGTCCTTTATCGAGCCCATCTTTGCATGAAATGTTCTCTTGGTATCTCTAATTTTCTTGAAGAGATCTCTAGTCTTTCCCATTCTGTTCTTTTCCTCTATTTTCTTTGCATTGATCACTGAAGAAGTCTTTCTTATCTCTTCTTGCTATTCTTTGGAACTCTGCATTCAGATGCTTCTGTCTTTCCTTTTCTCCTTTGTTTTTCACTTCTCTTCTTTTCACAGCTATTTGTAAGGCCTCCCCAGACAGCCATTTTGCTTTTTTGCATTTCTTTTCCTTGGGGATGGTCTTAATCCCGTCTCCTATACAATGTCACGAACCTCATTCCATAGTTCATCAGGCACTCTATCTATCAGATCTAGGCCCTTAAATCTATTTCTCACTTCCACTGTATAATCATAAGGGATTTGATTTAGGTCATACCTGAATGGTCTAGTGGTTTTCCCTACTTTCTTCAATTTAAGTCTGAATTTGGTAATAAGGAGTTCATGATCTGAGCCACAGTCAGCTCCTGGTCTTGTTTTTGTTGACTGTATAGAGCTTCTCCATCTTTGGCTGCAAAGAATATAATCAGTCTGATTTCAGTGTTGACCATCTGGTGATGTCCATGTGTAGAGTCTTCTCTTGTGTTGTTGGAAGAGGGTGTTTGCTATAACCAGTGCATTTTCTTGGCAAAACTCTATTAGCCTTTGCCCTGCTTCATTCCATATTCCAAGGCCAAATTTGCCTGTTACTCCAGGTGTTTCTTGACTTCCTACTTTTGCATTCCAGTCCCCTCTAATGAAAAGGACATCTTTTTTGGGTGTTAGTTCTAAAAGGTCTTGTAGGTCTTCATAGAACGGTTCAGCTTCAGCTTCTTCAGCATTACTGGTTGGGGCATAGACTTGGATTACCGTGATATTGAATGGTTTGCCTTGGAAACAAACAGAGATCATTCTGTCGTTTTTTAGATTGCATCCAAGTACTGCATTTTAGACTCTTTTGTTGACCATGATGGCTACTCCATTTCTTCTGAGGGATTCCTGCCCACAGTAGTAGATATAATGGTCATCTGAGTTAAATTCACCCATTCCAGTCCATTTTAGTTTGCTGATTCCTAGAATGTTGATGTTCACTCTTGCCATCTCTTGTTTGACCACTTCCAATTTGCCTTGATTCATGGACCTGACATTCCAGGTTCCTATGCAATATTGCTCTTTACATCATCAGATCTTGCTTCTATCACCAGTCACATCCACAGCTGGGTATTGTTTTTGCTTTGGCTCTATCCCTTCATTGTTTCTGGAGTTATTTCTGCACTGACCTCCAGTAGCATATTGGGCACCTGCTGACCTGGGGAGTTCCTCTTTCAGTATACTGTCATTTTGCCTTTTCATACTGTTCATGGGGTTCCCAAGGCAAGAATACCGAATTGGTTTGCCACTGGAGAATAGCCATGGTACTAACAACCAAAGGTTTGACTCCATTTGAATTAGCTGCTGTTTGTTCTTGTCTTAGGTGTCACCAGTGCCACCAATCTGTTATATTGTCATTACAGGGTCTTGGTCACCATAAATAAGTGAAAGTTCCTGTCCTGCTTTGCTCTTTAAGATCAGATTGTAGAGGATACTGATTTGCCTTTAAATAATGTCTTCGAAGACAAAACCAAATAAAATACTATACTAAATATAATAGACAATTGGAAAAAAGAAGATAGATGTAAGAAAGAACATCTATGTTCTTTTGGAGAATGATAATGATTAGATGTTAGAATAGGTTTCCCAGGAGAATGTTTTAAAGAATTGAGCATATAATGGTGTGATGGATTGTGGGGGAAGTGCTGAAAGTGATACTAGGGCAACAGAAGGGGACTTAGTTTTGTCAAGTGCGTTTGTCTTTTGAAAGTTAGGGGGAGCATTTTATTTCCTCTAAAACAAAGTCAGTGACATTGGAATCTTGTTCATTTTCTTGTTTTTAAACATGGACTTTATATGTGATTTTTGAGAGAAGCTTTTAAGTTTTATGGAAAGCAGTGCTACTTGTACACATACTGGAGTGGGTTGCCATTTCCTCCTCGAGGGATTTTCCCAGCCCAGGGGTTGAACTCGTGTTCCTTCGTCTCCTGCGTTGGCAGGTACATTCTTTTACCACGGAGCCACCTGGGAGGCCCACCTTTAAAATTACCTGTATGCATTTGCAGAGCATGTTTGTACATATTACTATGTTTTCATGATTCTAAGAGATAGCAGTTGAAAGACATATCCTTTGATTTAATTCTTTTTCTCTCCCTTTGGAAAAATCGAGCACTTACTTTGGAGGCAGGAGGAGTGTTCTACTGAAGGATTAGTCTGAATTTCTTTCATCCATAGGCATGCTGTTCTTGACCTCGAGCACTTTTCGCATTGACAGCATAATTCTGACGCACATCAAGGAGTTCCTTTGGCTTGGCTTCCATCTCTTATTTAAGCTTGTAGCTTTTTTTTTTTTTTTAACTAGTTACATTAGACATCACTAAAAGTTAAGTAAATTCTCTTGAAAGTCATCCAGGAGAATTTCACAGACAAGTATTTGTTACCTGCTCAGAATTATCACTTAGTAAATCTTCACTAAACATAAATTAGCCACATGTTATAGGCAGCTCGGCATGTGTAATAACTTTTTATTTCAATGCTGCATTATAGAGTTCTTTATAAAGACATTTTAAGAGGTAATTAGGGATTTAACATTAAGTTAAAATTCACCTCTATATGGCTCTAGCAATGCAGTTAATTGAGGTGATAGATAAAAGGTACACTGTTAATCATGTCCAAGTTTACACAGAGATAGGCAATGACAAGATGTGATGCCGTGTGTAATGACTGTAAAGTTCTTTTGATTTCTACTGAAAGATTTCTCTTTATTTGAAAAATGTTAAAGTGAAAAATATTAAAAATATACACTTTTGTATTTTTGGCTGTGCCTTACAGCATGTGGGGTCTTAGTTCCCCAACCAGGGATTGAACCCATGCCCCCTGCATTGGGAGCACAGTCTTAACCACTGGATGGGCAGGGAAGTCGCCAGTGTACATGTATTCTAGAATACATTATAGAAGAAAACAGACTATAGTTTTTTCCTCCCTCCAACTACATAAGGAAGACATAGCAGGTATCAGATACTGTTCTTATTAAGATCAAGAATCTTGAGACTTAAAGTCACATAATAAATGGTTGCTTTGGGATTATAAATCAGGTCTTCAGGACATCCAGATGTGTGTGCTGTCTACTGTGCTACCTTTTGCACCTTTAATTGAGATTCATTTACTCAACAAATATTTACTAAATGTTCTTATTGTGTGCTGGGCATTATGGTAAATGATATTGTAAAACAGTAAGTTCTGTATCCTTGTGAAACCAAAAACTTGGGGAAACACTGAAACTAAACAGCTACAACTCATAGGAACATTAAGGGAGAAGAAAGTCATAAGATGATATGAGAGTATGTAACAGGTAGACCTCGGAGAAGGCGATGGCACCCCACTCCAGTACACTTGCCTGGAAAATCCCATGGACGGAGGAGCCTGGTAAGCTGCAGTCCTAGGGTCGCTAGGAATCGGACACAACTGAGCAACTTCGTCTTCACTTTTCACTTTCATGCGTTGGAGAAGGAAATGGCAACCCACTCCAGTGTTCTTGCCTGGAGAATCCCAGGGATGGCGGAGCCTGGTGGGCTGCCATCTATGGGGTCGCACAGAGTTGGACGCGACTGAAGTGACTTAGCAGCAGCAGCAACGGGTAGACCTAACCCAGCCCTACTGGTGGGCAGCACTAATGGGCAAGTCAGGGAAGGACAAAAGAAGTTAATTTTTAGGCTGAGGTTGTTCGGAATCCATGAGTCAAAGAGCACAACAGGCAGCAGAAATAGTCTCTGCAAAAGCAAGAGAAAGATGTTAAAGGATTCCAGGGTGGCTAGCATTGAGAAGGAAGAGAAGTGACAGTGGAGAGGAATTCAGGAAACAGATTACCTGACTTCATTCAGGAGTTCGACCCTTATCCTAAAGAATATGGGAAGGTTGCAATGGAGATGTAATGTGATTTGTTTTCATCTGGAAACCATGAATCTGACTGCAGTGAATGTAGACGCCTGTTGTTAGAAGCTGTTTCTATGGATCAGGTTGGAGATGATGGATTCAGCAGCTGAGTTGGACAGAAGTGGATAGATTTGAGATTTGGGAGGTGAACAAGGGATTTGACAGAAATATAACACCAGTCTTGTCGTTGTTCCATCTGTAGAACTCGACTGTAAGAGCATCTCCAGAATCCTCTTAGTAGCCTGGGCTTAATGTTAGGCAATGACTATTATATAGAATAACTTAGAAAGCATTGCTCCTTAAAAAATAACTTGTGTATTGAGCTAATTCCTGTTATCATTTGTTGGATTCCATTAAGTAGTCTAGGGAGAACTTAGGTTTAAAAGAATTTACATCTTAATTTATATGGTAAAGCTTGTGGACTAGTCTGTACATGCATGGTGTGTACTCATTTGGTACATGTTACTTTGCTCACACTGCTTATTAATCAACATCAGATTTGAAAGGTGACTGAGTATTTAGGATCTTAGTATTCTTTTTTAAAGTATAAATTTATTTATTTTAATTGGAGGCTAATTACAGTATTGTATTGGTTTTGCCATACATAGACATGAATCCACCACGGGTGTACACGTGTTCCCCATCCTGAATCCCCCTTCCACCTCCCTCTGGGTCATCCCAGTGCACCAGCCCCGAGCATCCTGTATCATGCATCAAACCTGGACTGGTGATTCGTTTCACATATGATAATATATATGTTTCAGTGCCATTCTCCCAAATCATCCCACCCTCGCCCTCTCCCACAGAGTCCAAAAGACTGGATCTTAGTATTCTTGATTGGGGCTTCCCAGGTGGCGCTAGTGGTAAAGAACCCACCTGCCAGTGCAGGAGATAAAAGAGATGCAGGTTGAATCCCTGGGTTGGGAAGATCCCCTTGTAGAAAGAAATGGCAACCCAATCCATTATTCTTGTCTGGGAAATCCTGTGGACAGAGGAGCTTGGCAGGCTACAGTCCATGGGGTTGAAGAGAGTTGGACACGACTAAAACAACTTGGCACGCACACCGCACATTCTTGATTGATTGGTGGAAACTTAGATCTAAACCATGTTGTTTCAATAGCATATTATTAAGAAACACTTTTCCTTTGTAATGATAAGAATTTACAGTTGGCTCACTGGTTCTAGAAATAGTTTCCTAGTTAAATTAGAAGACTCAGGAGGGGGATGTTTTAGAAGCACGGTTCCCTGAATGCCTCATCTGCTGCTGTATTTTCTTAGCCACCAATGTCTTCTGCGTTCTTAGGGCTGCTGTCTGTTGTATCAGGGGTCGCATCACCAGATACCTGGAAGAGCTCTGACATGAAGAGTGAGCGTATTTAGAGAGATGACCTGGAGACTGGGGTTCTAGAGAGTTTGTGCTCCTCTAAGTGGGAGAGGGGTGGCTAGTACATCATATCACACAATATGAAGATAAAAGATCAGAATTATTTATAGGTAAAGCAAACATCAAAAGGAAGGAAAAAAGAAAAGGAAAGAGGAAATGAAGGATTTTTTTTACGTAAGAAATACATAACTATCTAGGTGTTACTTTTAGTGTAAAGAGAGATTCACTGTCCCCAGAATAATTTGTGCCTCAGAGCTCACCTCTGGCAACTTCTGCATGTGCATGGATGGGAGTGTGCAGGGAGCAGGGAGCCCAGGTGCTGTAGGCGGGCACTTGGTGGTTCTCTCTTAACCAGTTCCCAGCAAAGTACAGCAGAAACAAGACACAGCTGAGTCAGAGAGAACTCCAACTCTAAGACCCATATGAGTAGGTCATGGATCCTTGAAAGCATTACTGTCTTAAAAACATGATTTGACTTTTACATTCATGATCAGGAGGAGATCAGATCAGAAATTGTTTTTACACTTCACATTCTGATGTTTTAAATCCTCTTCTCTCAATAACACATATAATACAGTTATTGTAGGCAGTTAAGAAAATATTTAAAAAGTGTATATACCACTTTTCTTTAAAAGCCAGGAATAGGTAAAGCTAATTTTGTAATTTTCTAAAAGTATTTAAATAAAGCCAGGCACTTACTAGTTTCTAACTGCTAGTTTTCAAATTAGTTGATTTTGCTTCTAAAAAATAATATTAATTTTTATAGCTTCTGGTAGAAGATTTTCTTTTTCCAAAAATTCTCTTGTCACTTAGTAGACATCTCTTTGTAGAAAAAGTTATTATGTTGATCATAAACATAACAATGTTAGTTTACATATCTTTAAATAAGCTTTACTTTTAAAAATGTATATTCTCATTCTGCTCTTCAAAGAATTTTTGTACCATAATCTCCAGTAGAGAGTATCATCCTTATTATCTGATTAGAAAAGTGAATTATAATTTATTGAAATTATTTACAAAGCAAAAATACTTATTTTTAAAATTATAAAAAATCTTTGTGTAGAAAATGCTATTTAAGTACCTATCATTTTGACTAAAATATTTAACCAGCTGACCATATAGTTCATTTATTTCAGCTTTTAGATTTCTAAGTATTTGCCAAATATTTCAGTATCTGGGTCACACAGTCATTACAAGCAAATCTAGGCCACAGTGGTTGATGCCTTTTGGTTGCCAGCTTGCTTCTCTGTTTGACCAGGCTCTGACTTTTCATTATTTGGTTCCCCTTCAACTAAACTTTGTTTGCTAATTTTTCAGTGTCATATAAATTCTTTGTATATAATAGGTCTTCTTGTGAATTTTTTCCCCTCAATCAAGGTAACAGAGCAAATAAAAGACTATTCTTGACCACTGTGTTTAAAAGTTGTTGCTGTACAAAGGGTCACACATGTTAAATTGCCTACTGCCATGCTAATGATCATGTGAAATCCTGTTTAAAATGCTAGACAAACTGTGTTTTGGCCTCAAAGCTGTAGCATTTCTTAAAGATGCAGCCTGCATGCAGTTTGGTATTGAGAACCTGAAAACTCCTAAGACCCTATGGACACTTGAAATGTAAAGCCATTTCACTTTGTCGTACTAGATGGTACAGCATCTTCTTCAAGTAAATGGGAAAATCTTAACCATCAGTATGCAGAGATACAGGAAGGGGGAGGGAAGAGAGGAGTAAACTGAAACAACGATTTCACCCTTTTGAACTACTGTAGGCTATTCTATTCTGAAATACTTTTTTTGTAAACTTTGACAGGGGTATGGTTTACTGCCAGCTAGTGTTAAAAAGAGGCCTGTGGATTTCTTTTTCTTAAAATTAAAAACTTTATACTATTTGGAATTTGTAATAATTGGTGTTTTCCACTAAATTTATAGTGGCTGATTTCACACTGCAGTATCCTCTTGTGAAAGTATAAAATGATAGCATAAATACCTCTTGAAAGTTTGTAGATAAATTAGTAATTTATTCATCTAGAATCATTAGACATGCAATCAGTACGTTTTCCAGATAATAAATGCTTGCCTTCTTTGATTGCTTGAACATTTCATCTCGACCTTTCTTAGAGTAAAATTCTTAAAAGTCATATATATATATATATAAGAACTCTGGATTGTTGATGACTATTGTTAATATCTTTAGGGGTTATTGGGGTGTGTGTGTCATAGGGCCATCTGTCCTCACAAAAAACAGTTCTCAGTAGACTCTGTTTCCTTGAGTTTTTGAAAATACTGTTTCCATTTTTCAAGGCATGATATGAATTCATATGGCTACTGGCATGCGGGGAAGGCTGCCTATGAACAAAGTGAGGAAAAGCAGGTTCTCTTGCAGAGCACTTCCAGGAGAGTGGTGGGGCTTTATAGTGTTTACCTTCATCAGCTACTGCCCTTCCCTGTCCTGCCTAGCCCCTAGCCCCTTGCCCTTTAAAAAAAAATGGTACTGGCAGTTTTCCAGAGTTACTGTAAAAAGGAGAAGCATAGACAGACGACATGGGGACTGTGATGGGTCATTTAGGGGCTCTGGGGCCTTGAGCACGCCGACAGCTATAAAGTGGCTGTGCCCCATCTGCCTCCCAGGGTTTGAGTGAGGATCTTAAATCGGGTACAGGAGAGAGGTTAACAGATGCTAGTTTTTCCTTATGTTTTAAGATAAGTGACCTGTTTGCTTTGGAACCGACATTTGCCTATTTTAGTGTGATACTGTGTGTGACTATCCCTAAAATATGGTAGCTTTTAAATGGTAGCTTTTAATATTGCTTTAACTTTTTGGAAATAAAGGGTGTATGACAAGATATTGTAAATTAATTTTTTTGAGCAGATGAACAAAATGTGGACTGTTTTTGAAGACTGAAAATGCAAACTCAGATGCAAGAAAAATATATTTAGTGAAAGGTGAAAAGCATCTTTTTTCAGCCAGCAAAACTAATTGTCTTGAAATGTTTTATTAATATCTCCAAAGAGTTCACGAGCTTGTAGGTGCTGTGCTGTTGCAGGGCCATCAGCAACCTGAACGGTACTGTTTGGGTGCCCTAGGAAATCACGTGTTTATTGTTACAAAATTCTATAATTTGGCATAGCTTTTATTTAATTTGTGTGCACATTAGGTTAGGGGATATCATTCATTTCATAAACACGCATTTAGTGTCATTGAGTTTTGGTGGGCCAAGCTGAAAACAGTGTGGCCTTTGCTTCTGAGGAGCCATCTCAGTGATGCGACCTGCTTGGCTAAGATCGGTGCATGCGGTATAAGGGAAGTCTATGAACATTGCCTATGAACAGCTTTCCAAGAAAGGCCAGGGGTGCCGGGTGGGTAGAGGCAGGGTTTAAATGAGAAGCAAGTATGACTTAAATTCTTCTTACACATAAGAACAATGTGATATTTAAAGGTGAATCTAATCTAACAAAGCAAAGGTTCTCACTTTCAATGAAATAAATGAGCTTTATTATTATTTTTTTGTTTGCAAGTACTTGATACCTTTATTTGTACTGAATAAAAGTTTTATTGTTGATTCTTTTTGTTGGATAGGTTGAATTTGTGAATATGTTCTAAACCATATTAAAATGCATTTGTACATCCTACTAAATACAGGAAACGTCATCTTTCGACCAGTCATTGTCATCTTTAGGCTTTCCAAGTCTTAAAATGTTTTGTTCTTTCTTTCTTTCTGAGTCACACCCTTAAGGCCTTTTGAAGTGTCATCAAGAAAAAAACCGCTGTGAATGTTTGGCTCCACCAGACAGGCTCACGCTGCCCAGTCTTTGCCAGGGTTACCCTCTGCCTTTCGTGCCACATGGTGGTCCTCATTGCCTGACGCCAAGACCACCCCATGCCCCCTTTCAACAGCTTCGGCTGTCCACCACCTCCTTCATCCTGAGCTGGTAGGGTGGAATAGAGAGCTGCTGGAAAAACCAGACTTCAAACTTGAATCATCTTTGATACCTGTTTTGTTCCTCACTGCCGAATGATGGATTAAAATGATCCTTTGGATTCCTGTCTCTGTCCCTTTTCAAAGCCAGGGTTGGACTGTCAAAACACACCCTGTTAGGCACACCCTTGCCAAATCGGGCTTTCTGAAGGGTTACTTGGGTTTCTGAGCAGAGAACGTTGCTTGCCCTTCCCGGACACGGCGTGGGTCCTCTGCAGTGCATGTGCTTTCCTGGAGAGTGGGAGTTTTCCAAGGTTCTGCTTCCTGTTCATGCTGTTTTCTTCAGCCTGAAATGCAGTTTATCTCTACCTATAAAAATCTTATTTGTTGTAAGGTCTAGCAAAGACCTTTTTCTTCTGTGAAGGCTTCCCAATCAACCTTAATTTGAATCCTTTGTCTGAGTTCCTAGCACACACTACTCATGAGCTGGAGCAGGACTTCTGTGATTCTTGGAAGAAGCTGAGAGGCTGTTTTCATGATGAGATTCCATAACGTTTCATACTTCATGCTTCTTTCCCCCTCGACACTTAGCAGAGAATCCCACTTAGAGTGAGTGGGCAAATGTTAGGTAATTGCTTTACTCACAAGAATTTTTGCAGAATTGCTTGCTACTCTGTACCCAAGAAGGACGGGTATAATTAAGCTTCTTTAACTGTTGTTCAAGCCAGGATCCCTTACTTCCTTCTGCGTTCCTGTCTACCTGTAGGGTTAGTTGGGTCTTTGGAAAATAGCTCTTGGCTTTGGGGATGGGTCGTGTGTGTTTTAGAGAAGGAAATAAAGCTATTGTTGGACTTTGGAAGGTGTAGCTTTTTTTGTTTTAAAGTGTTTTGCTACTTGGTACTGTATGCATAAGGCCGTGTTGGTGCAGTGTTTTGCATATTTCTTTGCTTTCTCTTTAATACATTATTTTTAGACTTCGGGTGTGATGGTGAAATAGAATCTCTGGGAGTGGGGTTTACTCTGCATTTTTACTAAGACCCCTTTGAGGTGCTTTCAAAGGTGGTGGTGGTTGTGGTCATGACCGTGACCGCTCTGAAAGCTGATGTGTGTCTGGCCCACTCCTCCAGCCAGTGGACAGCTGTTAACTTAGCTTGTGTTCACAGCAGGCCTGTGAGCTGAGTTGCTGTTGTTATCTTCATTTTTCACTGGAGAAACTGAGGTAAAGATAAATAACTTGCCCCCAAATAACTTTCTTGTAAATGTAGTAAATTTATGAAAAGGATGAGGCATATTTCTTTGGCTAATTTTAAAAATCCTCCTTTCTTAAGGGTTGCTGTGAATAATGTGATATAAAGAAACTATTTCTTCTTATATATGTTGTCATATCAATACACCAGCTCTATAGAATACTTCAACAGGTAGATCTAAATATGGATACCCTATATTTTACAACTCTTGGTAAAAAAGTAGACACACAACTTTGCACATTGAGGAAAACTTTAAAAAATTACACATTCTAATAAACACATGATTTTAAGAGGACTGCTCTTTAGTATAAATAAATACATGCATGTATATGTATGCATATGTGTGTACATATATATATATGCAATAGACATATAGAGATGTTACTTTGTGACCAAATGGAATATAAGACTCCTTAAATACATAGTTTTTGCTTAAATAGCATAAATCTTGATTTTATATTCAGAAATATTCTATTTTTAATAATAAATTAGATTTATAAATAATAATAATAAATTGGGTAAGGTTATTTCAGGCTCTTTGGCTGTGGTCTGGGGAAGCATGTGGTAGTGGTGGTAGGAGACGCTAATACGTTGGTATCGTTGCCTGTTCTGAGAATTTTAGTGAATGATTTTAGGTGTTACGTAATGAGTACTCTGACTTTGGAGACTAACAGAACTAAAAAAGTGTGTTGTGTTTGACTGGAAACATCTTATGAATTATGACTGAGTAGACAAACCTAAATTGAGTTAGTGCCAACTTTTATCCTTATAGCTAAATCTAAGCAGTTTTGACTATTTTTATATTTCTCATTTACAAATTTTCTGAACTTCTCTTACTGTCAGTTTATGTATAGTTGAGATGAGTTATATCAAGCAATCAAGATAAGACTTTAATTTCTAATGCTATCCATGTAGCATGGTTTAATTGCTAGACATTCCTAAGAAAAACTGGATAAAAAGAATGCCAGGAGGTAAAATAAAAATAGAAGTGATGCCACGGGGAAATCTACAAAATTGACTTCTGTGTTAGAGACTTTGTGTGTGTGTGTGTAATTTTTTTAAAATTTATTTATTAATTGAAGGATAATTGCTTTACAGAATTTTGTTGTTTTCTGTCAAACGTCAACATGAATCAGCCATAGGTATACATATATCCCCTCCCTTTTGAACCTCCCTCCCATCGCCCTCCCCATCCCACCCCTTTAGCTTAACACAGAGCCTGTTTGGGTTTAGAGACATACAGCAAGTTCCCGTTGGCTGTCTATGCTACATGTGGTAATGTAAGTGTCCGTGTCACTCTCGCCGTACACCTCCCCCTCTCCTCTCCCCTCCCCATGTCCATAAGTCTGTTCTCTTATGTCTGTTTCTCCATTGCTGCCCTTCAAATAAATTCTTCAGTACAGTTTTTCTAGATTCTGTATATATGCATTAGTATACAATATTTATCTTTCTCTTTCTGACTTACTTCACTCTGTATAATAGGTTCTGGGTTAATCCACCTTATCAGAACTGACTCAAATGCATTCCTTTTTATGGCTGAGTAATATTCCATCGTGTATATGTACCACAACTTCTTTATCCCTTCATCTGTCGATGGATATCTAGGTTGCTTCCACGTTCTAGCTATTGTAAATTGTGCTGCAATGAACAATGGGATATATGTGTCTTTTTCAATTTTAGTTTCCTCAGTATATATGCCTAGGAGTGGGATTGCTGGTAGTTTTATTCTTAGTTTTTTTTTTAAGGAATCTCCATACTGTCTTCCATAGTGGCTATATCAATTTACATTCCCACCAACAGTGCAAGAGCATTCCCTTTTCTCTACACCCTCTCCAGCATTTATTGTTTGTAGACTTTTTGATGATGGCCATTCTGACCAGTGTGAGGTGGTATCTCACTGCAGTTTTGATTTGCATTTCTCTAATAATGAGCTACGTTGAGCATCTTTTCACGTGTTAGCCATTTGTATGTCTTCTTTGGAGAAATGTATGTTTAGGTCTTTTTCCCACTTTTTGATTGGGTTGTTTGTTTTTCTGGTATTGAGTTGTATGAGTTCCTTGTATATTTTGGAAATTAATCCTTAGTCAGTTGTTTCATTTGCTATTATTTTCTCCCATTCTGAGGGTTGTCTTTTTACCTTGCTTATCATTTACTTTGCTGTGCAAAAGCTTTTGAGTTTAATCAGGTCCCACTTGTTTAGTTTTATTTCTATTTCTGTTACTCTAGGAGGTGGGTCATAGAGGCTCTTGCTTTGATTTATGTCATCGAGTGTTCTGCCTATGTTTTCCTCTAGGAGTTTTATAGTTTCTGGTCATACATTTAGGTCTTTAATCCATTTTGAATTCATCTTTGTGTCTGGTGTTAGCAAGTGTTTTAATTTTATTCTTTTACATGTAGCTGTCCAGTTTTCCCAGCACCATTTATTGAAGAGGCTGTCTTTGCCCCATTGTATATTCTTGCCTTTGTCAAAAATAAGATACCCATAGGTGCGTGGGTTTATTTCTGGGCTTTCTGTCCTACTCCATTTGGTCTGTATTTCTGTTTTTGTGCCAGTACCATACTGTCTTGATGACTTTAGCTTTGTCATATAATCTGAAGTCAGGAAGGTTGATTCCTCCAGCTCCATTCTTCTTTCTCAAGACTGCTTTGGCTATTTGGGGTCTTTTGTGTTTCCATATGAATTGTGAAATTTTTTGTTCTAGTTCTGTGAAAAAATGCCATTGGTAAATTGATAGGGATCACATTGAATCTGTAGATCACATGTGATAGTATTTTCATTTTCACAATGACAATTTTATTTATTCCTACCTTTATTCTTCCTACCCACGAACTTGGAATATCTCTCCATCTGTTTATGTCATCTTTGATTTCTTTCATTAGTGTCTTAAAATTTTCTGTGTTCAGTTCGTCTCCTTAGGTAAGTTTATTCCTAGATATTTTATTCTTTTTGTTGCAGTGGTGAATGAGATAGATTCCTTAATTTCTCTTTTTGATTTTTCATTGTTAGTATATAGGAATGCAGGTTATTTCTGTGTATTGATTTTGTATCCTGTGACTTTGCTCAATTCACTGATTAGCTCTAGTAGTTTTTTGATAGTATCTTTAGGGTTTTCTATGTACAGTATCATGTCATCTGCAAACAGTGAGAGCTTTACTTCTTCTTTTCTGATCTGGATTCCTTTTATTTCTTTTCTTCTCTGATTGCTGTAGCTAGGAGTTCCAAAACTATGTTGAATAACATAGTGATGAAAGTGGACACCCTTGTCTTGTTCCTGATCTTAGGGGGGAATGCTTTCAGTGTTTCACCATTGAGAATAATGTTTGCTCTAGGCTTATCATATATGGCATTTATTCTGTTGAGGTAGGGCAACAAATGTGCCCATTTTTTGAAGAGTTTTAATCATAAATGGGTGCTGAATTTTGTCAAAGACTCTTTCTGCATCTATTGAGATCATATGGTTTTTATTTTTCAATTTGTTAATATGGTATATCACATTGATTGATTTGTGTATATTGAAGAATCCTTGCATCCCTGGAATAAACCCAAGTTGATCATGGTGTCTGAGCTTTTTAATGTCTTGTTGAATTCTGTTTGCTAAAATTTTGTTGAGAATTTTTGCATCTATGTTCATCAGTGATACTGGCCTGTAGAGAAACTTTTGATGAAATTTTATATATTCCTCAAACTCGTGTTCTGAGTCTGTAAGATTGGGTGTAAGACTGAATGCCTGTGGGGTTTAAATTAATCATACATTCTTCTTCCCCTAACTTTATGTATTGAGTCTGTGTCTTTGGAGTTAGTGATCTGTATGTTTGAGATTTAATGTTGAGGTTAAAAGGTTTACATCTTTTTAATAAAATTATATTTCTTTCTTAGGCATAATTCTTTCTTAATTATAGTAAAAGAAACATTGGTTCTTAAGGGGTCTTGATTTTGCTGCTATTTAGCTCTGTGGCTTTGGACAAGTAGTATATTACTGCTGGACCTGTTTCTCCATTAAAATGAGGGGTGGTGTTAAATGTTAAAACTGTTATAAGTATGAACTAGTTGAATGCATTTAAGATTATATATAGGCACAAAAACACTTGACAAGTCATCATTGCTGGAGTATGAAACTACCTCTGTTACGTAGGTGTGTTATCAATAATGTTGTTCACACCAAAAGAAGCATTCTATGCTTTCTGGTTCATGATTTTGTTACTGTGATAGTAACTTTTCAGAATTATGTCTCTTGTACTAAAAATTAAATTAAATCACTAGGTGATGGTTAAATCACTAAGATGATGATTGGAATCTTTAGGATTAGTGACATGAACAAGTTTAGAATTGTTTCTCTTATACTGAAGGCTTGATTTTTAAAATATCTCATGTTCTGCAATTTCATTTGACTAAGGAATTTATCTTTGATCTTCTTCCAGAGTAAGGGTATGAATACTCCCACAGTCATAGTCTATATTTAATTAAGTTTTGCTCTGTGGGCTTCATCAGGCTCAATAATAATAAAATAGTTGTATCTTTTCTGCTTTCAAAATACATCTTGATAGAAAGTCTTCTCAGATCACCCCACATGTGACAAATCTATTCAAACAGTTTAAACTGCCACTGTGTGCTTGTTTCTCTCTTGGAAATTTACCAATCATACATCTTCATGAACTGTCTTCTCCTCCCACAACCCCCATGTTCAAAGTTTTATATTATAAAACTCCTTGAGAAAGGAGGTTAACGTTGTAGCTCCTACTATCCAGGAAAGAACTCTGTTCATCTCTGAATAGTCCTTAAGTATTAT
Source organism: Oryx dammah (assembly GCF_014754425.2). Lineage (NCBI taxonomy): Eukaryota > Metazoa > Chordata > Mammalia > Artiodactyla > Bovidae > Oryx > Oryx dammah. Next base: position 49,475,754 of record NW_024070194.1, read on the forward strand.
TGCTGCTGAGGATTTGGGATTAAAATTATTGGATAGAATGGAGTAAGCCTGTTTCTAGGATATCAAACTATTTCAGGTCAGTGTGATTAACTCTTAAGACACAGCAGTTTCGGTAAGCTTTGGGCTTTGCTCTGAAGTCAGTTTCTGCTGGTTTAACTATAAATTGACTCTTTACTTTATATTCTCTTGTATGTAACACCAGGTTGCTGATGGGAGGAACCTGTCAGGGTGTGGGTCGCTAGAGATGCATGTGCACCTGCCTTCATGTGTGAGAGGAGGGCGGGCGTGGAATCTGAGGATAGGGGTGTGTCATGCTCAGCGTTCGGATCTGAGTCCTGCGTGACTAATTATGTACACTGAGTCTGCACCTGTTATAGGTGACATTCAGAAACTGTTTTTAATCAGTAGTAAATATGATACCTCAGGAAGGTAAGACAGTGTTTTCCTTGCTTTCCTGTCTTCGTTTTAGCTTTATTGTATATTTACTGAAGCTTTACATTGTCAGGGAAAAAATGTTACTGAATGGGCCAACTTCTGACTGGGAAGGAATGCTGTTGGGGATCTGAGGGAATATCTTAACCACAGGTGGAACAATGTAGTATGCCAAATACTTGAGAAGTATCAGAACAGAGGGAGACTGAACAACTTAATCAGAAAGCCCAGTGATTGAAGACCATATATAATTGACAGGTGCTACAAAGATCAGCTGTAGTAATTGAGAGAAAAGGAGCCTCAGCTGGTGCAGAAAGGGGGCAGAGTTGTTGGTGCAGTGTAATTGCAAGTGGTAGCCAGACATTTTTCTTCTCAGTACAGAGGATGATGCTTGCAGGCAGGGCGTGTAACCTTTAACTTCTTAATGGTGTGGACTGCAAGTAGGTGATGACTTAACAAATACTTTATATAAGTATAGATGATGCTGTCAGAGTGTGTCCCCATATTATAATTAGTTTTCAGGTAGATTCAATGACAGAATTTAAATTTGTGACTCTATAGTTTATAGGTACATCATTGAATAAATACCATCTTTGTCATGTGTTAACTTGGGTTACAGAATAATTGTGGGAACTTTTTGGAAACAACTGAAGTTTACTTAAAACTATTCTCTGAAGATAATATTTTTTATCCTAGCATTTCTTCTTAAACATGTTAATGACTGCTTGAAAAGAGGTGAATCAAACTCAACTCACTTAATTTTCCAGCTTAGAGTCTTTACTCATTATCAGTTAGTGAATGTGGAAACAATTTAATAAAGTTTGGGTAATTTAGTTTCAGTTTAAATTCTCAACTGGCAATTGGCCGAAAACTCCTATCTGAAGACGTGAGCATCCAAAAGTCATGTTGTGATTTGGCTGCTGTCTGCTCGACAGAGGAAGGCCCTGACGGGAGAGCTGTGGAAAAACTGACTGGCAAAAGAAAACCCACGGTAAGAGTTTCCCTTTAACTTACTGTGTGTGTGTGTGTGAAGCATACCAACCCATTGTATCTGAATTAAAATTTTAGAACTTTTAAAATCTAGGACAAAATCAACGCCAAGTGTTTGAATTTATATGTCTATGATTTACATCTATAATAAGATAAATGTAAGGAATGGTTTTGTAGATAAGAGATTTTTATAATGCTTGATGTTGATAAGAAAATAATATAAAGTGTGAAAATCAGTTCAACACATTCAATTTTTTATAGTTCTGCTGTAATCATCATTTTAAAATAGCATATTTTAAATGTTTCTTGAGTAAAGTTTCTACCAAACTGAATTAGTTTCATAGCTGCTCCTCATTCAAAGTAAATGTCATAAATTTTACAGTGAAGTAGCCTGTTGATTCCTGCTTCCTTTTTAATTACATTATAAGATGATAGGGAGGAAGAAAGAAAGTATAATATCAAATAATCAAATACAGTGAGTCTGACATTGGGCCTTTAAAACATACCATTATTACTATACCTAAGATACTTATGTAGCCAAAATAAAATGGAGTAGTTGTTTATAATATAGTACAGTATCAAATTGTAGTGAAACAATTAGACCTCTCTCTCCTGCCTTTCACATGTTTGCACTGAGAAAATAATTCAGATTTGGCTACATTTTTGTGTCCTTCAGGTGAAGCTTAATAGTTTTATGCTCTTTGTGTTTGGCTCCTGTATGCCCCTTTATTTGAATATCTGTGTTCTGTCAGATCCATGATTCATTATAGTAACTTTGGACAGGAGTGGAATTAGTAAATTATAAAGGTTGAAATCCAGAATCAGTATTTATCAGAGCTTACTTGAGTGATTGTCTCTGTGGATGTAATAACTTTGTGATAACTGGACAGTGTGATGAAGGCCAGATATTAATAATAGATTGTGATTCTGTGTCAGACTTACAGTTTTTGAGATTGACATAGTTTGGGTAATTTTTATTTTGCAATTAGAGGTGTCAAAATGATGTTAGTTGAATGTGACCGTATTTTCTAGAGCTTAATAACAAACATGTCAGGACCAGCACGTGTGACAAGCGCCTCACACAGCGTCTGTCGCCATGTGAGCATTCTCAGGCCGACAGCGAGCCTGGTGCCCTGGGTGGTGGCATCTGGCCTTCCTGCACTCGGTCTGCGGGGAGTCTGCTCTGTGCCGCCCATGCAGCTGAGTGCCGAAAGGAAGATGGTGCCGTTCAGAACAGAGGTGCTTCCGAACTGCCCTTAAACGTGCAGTGCAGATGGTGATTACAGTGTAGATAAAATTGCACCTGGAACCAATACTTCGGAAAGGCATAAGCAGGTGTGTGAGGAAAGCGGGAAAGCAGGGATCTCTTGTTTATTTACTAACGTAACTGATGACTTGTCTTCTGAACTTTCAATATGTATCATTAATTAAATGAATATCTTCTAATCAAAACATGCAGAAAGACTGAATTCTAACCACGGAAATCTTTTTTCTGCTGCTATTCTGTTTTCTTAGATGTTCTTAAGAATTTGCAGCAAAGCCTTGTTAAAGTCATGTTCTTATAAGAATTTCATTTTCTGGAGAGAATTCTTATGTTTTAAGATTTAATGCAGTGAATGATGTCCCTGATTTCTTCAGCTGAATTTAAGATTATTAAAATAGATGTCATCCATGAACTAACCACTGTCCTCTCCTTAGCACTGTCCTCTCCATTCTAGTGTCAGGACAGCACAGGGATTTACTTATCACTCACTTTATATCATTGAGTTGTTATGTAGAGACATGTTTTAATGATAGTATGATTTCCTTAATCAACTTTTATCCCTTTTTGAAAGAAATAACTGTAAAATTTGTTTCTTTTATAGCTTATTCTGAAATATGCATATTTTATTAAATTTTTGAAAATATATATGATAGACCATTTGATAACTAAATGTTTACACTTTTTCTGTAGGACACAGTGAATCTTGTCTAAGGGAAGCGATCTTTGAAAAATGATAAAGTTAATTTGTTTCTAAGTTAGATCTGTCAACATTAAAAAAAAATTCATTGAAGACTCACTTTTCTTTATTCAGCTGATAATATGAAAGCAGATTGAATCAGAGGACACAATCTAGTAAGAACCTAAAATCAGAAAGGTTTACTTTTAGATTAGACATGTTCTTTCCCCTAATTTACTACTAAAATATATAAGCTATTTAAAAAATTAAATAACTACAACTATTTTTCAAGTGGCAAAAATCCAGGGTAAGTCTGTTGTTAATTTCCTCCTTAAGATTGTGATGTTGACTTCAGTCTCTGCAGTGACTTCTGTTATAATTTTTTCCTGGGTACATGCAGAAGAAGGACTCCAGCCTCCCTTTCAAGTATTCTGATTTGAAGATCTTAGCTCAGCTGATAAGGCAGTTTGTTTGTCACTGCTGGGAGAAAGATGTCATTCCCATCCTCCCAGGAGGAGTGTCTAGAGGAAAATGATCCTGGCTGGGCCGCGGGCCTTGCAGTTTTCATGACATCACATTTCTATGATGGCTCTTTTAGGTACTATGCATTTATCTTCAAGTGGTCCATGGGCAGGTGAAGAATTGGGTATTTAGCCACATAAAGATGTTTAACCACATACTTATGTAAACATCACAGATGGAAGGGGGGATACATAGCCTTTCTTTTACTAAAATGAATGAAAAATGACTCTTCTTTCTAAGCAAACAAAAGTCTACTAACAGTCATCATTTTTATGATGGACATAACTGTGACTTTTCAGTTTAGCGAAATCAGTATCTGCTTGGTATGTTGTGATACAGTGGCTTCTAAAAGAAGTTCGGAGGCTACCACTATCAGAATAAATGATGATTAGCAATGGTGTGGAATTGGAAGTTTCAGAAAGGTAAATTTTAATAAAAAGTTATTGTTTATAATGGTGGGAAGGAAAAAATCATTTTCAGTTCATAGATGGAAGAGCTTTTAAATGTGGAAAATGAGATGATGTGATCATTCATCTAAAGCCAGACATCCTGGAATGGGAAGTCAAGTGGGCCTTAGAAAGCATCACTATGAACAAAGCTAATGGAGGTGATGGGATTCCAGTTGAGCTGTTTCAAATCCTGAAAGGTGATGCTGTGAAAGTGCTGCACTCAATATGCCAACAAATTTGGAAAACTCAGCAGTGGCCACAGGACAGGAAAAAGTCAGTTTTCATTCCAATGCCAAAGAATGCTCAAACTACTGCACAATTGCACTCATCTCACACGTTACTAAAGTAATGCTCAAAATTCTCCAAGCCAGGCTTCAGCAATACGTGAACCGTGAACTTCCTGATGTTCAAGCTGGTTTTAGGAAAGGCAGAGGAACCAGAGATCAAATTGCCAACATCCGCTGGATCATGGAAAAAGCAAAAGAGTTCCAGAAAAACATCTATTTCTGCTTTATTGACTATGCCAAAGCCTTTGACTGTGTAGATCACAATAAACTGTGGAAAATCCTGAAAGAGATGGGAATACCAGACTACCTGACCTGCCTCTTGAGAAATCTGTATGCAGGTCAGGAAGCAACAGAACTGGACATGGAACAACAGACTGGTTCCAAATAGGAAAAGGAGTACATCAAGGCTGTATATTGTCACCCTGCTTATTTAACTTATATGCAGAGTGCATCATGAGAAATGCTGGGCTGGAGGAAGCACAAGCTGGAATCAAGATTGCTGGGAGAAATATCAATAACCTCAGATATGCAGATGACACCACCCTTATGGCAGAAAGTGAAGAGGAACTAAAAAGCCTCTTGATGAAAGTGAAAGAGGAGAGTGAAAAAGTTGGCTTAAATCTCAACATTCAGAAAATGAAGATCATGGCATCCGGTCCCATCACTTCATGGGAAATAGATGGGGAAACAGTGGAAACAGTGTCAGACTTTATTTTTTTGGGCTCCAAAATCACTGCAGATGGTGACTGCAGCCATGAAATTAAAAGATGCTTACTCCTTGGAAGAAAAGTTATGACCAACCTAGATAGTATATTCAAAAGCAGAGACATTACTTTGCCGACTAAGGTCCGTCTAGTCAAGGCTATGGTTTTTCCAGTAGTCATGTATGGATGTGAGAGTTGGACTGTGAAGAAGGCTGAGCACTAAAGAATTGATGCTGCTGAACTGTGGTGTTGGAGAAGACTCTTGAGAGTCCCTTTGACTGCAGGGAGATCCAGCCAGTCCATTCTGAAGGAGATCAGCCCTGGGATTTCTTTGGAAGGAATGATGCTAAAGCTGAAACTCCAATACTTTGGCCACCTCATGCAAAGAGTTGACTCATTGGAAAAGACGTTGATGCTGGGAGGGATTGGGGGCAGAAGGAGAAGGGGACAACAGAGGATGAGATGGCTGGATGGCATCACTGACTCAATGGACGCGAGTCTGAGTGAACTCCGGGAGTTGGTGATGGACAGGGAGGCCTGGCATGCTATGATTCATGGGGTCGCAAAGAGTCAGACACAACTGAGCGACTGAACTATACATTCTTGGCTTTTGTATAGCTTACTTAAAATAAGGAAACTTGAAGTTTCTAAGGTACCAAGAAATGTGAGTATCAGCAGAGCTCATAAAGCCTATCCTGTATGATCACTTAATAAAATTATACGAAGCAGTTTTACATTTCTGAGTTGTCATGATTAAGAGGTTGGGCTCTAGAATCAAATCGGTTGGGTTTGACTATTAACTGAGACTTATAAGCGTGCAGCCTTAAACCCCTCTATGTACAAAGAAAATTTTTGTATTTGTAGATTAATTCAATTCAGTTCACAATAAGTGCAAGTACTTTAATGATTTTCAGATGAAATATTTGAATTAAATTTAAGATAGGTATTTCATAATCTACTGTCCTTATTTTTGCTTACAATATAAAAGTACTTCTTCCATTGTAAGGTCTCAGTAAGAGAGAATCATTTCAGCACTGGAAGTATCATTTCCCATGACCCTAATCAGTTGGATAGAGTTAATCAACTTGGTAAGTTACTGAACACTTAACTAAGCTGTCTAGCACTTGCTGATAGTAGTGTCACGATAGCCAGAAGAATTATGCTGTCACTGTGCTTAGGCCTTAGGAAGACTAAAACCATGGAAAGAACACTTAGACGTCAAGCTGAAGATCTGAGACCTAGTTCCTGCTCTGCAACTAATACGTGGAGGGATCGTGGATACATGAAATGCTCTGACTGAGGCTATCTCAGACCTCAAGTCTCCTCACTTTGTGTGTGTGTGTTATATGTATGTGTATGCGTGTGCATGCATGTGTGTGTGCATATATGCACACAGTATGTGTGCATCCATTCTATATTATTGCCCTAAATTGAAATGAAAAGCTAAGAATTCATCTAAGCTTTTTATTTTATATGCTGAGTAAAGATTTCTGTCCTACATGGTATTTTACATGATACCATCAAGTAAAAATACATTATTGATTTTTACATATACTATTTCAGGGCTTTTCAAATATTCCCATATAAATTATGTACTATTCTATAACTTCACAAGGGAAATGTAAAATTGCTGTGAAAGTGAAGTCACTCAGTCATGTCTGACTCTTTGCGACCCCATGGGCTGCAGCCTACCAGGCTCCTCTGTCCGTGGGATTTTCCAGGCAATAGTCCTGGAGTGCATTGCTTTAGTCTACCCAATTTCAAACTGATTTCCTTGCCATATGATTAAAATTTTTTTCCAGTAAACATTTCTAGCAGGTACCAAGTTATTTTTTTACACCTTTAAACTAGTTTTTTATAACCAGTCTTAAATAATTATAGTAGTTCATAGCAACTCTGCCCTTTACAACAGTATACGGTTTTCTAGTTATGTAAACGGTATCATGAGTTTCCAGAGTACTTTACTGATTCAAGTAGAGTAAGTATATAGCCTTTGAAGGGAGAAGACATAAGCAAGCATGATTTGTGCTTGTATGTATACACTTTATCATATGATCTCACTGAATCCTGTAAATACCACCTACTCCTGCTAAAGGGGAGCAGGGTGGCCAGAAGCTGCTAGTTAAAGGTCCCCTGTACTGCCCAGCTCTGCCTCAGTGTGACAGGCATCTGGGCCCCAATGTGTTCCCAGCTAAGTGAATGTAGGAAGTTGGTTTGTATGTATATTGACCTACAGATGAGATTGTAGTCATAATTAGAATAGGCTTTGCAGGTGGTGCCAGTGGTAAAGAACCTGCCTACCAATGCAGGAGACAAAAGAGACTCAGGTTCGAACCCTGGGTCAGGAAGGTCCCTTGGAGGAGGGCATGGCAACCTACTCCAGTATTCTTGCCTGAAGAATCCCATGGAGAGAGGAGCCTGGCCAGCTACAATCCATAGGATCGCACAGTCAGACACAACTGAAGTGACTGCACACACATTAAGAACGCCTGCTGCATTTTAAATGTTAAAATATAACAAGGCATTAAAAGCAAACCTTTTTGGACAAGGAGAGCATTTAAATTTATAAGTTATTTGGAGGAAATACTAACATGCAGTCATATGAAAGAAGTCTTAAGTTTATAAGAATATAAAACTAACAAAATTCGTGGAGGATTTGCTTACTGTGTTACCATGTTGGAAAAAGTCCTATCCATCACTAAGCGATCATTAATACAGAAAAAGCGAAACAAAGAATTTTAAAAAGATAATATCTCTAATTACTGTGAAAATAAGACAAGTAGACAGTTCTCTCTTATGCTGTAGGGACACTTTATGTGGGGACAGATAAATGATGACTGTGGTTCCGTGGTGGTGGTGATGTGGTGGAGCATATGAGGGGCACGTTTCAGGGTATCTCTGCCACATACTTTACCTTAGAGATTCATTTAAATGTTTGAGGAACATATAAATCCAAATACCTGTGTGGGTGTTAAAATCTTTCACTTGAATACTTGAGTACCTGCTGTGAATAAAATATTATGCTGTTTTATATTTTGCACAGTGAGGCTGTAACACGCAACCTCCTATCACTTAGCTGAGACCAGTCAACCTCATCCAGAGAAAAGAATATCGGTTGGTTAAAGGCAGGGTCATTTGAATTGGGAATAGTTTTGAAAATGCAAACCCAAGTGTAATACATACCATTAAAATCAGAAGGCAGCATGAGTTTATTGAGATATGAAAGTGAAGTCACTTAGTCGTGTCCGACTCTTTGTGACCCCGTGGACCGTAGGCCACCAGGCTCCTGCGTCCATGGGATTTCCCAGGCAAGAATACTGGAGTGGGTTGCCATTTCCTTCTCCAGGGGATCTTCCCGACCCAGGGATCGAACCTGGGTCTCCTGCATTGTGGGCAGACGCTTTAACCTCTGAGCCACCAGGGAAGCCCATTGAGATAGGAAAGAGGTATAATATCAAAGTACTTTCCTTTGCATTGGTTCAGTGTACCTGACAAACCATAATATGTCATATTTGTTTGTTAGGGGTACAGATTTTTCTGTTTCTCTGATATTTTGTTACCTAAAGTATCATTGGACTAGAATTTACAATTTTTCCTTGCATATACACATATACGCAGTAACAATATATGCAAGTCAAATTTAATTTTTAAATGACTGTCTTACAATGTTGGTATATCCATGCCAACCACAGGGCAGTCTGTGCTATCTTTTGCACCCTTGCTTTGTACAGGGTGAGCATGTTCGATGTGTGGCAAGACAGTAGATAATAGTTCTATTTTTACTTGGACTGTATTTGGCTTAATAGGTGATATTCTGGGGGCCTGGGTTTCTGTAATTATGAAAAATTTCAAACGTGCAAAGGAAAAGAGACAAGTGTAATAAACCCCCTATATCTATGGTCCAGATTTAACAACTAGAAATTTTTGCCACAGTTGCTTCATCTGCCTCCTCCTGTTTTCTCAACTATTTTGAAGAAGATCCCAGACGTCAAGTCTTTTTTACTCCTACCTTCTTCAATAGTCAACTCTTTTATTTAAAAAAAGGACTTTTTAAAAGTTTATTTTATTGGAGTATAGTTGACTTACAATGTTGTGGTAGTTTCTGTCATATAGCAAAGTGATTCAGTTACCCCTATAAATACACACACACACACACACACACTCTTTTTCATATTCTCTTGCAACACACACACGCACTCTCGTTTTCATGTTCTCTTCCAGCAGATATTGAATATAGTTCCTGTGCTATACAGGAGGGAAATAAAGACTTTTTAATATAACTACAATACCTCTAACACATCAAACAAAATTAACAAAACTTACTTGTATCAGCTGATGCTATCTCCCTATTCAGTCCCCTATGCTTTTGATTCAAAACTCATATGATATTTGGGCTGTTTGTTCTGAAGCCACACAAAATCCTTGTCGTGTTAGGTTGTTAGGACGGCTGCATAGTTGAAGTCTTTTCTTCCTCAATACCTACTTCCCTTCCCCCTTGCCTCTCCCTTCCTCCTTCCCTTCCTCTCTTCATCTCTCTTTCCTTCCTGTTCTTGACTCATTAAAGGAGCTGGGGAAGTTGTCCCATAGAATAGCCCCTATTCTGGATATTTCTGGTGGCTTCCCAGTTAATATATTACATTGACATCTACATTTCCTGCAAATTAGAAGTTAGCTCAAAAGACCTGGTTAGATCCAGGTCAAGCTTTGATTTTAGGGTTTAGGTGGGGTGGACAGGAATACCTCGTACATGAAGCTGTGCCTTTATGCTGAACCACGTCACGGAGCATGTGGTGTCTGCTTGGCACACTCTTTGCAGTGCTAGAATTGGTCAGTGCCAACAGCCCAGTCTCTCCATGGAGCCTTTCCCCCTTTCCTCTTGTGGTTTAACCCGTTGCCAATTGTTTCTGAATAAATTCTATCATTAGGGTTTGCAGGATAACAAATATTTTAATCTGTAACACCATCCACATTTATTACTAGAAATTCTTCTAAGAAGAATTTTCCCTTGTAAACTGTGACTTTTGATTTCTCTGAAATAGTTCATCCTAGAAATAAACCCAGTGCTCTTAATATCATCTCTTTTTATTTATTTATTTTTTATTTTACTTTACAATACTGTATTGGTTTTGCCATACATTGACATGAATCTGCCATGAGTTCCCAATCTTAAATATCTAGTTTACTATCCAAGAGTAACTTTAGGTATGAAGATCACATAGCACTGAAGTGACCATGTAATTACAGGATTTTTATAGAGTAAAGATACTTCTTCCTTGATTTTTATGAACAGTGTCAGTATTAGGACAACTTTATATAGTTAGCATGTACAGTATTGATTATTTAGGAACTGGGACCCTTTTCTTCCAAGTTCTGCTTGGCCAAATATGTTTCTCTTTGCTGAGTCATGAGTGATTAGTTGAACTTCAGCAAGCCAAACAGTATCACAGGGCAGAGTAGTACTATATAGGTGGGTAGCATATAAGGGATGATCTAATATTGCCAAATTTGTACACTTAAATTCAGGGGCAAAACTGTTATTTTTATTATTAATTTATTTAACAACCACCAGTAACTCCATTTAATACTGTTAACAAAATAAGAAAAATATTTCACTTTTAGATGACATGACTGATTAAGAAAACCTATGGCAATCAGCTTTAAAGCCATTTTTATAAACAGGAAAAATAAAGTTCTGGATATACTGTATCTTTATACCAACTGAAAAAACACTGGAAGAAGACCCTACTCAGAACTGTAACAAACAAAGCATAATACTTACCAATAAATTTGAGAAAGATGTTAGACCTTTCGAAAGAAACTTAAAACATTTGAAAGCATCTTAAGATTTAAATAAATGAAGAGAAACTATTTCTTAATCTTGAGAATTGTTGGCAAATTATTTCACTATAAGCAATTAATAGATTTCTCAGTTTACTTCTAACTTTCAGATTTTCTAGTGACTTACTTTATTTGATAGTGATTCAACAGTGAGGGTAAGTCTCATTCTACTACATACTGGGAAACGTTTAAAACATCAGTGGTAATGATGCCGGAACAGACGTGTAACTCAGATAGTAGAAGAGAATTCTCTGCCGCTTGCAAATTTGGACAGAAGTTTTCCTTGAGCCCCTGACTTCTTGGTCAGTGAGAGTTGAGAGAAATGCTCTTCATCCTGTGACCTCTGCAAATCCTTGTCCCTCACGACCTCAGCTTTCTACCCTCTGCGGCCACTGTGATTTCTTTGCCAGTGTCAATACAGATGGAAAATCACCCCCTTCTACTAGTTTTTTTTAAAATGTAGCATTCAGTGAGTTTAGAGACTCAGCAAGTTTTATCTTAATCTTTCGGCAAAACATTACTACCCACATCCTTGCCCCGCTGTTACTCTTTACTAAACTATCCAATTGCCTTTGTTAGAGGGAGTCTGAAAAGTATTTTTTCTGTCTTGTAAAACAGGGATTACAGGAATGTTATAAGGAATCCAAATTTAGTCCCATGTACTTACAACAACTTAACTAATTTTCATTATAGGAGAGGCCACTTAAAGGATATTCATTCAGTAGTAGTAGGTAGTGGTGTAACTGCAAAAGGGATAAGACAAGAAAAGGCATTCATCCATACTTTATACAACCAGAGAAATTTTTTTTTTTAAGTAGCATGGGAAATGCTTTTACAACTCATATATGAAGCATTAGTAGAACTCACCAAGGTAAAGTATACCCCTGAATATTAAAAATGTTTGGCAGATCAAAATATTAAAATTAAAAGGACCACTGAAAATTGTGGAAAATATCTAAAACAGAAGTTACAGAGGAAGTGATAACAGATATGACAGTCTCATATTATTGCAGAATATGCAAATTTAGACTTTAAGATCCTAACATGAATGAGAAAAAGTATGACAATTATGAGAATAAAGAAATAAGAGTAATATGAGGGGGAATATTTACCTGTGTACTTACCAAAAAACTACAAATTATGACTTGGAAATACAGATTTTTCATTGTATTAAAAGGGGTAAATTTTCTTAAATCTAATCTTGCAAGAAAAGCAGTAACGCCAAATTCTTGGGGAGTGATTCAGGCATGTATACTCAGAATCACAGTAATGTTTAAATATTTCACTTGGGATTTAGGAAATAAATATTATGCTAATTATAAAGCATAAATGTAGAGACTAATTATAGAACATCACTGTAAAATATTGTCTTTAATAAGTTTTGAAGACTCTAGAACAACTGTCCAAGAGAACTTTTTGCTTTGATGAAAATATCCTATGATTTACACTAATATCATAGCCACTAGCCACACACATGGCCTACTGAGCATGTGAAATATGGCTGATGCACCTTAGGAACTGAATTTTTAATTTTATTTAACAGCATTTAAATTTAGATACTCATGTGGCCACAGTTTGTGGAGAAATGTTAGGTGTAAGTTATGGTTACAAGTGTGTATATACGTGTATGTACCTATGTAAAGTGGTATCCACAGTTAAAATATCTACGTTAGATTTGAAGGAAATGGGTGATTTTTTTAAATGCTAATTAGAAAATCAAGTGAAAATAATGGCAGCACTCCACACTTGTGCTGTTCAGTATGGTAGTTACCAGCCCTATGTGGCAGTTTAAATACAAATTAATTTACATTAAGTAAAAATTAAATCTTTAGTACCTCAGTCACACTAGTACATTTTGGGTACTCAGTAACTCTGTGTGGCTAATGCTTACATTTGGACAGAGCAGATACAGAAATCAACTATTGCAAAACATTCTGTTGTAAGTGCTGTGGAGAGAACCGATGGGAGGAATATACAGGAACAAGTCCTTAATAACTGATCAATCAATTTTGAAGGGCACAAGTGAGTTAGAACTGGAAATGTGAGTCAGTAAAAGAGTATAAAGAATAGTATCAGAAGATGCTACTTTTGTAACCCAGATCAGCATCCCATAGAGTACAGGCAGTGGACTGGTGATGGGTCTGCTGTCCCTGACGGCCTGCTTCCTCTCAACCTCAGTACTTGCCTAGAACCTTTTATAGCCATGTGGTTCTTCTGTGTCATCTGAGCACATCACCTGTCTTACCTCACTGAGGAAGCTGCCTGGAGAATCCCGCTGTGGTCTGAGCTGAGTAATAGCTATGAGCTATGGGAAACATTAGTCAGGATGAAAAAGAGAAAGCAGATTGCTTATGACAGTTGTGTAAGAAACTAAGTCACTTGTACTGTACCTTAATAATGTATACTTGCAAGTGAAATTAAATGCTGAACACTAAATTTCCAAATGTGGTAAACTTCAACGTCATTCCTCCTGTCTTTGGAGATGTGGCAAAGGATCCATCACCCTCTAATGGGAACCAGGATTTTAAAGAAGCTCCCAGTCAGGGCCTCTATCTGGGGAACTTATGTCCTCTCTTGACCCTCCTGGGCCTGGGATTCAACCAAGTAGTGGAATCTTTTTCTTTCAGCAGAATTTCCAACTTTATGTTTTCCTTTACCCCCTTTAAGCTTATTAGTTCTTTGTAACTGTGTTCACTCCTCTCCCCAAAATTAGTTTCAAAGGTTTCACAACATGTCCAGATAAGAAATATTGTTCTAAATTCAGTGAATTTCTAAAGTTTTGTTTTAAAATTTCTTCCTTTTTTCACATTTAATCCTGATGCCCTGATAAAAGATATTAAATTGAATTCTTTGTGAAATAGGGAAAGCTCTTTACTACTATAATCAAGGCATGATCTGTCAGCTAAAACATTCTTTTACTGGTAATCATCAGTCCTAGATTTACTGCCTGTTTTCTTATTGTGGTTTGGCTGTGTGTTTAACAGTTGCCTGTGCCCTGAGGTGAAAGGCCCTATGGGCACCGTCCAGTGTATTTGGAGGGCCAGTTCTACAGATGTAGAATTTGGGGTCAAATGAAATCACATATTTTGTAATAGTTTGTTCTTCTAGTAGCCTTGCCTTTTTTTTTTTTTGAGTGGAGGGTAGTTGCTTTACAATATGGTATGGATTTCTGTCATACATCAACCTGAATCAGCCATGGGTATACAAGCCTTGCATTTTAATTAAAAAACATATACAACACATACGTATTTAGTTCTTTATCAATATGATTGTTGTATCTGTTACTGATTTCAGCATTTTTTCTTTTTCTCCCTAATTTATCAAATTTGGGAAGAGTTGTAAAACTACTTGAAGGAAATCAATCTGTGTTCTTAGTAATAGTCTGTAAGTGACAGGAAAGCAAATAAATGAATAATACTCAGCATTTTCTGTTTAAATTTTGTGTTTTTTGAGATTAAATAAAACATAAACATTTACTCGAACTATGTATGAAAATCATACTGATAGAATGGCATCTTCTGATTTCATTTTAAAATTATGCTAATGATTTACTTAAGCATGAAGTGAAGTGAAGTCGCTCAGTTGTGTCTGCCTCTTTGCGACCCCATGGACTGTAGCCTACCAGGCTCCTCTGTCCATGGGATTTTCCAGGCAATAGTCCTGGAGTGGATTGCCATTTCCTTCTCCAATATAAGCATAGTTATGCATACATTGATAGATAACTCTATTATCACTTGGTTTATGTAGACCTCTTCAAAAGATGAAAAATAATTAATACTAAAGTATTAAAAAGGCATGTTTCCTTTCACTTATATTAATATTCTTACAATTGATCCTGCATAATGTACTGTGAATTGTACAATGTGTGATTTCCACCCCTTTTTAGGAATTTGACTTGAAATAATATATTTATAACATTTCCTCATATTTTAAGATACAACATTTTTAAAACATTATATTCTTAAGTTATTTAATATGTGTTTAGGAATGTTGGTATTGTTAATATTGTTTTCAAATAATACAGTTTCAAACTCCTTAGAACACTTGTAGGCTTCTAATTGTTTCATTTGCGTAACTTTCAACCTTGAGAATATTGGCTAATTGGTTAATATTCTTTCTACTTACCAATTTTATTTTTAGTACTTACTATGTGCCTGGAGCTATTTTAGACTGTATAGGTAATCAGTATAAAGAGGTAAAAGCACCCCAGATCCTTTTCCTCCAGGAGCCCACATTTAGTGGATTTGCTCCACGTGTGATTATGTGGCATTTAACTCAGAGGCCACTTCTCTGTTAATTGTCAGGAAATGCATGTCATCAAAGAGAGACAGAGGCAGGACAAAATTTCTATTTGATCTTTTTAACTCATTGCTTCTCAGTGAATTTAGCTCTCCTAAGTATTTTAATGGCATTTATGACTGTGATCATTTGACAACCTAGAGTTTTTCTGTATTTTTCTCATTTTTCTGCAGAGGAAGAAGTTGAGCTAGTCACTTAAGGTTTAGGGTTTAAAGAGAAGTCATATTCTTCAGGGAAAATACTTTTTGTGAAAGAAGAGAATATGGCTTTTGGAAATCCCTGATTTTATCTAATTTATTTCTTCAGCGCCTACCATTTGTATTCTAGATAAACTTGAATCACATGGCAAGATCTCAGTGTAATATTTGACTCTTCTCTTCTCTTCAGGAAAATCTTAACTTCCTCCAGCAGAAGATTAAAAAGAGGCCCCTCCTGCGCCGGGAAGGCTCTGCAGGTCTTTTCAGTGCTCTTGGAGGTGTGGGCTGTGAGCCCTGGTCACTATGTGTCATCCTCCTTGCTCTCTAAAGGTAAGCACCGAGCAGGGAGTGCGCTCAGGGCTGAGGCTCCTGCAGGACTGGCTTCGGACTGCTCCGTGGAGGCCTGGAGACACCCCTCCCTCTCTCACAGAAGAGAGGCGGAGGCCGCACGTGTGGGCAGGGCACCACACACACTGTCAAGCAGGGATGTTTCTCCTTGTTGAAGTGCACACGTCCTAGAGATGCAGGGCACTTTTTGTTTTGTTTTCCAGAAATTCCACTTAACAGTAAAACTTGTCTTCCACTTCAGTCTGCATTTAAATCAGCTTAATAACTACCGTCGTTGATCCTTCATCCAAAACTCTTCTTGGATGTATTAAGATTTGCATTCAAGAATTTTGACACAGTGACAGCATTTAAGCAGTCTGCTTAAATTGATGGAACCAGCTTTGAAGATTTGCTTTTCACGGTCTTCTTGAAGCTTACCTTTACTTCAGAGAAAGTCCCTCAAACCATTTTTTTTAAAAATCTCTGCTAAGCTTCAAAAAGTGTGAAAGCAAATGTCTTCTTACTCTTTAATAGGTATGTGGTCATAAAATTCATGTCAGATGGTAACAGGCGATCGGAGACCTAATGTCTACAGAACATTTCAGATTGTAATCATCAGGACATTGGTATTAACAGTGAGTACTTGGTGCTGATGAAGAAATTAAATATCTATATCTAATTTTGTTCATCTTTTTTAAAGCTCTTAAAATGATCTTGGAAACTTTAGTTCTAAAAGATTTGAACTTTTTATGAACTATCAAATTTAGGAGAAAACTGCTGATTTTTGTCTGGTTAGCCCTGTCTTTGGTTTATGATAATTCTATTGTCTTTTCAAAGCAAATGTTCTTCCTATATCTGTGTAATAAAATGATATTAAGAAGGGAAAGTACACTTTGTGTTTGCTGTTAGAATGAGTAAAAATACGACTTAGGCCTTTTATGAAAAAACCTTGAGAATCAATTTTTGTGTGTGTATATAGTTGGGTTAGAACCAGTCTTGCTTATTACAACTGCAGGCACCTTTAAAAGATCTAAATCTACTTTGGAGATGATATAGGTTACATGAGTGAAAAATAGAGGTTACTAAGAATTTGGAAATAATCTCTATATAATTTTCTTTTGACTTTCAATTTGGAAGAACATGTTAAATAATTTTTAACTTTTATAACAGCATGGAACAGAATAGACAGGTTTATTAATTCTTTAGGCCAGTTGAGAAAAAAATTCGAATTGAAAATCAAACCAAATGAAAATGTGAGGTGGAGTATATAAAAATAATCAGGTATTACTTCTTACCTAAGCTTTAGCTTTTATATAACTGAATTTTTTTTATTCTAAAAAAGCCTCCTCCCCCAGCCCCTGTCATTTTTGAAACAAGCTTTGTCTTCTTACAGTATTGACAACATACTTTTTAAAATACAATATACTTTTAAAAAAGAAAAATTTATTTTGTAGTTCTAGAACCAGTGCTCTAATTTCACATCCATTGTTTATTTTTCAGTTGCTAAGTTGTGTCCAACTCCTTGTGACCCATGGACTGCAGCATGCCAGGCTCCACTTTCCTTCACTGTCTCCCAGAGTTTGCTCAAATTCATGTCCATTGAGTTGGTGATGCCATCCAACCATCTCATCCTCTGCCACCTGCTTCTCCTTTTGCCTTTAACTCTCCCCAGCGTCAGTCTTTTCCAATGAGTCTGCTCTTTGCATCAGGTGGCCAAAGTATAGGAACTTCAGCATTAGTCCTTCTAATGAATATTCAGGGTTGATTTCCTTTAGGATTGACTGATTTGATCTCCTTGCAGTCCAAAGAACTCTCAAAAGTCTTCACCAGGGCCACAATTCAAAAGCAGCAATTCTTTGGCACTCAGCCTTCTTTATGGTCCAACTCTCCCACATCTGTACATGACTACTGGAAAAACCCTAGCTTTGACTATATTGACCTTTGTCGGCAAAGTAATGTCTCTGCTTTTTAATACTCTCTCTAAGTTTGTCATAGCTTTCCTTCTAAGGAGCAAGCATCTTTTAATTTCATGGCTGTAGTCACTGTCTGCAGTGATTTTGGAGCCCAAGAAAATAAAATCTGTCACTGTTTCTACTTTTTCCCATTCTGTTTGCCATGATGGGACCATATGCTATGATCTTAGTTTCTTGAATGTTGAGTTTTAAGGCAGCTTTTTCATTCTCCTTTTTCACCCTCATCAAGAAGCTCTTTAGTTCCTCTTCACTTTCTGCCATTAGTGTGGTATCATCTGCATATCTGAGGTTGTTGATATTTCTCCCAGTAATCTTGATTCCAGCCTGTGGTTCATCCAGCCCTGCATTTAGCATGATAGACTCTGCATATTATTAAATAAGTAAAATGACAATATACAGCCTATCATACTCCTTTCCCAATTTTAAACTGGTCTGTTTTTCCATGTTCAGTCCTGACTGTTGCTTCTTGACCTGCATAAGGTCAAGTCATGTAGCATGAATGTAAAAAATGAGGACCTTTGAGTCTAGCCCTTCTGTATCTACAGCATCATAAGTACAGTCTTCCCAATAATTCTTAATAGCTTATGTCACCCCAATTTGTATTAGAGAACAAAACACTATTGTTCTATGATTTTGATAATTTATAGGAGCGGGCACCCGACGTGGTAGTACTGAGAGGTTCTTCCACTGGAATATGGTCTGGGAGAGTTTATTTTTATATCCGCCTGCACAACTTAATCATACACAACGTGCATCTACTAGAGTTTACTTCTTTTGTACATAAGACCTTATCAAATAACAGGTTTCTGAATTGTCTCTCAGTTATATTTGGATGCTGTGTTTTGTTTTTGTTTTTAACGTATGGAAAGCAGTCTTCGCTAGAATTTCATTTCTTTGGTATGGTAATGTCCCCTGCCTACTCTCATATCTAGACAGAAGTGAGAGGCAGCCCTTTGTTTACTAATATTGATGTTTTAGAGAAAGAACAGCAAGGAAATTCTAGACCAGTCCTCTTCTTCGAGGCATGTAGACCAGCGCTGTCCAGTAAAAATATAATGCAAGTCATAAATACAAGCTACATGTGTAATTTTAAGAGTTTTTTGGTCGCCACATAAAAAAGGTAAAAGAAGTGGGCAAAATTACTTTTTATTATATTTAATATATCTAAAATATTATTTCAACATGCAATTAGTACAAAAGTTACGAGATTTTTACCTTTTTCACACTAAGCATTCAAAATCTGGTGTGAATTTTACATTTATAGAATGTTTGATATTGAATTGGCCTCAGTTTGAGTGCTTCATAGCCACACGTTGCTTGTGACCACTGTGTTGGTGTAGATCTGGATTGAGAGTGGAAGGCCCACTCTAGCACCATCCTGCGTAACCCTGTGAGCTCCCCCTGGGTTAGAGTGTGCAGAGTTAGCAGAAGACAAAAAACAATTCAGGATGCCCAGCTTAATTTGAATTTGAGATAAATAACAAATAAATTAGTGTAATTATGTCCCATGCTATGTTTGGGATATACTAAGAAAAAAGTATTTTTCTGAAATGCACATGTAACTGTGAATCCTGGTTTCTAACTGGCAGTCCTACCCTGGTTTGAGTGGAAGACACCAGTCTGTAGGACCAGAGGATAGAGAATCTTGTCCTCTGTGGATAAGTTTTATAACCCGCCGAAAATCAGTATGCAAACCAGGAACTATACGTAGCCCATTTCTTCCTAATTCTCCTCCACTGGCAGGCGGATTCTTTACCACTGAGCCGCCAGGGAAGCCCCTCTTCCTAATTCTCTAAGATGTTTAAGAGACAGACTGCTGCTGCTGCTAAGTCACTTCAGTCGTGTCCAACTTCAGTCGTGTCCGACTCTGTGTGACCCCATAGACGGCAGCCCACCAGGCTCCCCCGTCCCTGGGATTCTCCAGGCAAGAACACTGGAGTGGGTTGCCATTTCCTTCTCCAGTGCATGAAAGTGAAAGTGAAGTTGCTCAGTTGTGTCTGACTCCTAGCGACCCCATGGACTGCAGCCTACCAGGCTCCTCTGTCCATGGGATTCTCCAGGCAAGAGTACTGGAGTGGGGTGCCATCACCTTCTCCTAAGAGAAGAGGGGTTTATATATGACAGGGACTCAGTCTTTGTATAGTTGAACATTTAAAATCTAATTATCACATTAAGCTGTAAGGTTGATTAAGTTTTATAAATTGAATGATTAGTTACTTGCGTTCATAAAGGAGGGCTTGTCGAAGTTGAACAACATATTATGAGTATCAGACCTTATGAAAAACCATCCACCCTTGGTGATAATCTCAGCAGTTTTTAGGGTCCTGGCTGTTTCAAGTTACCTTCTTACTGTTGGCTACACTGCAGCTGACTCTGCACATGACTCTCGAGTTGGCAGGCATTAACACAAAATACTAGGTTGCTAAATGCCAAGATACGATATTTAAGTACCTGTGATGCTCTGCTCTCTAGTTGACCGTGGGACGTCACCCTGATGAACAGGCAGTCAGTTCTTACACCTGTATCACTTACTCCCCCTCAGGGCTTCTTTACAGAGGAACAGCTTTCCATTCTTACACTTTAACATTTATTTTGCATATTGTTTATTCATTTAGGTTTAAATGTTTTGACTGTGGCACATGGCACACAGGGTCTTAGTTCCCCAGCCAGGGATTGAACCCACGCCTCCTGTTGTGGAAGTGCTCTGTCTTAACCTCTGGATCACTAGGGAATTCTTTGCTTTAACATTTTTAATGTTGCAGTTGTAATGCCAGTCTTGAAGCATGTAACAGCAACTCTAGTAGTGTCTCCATCCCCCTTAAACTGTAGAGGAGGGACCACTGGTAATTGGTGTTTTTTAAGGACCGTAGTTATGCCACCCCACACTTCTTGTGGGGGAGCACCTGCCTCCCAGGGTGGATGACTAGCTGAGCCCTGCTCCGTTCCCGTTAGGAAGGGAGAGCCGCAGCCAGTGCCGTCTGGCAGCGTGCGGCAGTGCAGCAGCTGGGTGTAAGCCTTGGTGCATTCCAAGTCCCCTCATGCTTAGGAGGGTGAACCCAAGAGTGTGGATATGTTTATAATTACTGCATTTCCTTCAGAGAACAAGAATTACAGGTAAGTTTTTTTTGTTTTTTTTTTTTGGAGAGGGCAGTGACCCCAAAATTATTTTAAAATGAATTTAAGGATCCTTAAGTACTCCCTTTCCCTCAAAACAGTCACTTGAAAGACCTCAAATGCAGCAAATGTAATATTTTTCTTCCTCACTCCAAGGAGTTGAACCTGGTAATGGGGAGGGTTGGAAGGAGACGACTTATTGTGATTTGAAAGCTGTGAATGTCACACATTACCATGTCTAGAAATATCCTGGCTTTACATAAGAATCTTATTTTGCCTAACTTCTAATGCCTTAAGTATGAATTATTTTGTCAAATTAGCACCTGTGTCTATATATAAATAAGGTGTTCAGGCTTTCCAAGCTAATATCTTTAGTAGCAATGAGTAAATTAATGAATTGTGTTTGGGTTTTCACATTTATTCTCAGGCCTGACTTTCTTTTGTTTAAAGACGTTAACCTTATTTCTGAAACCAACATTTAAAACTACAAAATACTTTAAATACAACCTAGCTCCATTTTTACCAAGTGGTACTTGGATGAGTTTCAGAGGGTCTGTGAATACCCTGGAATTATAATCAATTTTTCTGTGTATGTGTTTTTTGCTGGGAAGAATGTCTGTACTTTTTCCATCATCTTCTTGAAGGATTTTGTAACAAAAAATTTGATAAACACTGATCTGGACTAAAGTTATCTCTTTATTGACAAACTGAAGTTCAAAAAATATGTTACTTACCATCATTCATTTGAAACTTCATAAAAACTAAAGTTTAATTCTAAGAAACATTGTACTTATTTTCAGAAGGAAAAAGCTTTAACTTGAATTAATTAGACTTGAGAAATACCAGCCTAAATGGGAACATTTACTTTGCTAATAGTTTCTCATGTTCCCCGCTTTGACTGCAATCTCTACCAGCTGTCACATGAAAATAACTCCTCAATAAATTGTGAGACTGTGCAATAGATTCTTGAAGCTGGAGTAAAGAAAAAAATTAATTATCTATTATCATTCAAATCCTCCCTTCAAAAAGAGTTAAGACTCAAGAAAATAAGCAATAATGTTTTTTTTTTTTAATTATTTTCAGAGTATTTTTAAAAAGCAGTTAATTGCCCTAATAAACATTACACTGAGCATTATTGGGACCTTTTCTGGTTCTGAACTCTGGTTAAATTCTGTGATTAGATGGTGTACACGTCAAGTTGTGGTTCAGTGATAGAGTATTTTAAGGTTATTCTCTTTATTGTAAGATGCTTTTAAATCAACTACAAAAAAATTCTAAAAATGATAGTAGTACTTTAGAAATGTTATATAAGCAAGTTCTATATTAAGGAAACTAATCTTTCTCAAAATAAAGGAAGTATCTCTATCCTTGCTTTTACTGCTTCTGGCCAGTAAAGTCTACCTAACTTTAGATTTAATGACTTTTAATGAATACTAGAATACAAAGAAATTTGAGGAATGATACTCAGAAAGCAATTATTTCCCAAAAGGAATAGAAAAAGGCAAGGCAACTCAGGATATTACCTGTATTTTTTATTTAAACCTCATTACACTTAAAACTTTCTAAAATTTGTAGCCTAAGGCTCATTATAGAAAATGGCATTGATTTCCCAAAAAGATGACAGCTTTGTTCTTTCTTTTGGGTATTAGCACTCAAGGTGGTTATCACTTGTGCTCTCTGTCTTTATAGCCAGTAACCTTTTAAGTGTTTTTTCAGAAAGAACAGTTTGTGAATCAACAGGCTGCCTATATTACTTGCCATGGGTAATTATAACAAATAAGGAGTTATAGTTTTACTTTTTATTCAGCAAATTATTTTGTGTTTAAAATAGAAAAACTTAAATTCTTCTTAGGAACATTTGCAAATATTTATAGCTTTTTAAAGTTGAGATAGACAGATATTAAATATTCTTTTTGCATGCAAAGAAGCTGAAACAATTGACCTACTCAGTCCACTCAGAGACTTGGTAGAGCCTTGGTTTTCACAAGTGGTTAAAAATAACCAACATTTGAATGTAGATGAGTAAAAAATTATTTATGATCAATTTTAGGATTTTATTACCATAGATTATTATTTAAAATGGAATTTTCAAATAAATTTAATAGCTGTATTAAAAGTGACTTGTCTGTGTGACCACATACATGACTTCCTACTTTGCTGTGTATAAATAATTTAGCATGTAACTCTTACTTCCTTTAAGTTCTGTATCAAAAACTTTTAGCAGTTTCACTGTTTATACTGCAGTTCATAGACTGAAACTTTGCGGCAACTACCTGCCATGTTCTTGTATAGGAAATAAATTTATTCAGCCAGCTATCAAATAAACAAAGAACTGAGAGAACAGAGAGGTAAATAAAACACGTCCCCTGCCCTCAGAGAATTGACAGTCTCATACAGCTGTGTGGTGGGGCCATGCAGAGGGAAGACGGATGGTAACCTCGTCTCAGATCAGGGAAGACTTCCTGGGGAAAATGAAATTTTAACTGAATCTGAGCATTGCTAGGAGTTAGTCCAACAAAATGCAGAGGCGGAATAAGCATATATGAAAGCTGTAAAGGGAGAAAGAGTGACCATTTAAGACAAAGACTTACAGAGACCTTGTGGTGAAATGTATTTGAGGTCATTGTTAGAAATTTGGCTTTGGGGCTTCAGCTCAGGGTGGTGGGAGGTCATCGAGCAGCATGTTTTATTTTTTCTAAACTTTTAACTAAAGCCTCATACACATCCAGAAGAGTGAGCATATCATAAGTATATAGATTGATGAATTTCACAAACTGAATACATGTACGTGACCATCTCCTGGGTGAAGAAACAGAAGTCCCCTCTCACCTTTCCTTCCTGTCAGTGTTCCCCCTGCCCCTCAGAAGACCTCTGGCCCACCTTCTTCATGCTGCTGCTGCTGCTGCTAAGTCGCTTCAGTTGTGGCCGACTCTGTGCGACCCCATAGAAGCAGCCCACCAGGCTCCCCCATCCCTGGGATTCTCCAGGCAAGAAAACTGGAGTGGGTTGCCATTGCCTTCTCCAGTGCAGGAAAGTGAAAAGTGAAAGTGAAGTCGCTCAGTCCTATCTGACTCCTAGCGATCCCATGGGCTGCAGCCTACCAAGCTCCCCCGTCCATGGGATTTTCCAGGCAAGAGCACTGGAGTGGGGTGCCACTGCCTTCTCAGGGTTACAGAAATAGGAGCATCCTGTACAGGTTCATTTCAGAGAAAGAAGCCAGACACAGCATCATAATTATGAGAGTCACCATGTAGTTGAGTATGGTTGCCAGTCATTCTCACTGCTCTGTAAAGCTCCATCATGTGGATGTACCACAAGATTTGCGCTTTTCTGAGACTGACACATCTGCTCTATGAAGGATAGAAAGATGGGAGGTTGTTAGCTTCACAGTCAGTTTAGGTTTACGCTAGTGTGGTGATGGTGAGGATGAAGAGAATTGGGTGTGTTAGAGATTTAAGAGTGAGAATTTATTGGGCATCAAGTCTAGTTAGACGAGCAGTCGAAGAATACAGAGACACCAAGGGTATCTGTGGTTTCTGATTTGGGCAGAAATGTTGTTCACTTTATTAAGCCCTAACACTGGAGAGGAATGGATCGTTGTTTGTGTTTTAGTGATACAGGGGGATGATTAATTCACTCTCTGACCTGTGTGAGGTACTGTGCCCAGGCCTGCTTTATACAGCTAAGTACCTGTCAGTTGAATGGATGCATGGTTTTACGTTCACTGATAATAGTGTGCTAACAAAGAGCTCTTCTGCATAGAGAATGTTGTAAAGCTTGTGTTTCTTCACCTGTAAATCTCATCAAATACTATCTCTAAATGTTTGTAGGAGTGATTTTGTCGCATCTTACAGAACTTCCCCCTAAAACAGTACCAATTTCATATGCAAGCAGAGTTACGCTTTCCTATTAATATATACATGATATGAAAGGCATTGCAGTGCCTTCACACTTTGTGTATGTGTTAGGACTTTTCAAAATTGAAATCTGGTTGATTTACAATGTTGTGTTACTTTCAGGTATATACAAAGTGATTCCGTTAAACATACATATATATTCTTTTTGTTAATATTTTCTTCCATTATGCATTTTTACAAGATATTAAGCAGAAATCCATTTTATATAATAGGTCCTTGTTCATTATCTGTTTTATATATAGTAGTGTACATATGCTAATCCAAAACTCCTGATTTATCCCTTCCTACCATGTTTCCTCTTCAGTAGCCATAAGTTTGTTTTCTAAATCTGTGAGTCTGTTTCTGTTTTATAAAAACTTAATTTATATAGTTTAAAAAATTTTAGATTCCACATGTGAATGATAGCCTGTGATATTTGTCTTTCTCTAACTGATCTCACTTAGTATGACAATCTCTAAGTTCATGTTGCTGCAAATGGCATTATTTCATTCCTTTTTATGGCTAAGTAGTCTTCCATTGTATATATGTACCATATCTTTAACCATTCCTCTGCTGATGGACATTAAGGTTGCTTCCATGTCATGGCATTTGTAAATAGTGCTGCTGTGGACACTGGAGTGCATGTATCTTATAAAATTAGTGTTTTCTTCAGATATAAATCTGAGTGGGATTGCTGGATCATATGGTAGCTCTATTTTTCCTTTTTTAAGGAACCTCTATGCTGTTCTCCATAAAGGCTTCCCCAATTTACATTTCCACCAAAAGTGTAGGAAAGATCCCTTTTCTCCACACCTTCTCCAGCATTTGTTTTTTATAGTCTTTCTGATGTTGATCATTCTAACTGATGTGAGGAGATACCTCATGTAGTTTTGAAATTGAATTTCTCTAGGAATTAGTGATGTTGGGCCTCTTTTCATGTGCCTTTTGGCCATTTGTATGTGTACTTTGGAGAATTGTCTGTTTACTTCTTTTGCCCATTTCTGGATTGGGTTGTTTTTGATATTGAGCTATATGTGCTGTCTGTCTGTTTTGGAGCTTAAATTGAGTTTCTGTCATTGTAATTTTTTTTAATTAGCACAATACACACACCTTAAAGTGAGTTTGTTTCTGTGAAATGATTATTTACTTGGCAGATCTTAACATGACAACTGTTCATTAGATTTTGGAAGGGCAGAGGAAAGAAAGATGAGAATGAGGTAAAACCTATAACCTGAGCACAAGTCGTGGCAGCTGCCACAGGCAGGACACTGGATGTCAAAGCATGGATGATAAAACCTGATCAGTAGAATGCCACAGGGTGGGAAGGAACTGTGAGCAAGGAACTTTGCCTGCTGTACAGTGCTGCCAGGGCTGAGTGCACCCTTGGGAAGTGTTATAGAAAGAACAGCAATCAGTATAGTCCTGACACGTCCGCTTACCCCTGTCACCCAAATCAAGATTCGGTGTGACACTTAGATCACAAAATTTCAACTAAAGGCAGTTTATCGTGTTGGTGAAAGAAAGAAAACTAAGCAATCATGATCGCAATTTCCAGTTAATAGTTTTACCCAGCTTTGGGCTTTGTTGCATATGAGATGGTACTATTTTAAAAATTTACACTCCATCTCATTTCATGGTTGTTTTTAAAATTTTTGCCTATAATCGATGTTGACATAGTTAAATCAGACCTGTATTTTCAGAAGCCACTGAAAAGTCAACTAGTTTGTTTCAGTTCAGTTCAGTCGCATCCAACTCTTTGTGACCCCATGAACCGCAGCACGCCAGGCCTCCCTGTCCATCATCAACTCCCGGAGTCCACCCAAACCCACGTCCATCGAGTCGGTGATGCCATCCAACCATCTCATGCTCTGTCGTCCCCTTCTCCTCCTGCCCTCAGTCTTCCCCAGCATCAGGGTCTTTTCCAGTGAGTCAGCTCTTCACATCAGGTGGCCAAAGTACTGGAGCTTCAGCTTTAGCATCATTCCTTCCAAAGAACACCCAGGACTGATCTCCTTTAGGATGGACTGGTTGGATATCCTTGCAATCCAAGGGACTCTCAAGAGTCTTCTCCAACACCACAGTTCAAAAGCGTCAATTCTTTGGTGCTCAGCTTTCTTTATAGTCCACTCTCACATCCATACATGACCACTGGAAAAACCATAGCCTTGACTTAGATGGACCTTTGTTGGCAAAGTAATGTCTCTGCTTTTGAATATGCTATCTAGGTTGGTCATAACTTTCCTTCCAAGGAGTAAGCATCTTTTAATTTCATGGCTGCAATCACCATCTGCAGTGATTTTGGAGCCCAGAAGAATAAAGTCAGCCACTGTTTCCCCATCTATCTGCCATGAAGTGATGGGACCAGATACCATGATCTTTGTTTTCTGAATGTTGAGATTTAAGCCAACTTTTTCACTCTCCTCTTTCACTTTCATCAAGAGGCGTTTTAGTTCCTCTTCACTTTCTGCCATAAGGGTGGTGTCATCTGCATATCTGAGGTTATTGGTATTTCTCCCAGCAATCTTGATTCCAGCTTGTGCTTCCTCCAGCCCAGCGTTTCTCATGATGTACTCTGCATAGAAGTTAAATAAGCAGGGTGACAATATACAGCCTTGATGTACTCCTTTTCTTATTTGGAACCAGTCTGTTGTTCAGCATATACTTATGAAATAAATGTTGTGTTTGTAACAGTGTTGTAGCTGAAGGTGATGATGCCAAGAAGTATTTCTGCCTTTACTGCTAGTGTTCTAGTTGGGAAACTCAGAACATACAGAAACAGTGAGCTGATGCAAATTATTATGGGGTTAACTGATTGAATGGTGTTGAAGCAGTGAATCCAGGGGAAAGAAATTATGGGGTTATCAGAAGAAATGATAGGTGTGGTAGAATCCAGTTTGGTGCTGATGGGTAAGAGGATTTGAATTGCTCAATAAGTCAGCAGATATAACAGCCCAGGTGATTTTTAGATTATCTGTAAGTATAATTTTACTTTACTTGTCATCAAGTAGTAATTAATTGTTCAGATTTTACTTGCTATCATATGGTAACTATTTAGATTTTATCTATGAAATTACCTAAAGGGACAAAATGATTATGCTTTTTAAGTTCAGGGGATCTTCCCCTGAGAGCTGTGGATCAGCTTCAGTGAATCTGGACCTCTCTGAAATGAAAACAGAGGTTTAGATGTGTATCAATTCTGGTGGAAGACTTGTTGACTTTATCAGAGCTTTGAAGGACCTGACCATCCAAAAAAAAAACACTAATAAAACAGCTCTTGCTCTCCTGACATAAAATATTTTTAATAGAACACCTGACTTCCATCTCCTGCATCGTTTAATTTTTCCTTCACTACTAGCCCTTTTCCATCAACATACAGATAATGCTGTGGTTTTTTTTTTTTCCTCCCACCTTAAAAAATTTCCTGTTCTGATTTTCCCTTCAGTTACTGCCGAGGGTCTTTTCATTTGCAGCTAATCTCTCTGAATGAGTTGACTGTGTGTTAGGATTTCAGTGTGTGTTGCCCCTGCCACCTCACCAGAATTGTCCTTCTTACTGACCCCAGTGATGGGCTTTTCAGCCCTCAGCTCACGTGACCCGCAGCAGCTCTGACTGCTGCCTTTATCTGGCTTCCAGATGCTACACTCAGCTAGTTTCCCTCACCTCTCTGGCTTCTGTTTCAATCTCCTTTGCTGGCTCCTTCTCTCCTCTCTAACCTCTGAACTGGAAATTCTCCAGTGTTTTGGATTTGGACCTCTTTTCTGTTCACACTTAAGCCCTTGACGACCTCGCCCAGCCCCATGGCTTTCGATGCCCATCTGTTTGCTGATGAGCAGGAGTCATTTTCTGTTCTCAGAGTGTACTGCAGTAAACCAGACTCCCTGTCTCCCCCACGCCCACTTCCTCCTGAGTCTTCGTTTCTCAGTAGGTAGCAGCTTGGCTCTTTGCTCAGTCTTGTTGCATCCTTGATTCCTAGCTTCTTTCATCCACGTCTGATCCTTCCCCACATCTCTGTCACCATAGTCTCCTGTCTGTACTGTTAAAAAATGTCCAGAATCCAGTCACAATTCGCCATTTCCACTGTTGCATTTCTGATCCAGGCCCCCTTCGCATCTTGCCTCTGTTATTGAAAAAGCCTATGATAGGTCTTCCTGTTTCTGCCTGTGATTTACATAGGTCTCTTCTTAACATAGCATGTAGCGTAGTTAAGTAAAATCTAAGTCAGAATATGTCACTTCCTTGATTTAAACCCCTCTGTTGACTTCTTATCTCAATCAGAATGAAATCTGAAACCAGATAAATCTCCTCCTAGGCTCCTCCTCTTGATCTCTGTTCTTCCTGGACCTTGGCTTCTGTTGTGCACTCTTACTCTGCTCTCTTCATACTGGTTCTTGGCTCTTCTTGAAGCGTGCAGGCAGATTCTTGCCTTAGAGTATTTGCACTGGCTCTTCTCTCTGCCTGCAGATCTCTTTCCCTATTACCTGTGTCACTCATTTCCTCGTCAGTTGTGGGTTTGTACTCAACTGTTAACTCAGGCTTTCTTCAGTTACTCGGTCTAACATTGCAAATTTCCCCCACTCCAGCCCCATTCTGCTTCCTCCACTTCTTTGTGAGCGCCATTCCCATCTACCATCGCATAGATTTTACTTTTCTGGTTTTGTTTTTTTTTCTTCCCTCTTCCACATAGAATGTAAAGGCAAGGATTTTGTTCACTTTGCTCACTGCTGTATCCTTAGCACATAGAATCCCAAGGCCTGGTTCGTGTTATATGCTCAGTTAATATTTGCTGAACAAATGAATGCAATTTTGAAAGTTGTTGTTTAGTTACTAAGTTGTATCTGACTCTTTGTGACCCCATGAACTTCAGCATACTAGGCTTCCCTGTCCTTCACTATCTCCTGAGTTTGTTTAAACTCACGCCCATTGAGTCAGTGATGCCATCTAACCATCTCATCCTCTGTCACCCCCTTCTCCTCTTGCCCTCAGTCTATCCCAGCATCATGGTCTTTTTGAATGAGTGGTCTCTTCAAATTTGGTGATCAAAGTAGTGGAGCTTCAGCATCAGTCCTTTCAGTGAATATTCAGGTTGATTTCCTTTAGGATTGACTTGTTTGATCTCCTTGCTCTCCAGAGGACTCTGAAGAGTCTTCTCCAGCACCACAATTCAAAAGCATCTGTTCTTTGTGGCACTCAGCCTTCTTTATGATCCAACTCTCACATCTGTATGTGACTACTGGAAAACCATAGCTTTGACTGTATGGACCTTTGTTGGCAAAATGATATCTCTGCTTTTCATACACTGTCACAACTTTTGTCATAACTTTTCTTAGGTTTGTCATAGCTTTTCTTCCAAGGAACAAGCATCTTTTAATTTTGTGGCTGCAGTCACCATCCACAGTGGTTTTGGAGCCCAAGAAAATAAAATCTGTCACTGTTTCCATGTTTTCCCATCTATTTGCCACGAGGTTATGGGATTGAATGCCATGATCTTAGTTTTTTGAAGGTTGAGTTTTAAGCCAGCTTTTTCACTCTCTTCTTTCACTCTCTTCTTTCACTCTCATCAAGGGGCTCTTTAGTTCCTCTTCGCTTTCTGCCAATAAGCTGGTATCATCTGCATATCTGAGGTTGTTGATATCTCTCCCAGCAATCTTGATTCCAGCTTGTGATTCATCCAGCCTAGCATTTCACCATGATGTACTCTGCATATAAGTTAAATAAGCAGGGTGACAATATACAACCTTGACGTATTCCTTTCCCAGTTTTGAACCAGTCCATTGTTCTATGTCTGGTTCTAACTATTGCTTCTTGACCTGCATATAGGTTTCTTAGGAGGCAGGTAAGGAGGATGGTATTCCCATATCTTTAAGAATTTCCCACAGGTTGTTGTGATCCACACAGTCAAAGGCTTTAGTGTAGTCAATGAAGCAGAAGTAGATTTATTTTTTTAAATTCTCTTGCTTTTTCTGTGAGCCAACAGATGTTACCAATCTTTTTAACAGTAGCCCCCACATTAGAAGTAGTTCAGAGTTTGTGAGGGCCCTTGGATCATTTAATAAACACTCAAACATTTCAGTAAACAACATGGACCTAGAAATATGACTGTATATAGTGATATAATTATTGCATACAAAACTTGCTCCTTTGAACAAATCCTTGGTTTTGACCATTTACTTATGAAATTTTATAAGTATAGAATACTGAAAAAATATTATTTGAAATTATATATGATCGTTGAGTGTGCTACAACATGGATTTCTTTTAAAGACTCTTTTTGTCTTTAAAAGTGTTGGTCATTTAGTAGAATATGAAGAATCTTCTTGTTCTTTAAGCTTTTTAAAAATAATTTAGATTTACAGAAGAGTTATGAAGATAGTACATAATATATACTCTTTAGGATTCTTAATTTATGTTTTATAAGCTTACAAGCTTCAAAAAGCATAACGTGTAGATACTAAACTTACTAATACAGCTTTTGTTAAAGTTATTGCTTTTATAAATAATTTTAATAACCATCAGAAAACCACCAAATAACTAATATTTTAAATTTTCTGTATTTTCTGTCTTGACTGCATGCATAATGTATCAAACTATTGTAGAGATAATGTTCATTTCATTTTGTTTCTAAATTATATCCATTTTTGCCTGATTCATTATGGTGTCCATCATTGTCTTTTTTTTTTTAATTAATTTATTTTTAACATCATTGTCTTTTTAACTGGTTAGTAATAGACCACATTGGTAATGTTCATTTTGTTTTAAAGGGTTTTGTCATTTAAAAAAAAATTACTGAAGCATGGTTGATTTACAATACTATGTTAGTTACTGCTATGTAGCATAGTGACTCAGTTACACATGTATATTCCTTTTTATATTCCCTTCCATTATGGTTTATCACAGGATATTGAATATGAGTTCCCCATGCTATACAGTAGGACCTTGTGTTTTATCCATTTATACCCATTTTCATCTTCTAATCTCAAGCTCCCAATCCATCCCTCTCCCACCCCCCTCACCTGGACAACGAACAGTCTGTTCTCTATGTCCTGATTCTATTTTTGTTTCATAGATGGGTTCATTGTATCATATTTTAGATTTCACATATAAGTGATATATTTGTGTTTATGACTTACTTAGTATGTGATCTCTACTTAACATTTTCATTACTGCAAATGGCATTATTTCATGCTTTTTTATAGCTGAGTTCAGTTTAGTTCGGTTGCTCAGTTGTGTCTGACTCTTTGTGACCCCATGAACCCCAGCACGCCAGGCCTCCCTGTCCATCACCAACTGCTGGAGTCTACCCAAACCCATGTCCATTGAATCGGTGATGCCATCCAACCATCTCATCCTCTGTTGTCCCCTTCTCCTCCTGCCCTCAATCTTCCCCAGCATCAGCGTCTTTTCCAATGAGTCAGCTCTTCGCATCAGGTGGCCAAAAAGTATTGGAATTTCAGCCTCAGCACCAGTCCTTCCAATGAACACCCAGGACCGATCTCCCCTAGGATGGATTGGTTGGATCTTCTTACAGTCCAAGGGACTCTCAAGAGTCTTCTCCAGCACTACAGTTCAGAAGCATCAATTCTTCAGTGCTCAGCTTTCTTTATAGTCCAACTCTCACATCCATACATGACCACTGGAAAAACCATAGCCTTGACTAGACGGACCTTTGTTGGAAAAGTAATGTCTCTGCTTTTGAATATGCTGTCTAGGTTGGTCATAACTTTCCTTCCAAGGAGGAAGTGTCTTTTAATTTCATGGCTGCAGTCACTATCTGCAGTGATTTTGAAGCCCCCCAAAATAAAGTCAGCCACTGTTTACACTGTTTCCCCGTCTATTTCTCATAGATGGGACCAGATGTGATGATCTTAGTTTTCTGAATGTTGAGATTTAAGCCAACTTTTTCACTCTCCTCTTTCACTTTCATCAAGAGGCTCTTTAGTTCTTCACTTTCTGCCAAAAGGGTGGTATCATCTGCATATCTGAGGTTATTGGTATTTCTCCTGGCAATCTTGATTCCAGCTTGTGCTTCCTCCAGCCCAGTGTTTCTCATGATGTACTCTGCATATAAGGTAAATAAGTAGGGTGACAATATACAGCCTTGACGTACTCCTTTTCCTATTTGGAACCAGTCTGTTGTTCCATGTCCAGTTCTAACTGTTGCTTCCTGACCTGCATACAGGTTTCTCAAGAGGCAGGTCAAGTGGTCTGGTATTCCCATCTCCTTCAGAATTTTCCAGTTTTTTGTGATCCACACAGTCAATGGCTTTGGCATAGTCAGTAATGAAAGGAAAGGAAAGTGAAGTCACTCAGTCATGTCCAACTCTTTGCGACCCCATGGAGTGTAGCCTACCAGGCTCCTCTATCCATGGGATTTTTCAGGCAATAGTACTGGAGTGGATTGCCATTTCCTTCTCCAGTGGATCTTCCTGACTCAGGGATGGAACCCAGGTCTCCCGCATTGTAGACGGACACTTTACCGTCTGAGCCACCAGAAACAGATATTTTTCTGGAACTCTCTTGCTTTTTCAGTGATCCAGTGGATGTTGGCAATTTGATCTCTGTTTCCTCTGCCTTTTCTAAAACCAGCTTGAACATCTGGAAGTTCATGGTTCACATATTGCTTGAAGCCTGGCTTGGAGAATTTTTAGCATTACTTTACTAGCGTGTGAGATGAGTGCAATTGTGCAGTAGTTTGAGCATTCTTTGGCATTGCCTTCTTTGAGATTGGAATGAAATCTGCCCTTTTCCAGTCCTGTGGCCACTGCTGAGTTTTCCAAATTTGCTGGCATATTGAGTGCAGCACTTTCACAGCATCATCTTTCAGTATTTGAAATAGCTCAACTGGAATTCCATCACCTCCACTAGCTTTGTGTGTAGTAATGCTTCCTGAGGCCCATTTGACTTCACGTTCCAGAATGTCTGGCTCTAGGTGAGTGTGAGTGATGACACCATCATGATTGTCTTGGTCGTGAAGATCTTTTTTGTACCGTTCTCCTGTGTATTCTTGCCACATCTTAATATCTTCGGCTTCTGTTAGGTCCATACCTTTTCTGTCATTACTGAGCCCATCTTTGCAGTATTATTCTGTTATATATATTTATCACATCTTCTTCGTCCATTCACCTGTTAATGGGTTTTTAGATTGTTTCCGTGTCTTGGCTATTGTGAATAGTGCTACTATGAACATTGGAGTGTTTGTGTCATTTTGATTTATAGTTTTATTTGTATATGTGCCTGGGAATGGGATTGCTGGATCATATAGTAATTCTAGTCTTCTGCAACATCTCCGTATTGTTCTCCATAGTGGCTGCAACAAATTCCCATCAATAATGTAAGAGGATTCCCTTTTCTCCACACCCTTTCTAGCATTTATTATTTGTAGACTCTTTAATGTTGGCCATCTTGACCAGTGTTAGGTGGTACCTCTTGGTAATTTTGATTTGCGTTTCTCTGATAATTACTGACTGTTAGCATCTTTTCATATGCCTATTGGTTGTCTATATTTCTTCTTCAGTGAAATGTCTGTCTTCTGCCCAGTTATTGTTTAGGTTGTTTTGTTGTTGTTGAGATGTATGAGCTGTTTATATGTTTTGCAAATTAAGCCCTTGTATTTTGTATCATTCCAAATATTTTCTCCCATTCTGTAGATTTTCTTTTTATTTTGTTTATGGTATCCTTTGCTGTGCAAAAGCTTATAGGATTGATTAGGTCCCACCTGCTTATTTTTGTTTTTATTTCTATTTCCTTCCTTGGAGACTGACCTAGGAAATCATCACTATGATTTATGTCAGAGGATCTTTTGCCTGTGTTCTCTTCCAGGCCTTTTATTGTGTCATGTCTTATGTTTAAGTCTTTCAGCCATTTTGAGTTTATCTTTGTGCACAGTGCAAAGGTTCTAACTTCATTGATTTACATGTGGCTCTTCAACTTTCCCAGCACCACCTGGTGAGAGAATGTCTTTTTCCCGTGGTGTTAATATATTCTTGTCTTCTTTGTTGAAGACTATTGACTGTAGGTGTGTGGGTTTATTTCTGGGCTCTCCATTCTGTTCCATCGATCCACATGTTTCTTTTTGTGTCAGTACCACATTCTTTTGATGACTGTAGCTTTGTAGTATTGTCTGAAGTCTGGGAGTATTATGCCCCCTGCTTTGTTGTTTTTCTTCAGGTTCCTTTGGCAATTCTGAGCCATTTATAGTTCCATTTGAATTTTAGGATTATTTGCTCTAGTTCTGTGAAAAATGTCATGGGTAATGTGATAGTGATCACATTAAATCTGTTGATGCTTTGGGTAGTATGGCCATTTTAACATTAATTCTTCAATCCAAGAACATGGATATCTTTCCATTTTTTTGAATCCTGATATTCATTATTAATAAACTGTTCTCCTCCTATTAGAGATTGCTATCCAGTGCAGTGGCAGTTAAGCATGGAAAATATAAGCTGTAGGATTTATCTTTCTATAAATACAGGATAAAGAAGGTGTAAGATGATGATTTGTCCAAGATGGCTTCAAAGTATTATCCTTTGTAGTAAGGAGTAGTGATTCTAGGGAAAGAACAGAACATCAGGAAGGACTTTCTTTAAAAAATTTTATTATTTTTTTTTAATTTTCTTTATTTTTGGCTGTACTGGGTCTTCATGGCTGTGCATGGGCTTTCTCTAAGTTGCGGAGAGTGGGGGCTCCTCTCTAGCTGTCGTGCACGAGCTTCTCATTGCTGTGGTTTCTTGTATTGCTGAGTCCAGGCTCTAGGGCGCATGGGCTCAGTAGCCACAGCACTTGAGTATTTGTGGAATCTTCCCGGACCTGAGATCAAACCATGACCCCTGCATTGGCAGGCAGATTCTTAACCTCTAGAGCACCAGGGACATTCCAGGAAGAAGGACTTTCTTGAGTGGAAGGAGTGTGTCCTCCTGAAATGGTGACTTTTGTTTACAAGGAAGCCTCACTGTGAGCCCCCGCAGCGCTAGCCTGTGTCCTGAGAGTTTGATTAATCTCATGGCACCCTGGACAGCCATTCGCTCCTCCATCTCTGAGCTTCTCATTTGTGAAGTAAGCTTTGGGCTACTACCAGGTGGCTGCTGAAGCCTCTCCCCATTTTGGAATGATTACTGTGTCTTTGTTTCATCGAATTCCATTACTGTGTCTTCTCATTGCTTTCTGGTGACCTTTTATTTAAAACTTTGGTTTACAAAAAATGAAGATAAATGGCTAATCTGGAGTCTGTTGGAGTTGAAACTTTCATTAGTATAGAAAAACGCTTGACACAGGCAGTGCAAAACTGACTCTTCATTTTATCTCTGTCTGCCAGAGCAGCTTCTTGTAGATTAAAATTTAGAACAGAGAGGATTGGATTTAAGGCCAGACTTTGAGAAAGCGTTCTGGAGTTTTCCATAATAGCTACTTGGGGGATTCTTATTTTTCTTAGCTACTATAAATCCCAATAAATTACTTGGAAAAAGTAATGCAATACAAATATAATAATTTCACATAAATACATACATAAAATATATGTGATAAATACAGTCTTGGGGGAAGCAATAACCTGTAGACAAAAGAGCAGACTTTGGAATTAGTTTGGGTTCAATTATCACTTTTACTGCTATACTAGCTGTGTACCTTTAGGCAAATTGAAAAGAAAAGCTTGATGTCAGCGGGTGATTTAGTTTATGTGTAAAATTGGGACAGTTAATACTGAGTTTGCAGAGTTGTCGTTATGATGAGAGAGAATGTAAACTACTAAATATTAGTCTGATATTCAGTAAACACTAACCTTTTTTCATTAACAGTTATAATATATACTTAGTTAATACTTTTTCAAAATCTTGCCTGTATTAAATACTTATTCTGAATTCCTATCCTGTAATTTAGGATCGTGTGTGTGTCAGTGTCAGAGAGAGAGACCATGGGGTTTCTAGTATTCAACTTTTTGGCAGCTTAAATGATATGGTAAAACCAAAGAATTATTGCTAAAATTCTTATTCTAGAGCTTCAACATATTCAAGTCTCAGGTGGAATAATGTTTATTTTTAAAGAAATGTTTTTTTCTCTATAAATACTTGTCTTTTGCTGCTCTTATATGCTGCTCTTATAAAAAAATTTGTTAGATTCAGACAGTATTACAATAAAATTACTAGAAGTACACTTTTCAGGGAGTTTAGGTCGAATAATGTAAAATGTTTTTGTGATGGAAATCAGGAGAGCTAATTTTTTTCTCAAAGGTTATTGACTGTATTTTATAATGTTATTACAATGAACTGTCATACTAAATACAGTTGTTTTTCTTAATGCTAGAAGAACTTGAGTATTTAATCAAAGGAAGGCATCCGTGGTTCTCAGTGGCCTCTTTTGGAAAGTTTCTTTTGTCCAGGGATCTAAAGAAAGCAGACGTGTTTCATTGACTTCGTTTATGCTTGTGTGTGTGCTAGCTAAGTCGCTTCAGTCATGTCTGACTCTTTGTGACCCCATGGACTGCCAGGATCCTCTGTCCGTGGGATTCTGCAGGCAAGAATACTGGAGCGGGTTACCATGCCCTCCTCAAGGGGATCTTCCCAACCCAGGGATTGAACCCTTGTCTCTTAATGTCTCCAGCTTTGGCAGGTGGGTTCTTTACCACTAGCGCCACCTGGGAAGCCCACTTAATTTATACTAGTTCTTTATTCAGATACATGTGGAAGAAAGGAGAGTAGGACTTGAGGAAACAGTGACCATATAGACGTATCATGAGTTTCAAAACTAAGAAACCATGGATGCAAATAACTGTTTTACCAAGAAAGACATTAATCAGCATGGCAAAATAGGTTAAGATGAAAAATTAGAAGGAAATTTTAAAAAGACGGTAATGCTTTAAATATGTATTTTGTAACAGAAGCAGAAAGATTTGTTTACATTCCAGAAAAGACATTTTGAATCATTAAAACATGCAAATATTAGTAATATCAAATGTGCCATCAGAAGACCCATTTTTTGCAGGAATTGATTGAGACCATCATAACTACATGATCAGATGGGTGCCTTCATGTGGGTCCTTAAGGAACAGGCGTATGGCTTTCTCTCTCCTCTGCTGCAGTTTTTGCCTGGCACCAGCTCAGTAGTACTGTGTACTTGCAACTTCTCGCTTTGCAAGACCTATTACACAGCTGTTACTGAAAGCATTTTTGGTGGCTTTAAAAAATTTTCCAACTTGTTATTGACCAAGACATTACATTCAATCATCATTGCGCGCTCTCTCTCTCTCTCTTACAGATTGATTACATCATTGCTGAAAACAGTAGATTTGATGTATTTGTAAAATTGATTTTTTGTTGCTTCTCAGTTGTACTTCAACTATCCATTTGGGTCTAGGAACACTTCATCCATAAAACATACATGAAATTTTGACAGTTTTATCTCAAATACTTAATGATCTATTTTGAAAACATATTTGACCACCGGTTCTTAAACTTTAGCTGTATCAGAATCACCCAGAGGACTTGCTTAAACAATGATGGAATGACCCTTCACCCATCGTTTCTGACTTAGTAGGTCTAGGGTGGCACTTCGGAACTTACAAGAAACTTCTTACAGGCTCTCAGGAGGTGCTAGTATGTTGTTTCAGGGACCATATTTTGAGAACAGCTACACTTAACTACTAACAGGATAGCTTTATTTTTCCCCACAAAGAGTTAAAAATTAGTGATGTTAAAATTATATGCAATAAGGGTAATTTCATGACTTTTTTTTAAACCAGGTTCTACCATGGTGACAAGTAATAACCTTTTTCTAGGAACTTGGAACTAATTTCTTCTGTTATTTAAATGCCAAAATTACTCTTTTGTCAATTAGAGAGGAATTACATGTGTAAAATTAGGATGGCTTCCCCTTCTATTTTTTGCCTTTCAAATGGCATTATTTCTGAGACTAATATAAAAAAGTATTTTAAAAAATAATAGTAGACTAGTAATCTACTGAATGTGACAAAATAGCAGAAGCAGCATGCCACAGAATCTTGCTCACACTCCTTCCTGTCAAAGATAACCAGTATTGTAGGTATCAAAGATTGTTTACTGATATGGTATTTCCATTGCATATTCAGCTTTGCTTTCATGAAATTTACTTTAAATTTTCCAAAAAATACTTTAAACTTAGATAATTCTTAACATCTTTTATACTTTGCATTAATTAGGAACAGATAAATAATGCTAATGATATGGTAATAGTAAAACTCACGTTTTTGCAGAAATCATTTTATTTTCTGAAATAACAAAAGTACCTTTTAAAATAGATGGACAGAATATGACAGGCAAATTACTGCTGAAAGTCCACAAGTTCTTTAAGAGGTAAAACATATAAATGTTGACTATGAGCACATGTTCAAGCTGGTTTTAGAAAAGGCAGAGGAACCAGAGATCAAATTGCCAGCATCCGTTGAATCATCAAAAAAGCAAGAGAATTCCAGAAAAATATCTATTTCTGCTTTATTGACTATGCCAAAGCCTTTGACTGTGTGGATCACAATAAACTGTGGAAAATTCTGAAAGAGATGGGAATACCAGAACACCTAACCTGCCTCTTGAGAAACCTATATGCAGGTCAGGAAGCAACAGTTAGAACTGGACATGGAACAACAGACTGGTTCCAAATAGGAAAAGGAGTACGTCAAGGCTGTATATTGTCACCTTGCTTATTTAACTTCTATGCAGAGTACATCATGAGAAACGCTGGGCTGGAGGAAGCACAAGCTGGAATCAAGATTGCTGGGAGAAATATGAATAACCTCAGATACGCAGCTGACACCACCCTTATGGCGGAAGGTGAAGAAGAACTAAAGAGCCTCTTGATGAAAGTGAAAGAGGAGAGTGAAAAAGTTGGCTTAAAGCTCAACATTCAGAAAACTAAGATCATCGCATCCGGTTCCATCATTCATGGCAAATAGATGGGGAAACAGTGGCTGACGTTATTTTTGGGGGCTCCAAAATCACTGCAGATGGTGATTGAAGCCATGAAATTAAAAGACACTTCCTCCTTGGAAGGAAAGTTATGACCAACCTAGACAGCATATTCAAAAGCAGAGACATTACTTTGCCAGCAAAGGTCTGTCTAGTCAAAACATTGGTTTTCCAGTAGTCATGTATGGATGCGAGAGTTGGACTGTGAAGAAGGCTGAGCGCCGAAGAATTGATGCTTTTGAACTGTGGTGTTGGAGAAGGGACTCTTGAGAGTCCCTTGGACTGCAAGGAGATCCAACCAGTCCATCCTAAAGGAAACCAGTCCTGAATATTCATTGGAAGGACTGATGTTGCAGCTGAAACTTAATACTTTGGCCACCTGATGCAAAGAGCTGACTCATTGGAAAAGACCCTGATGCTAGGGAAGATTGAGAGCAGGAGGAGAAGGGTACGACAGAGGATGAGGTGGTTGGATGGTATCACCTACTCAATGGACATGAGTTTGGGTAAGCTCTAGGAGTTGGTGATGGACAGGGAGGTCTGGCATGCTGCGATTCATGGGGTCACAAAGAGTCAGACACAACTGAGCGACTGAAATGATTTTCCACCTGAATTATTAAAGATCTGGTATATTATTCTTCTGCACATTTGAAAATAGTAAAACCTTACTCTTTAAGAGCAGAAACTATATGTTTGAGATAAATTCATTTTATGATTGTAGTTACTATTGAAGAATGTGTCTTAATGCAGTCAGTCATTGCCTCTCTGATTGCTGTGTACCCTTTCCACAACTGTTTTATTTTTTGCTCTTCTTAAAGTTTGTTTCATTATAGTGATTCTCTTGTTTCAGAAAAGATAAATGGTTATTATTGGTTAATATTAAATGTAGACCGCTGCATATCCACCTTTATACATTTTCTTACTTCTCTGTATAGAGCACTTGTCTATGCAAGTACTAATTTACTAAAACAGTTACCAACTTTGTGTCCTTGAATATATCTTTTAAAATCTTGTTAACTGGTTAATACTCTGGTTAAAAGCAAAGTACATACCTAAACCTGAGAGGTTTTCCTTTGTAGGAAAAAAGAAGTAGGAAATATATTTGATCAGTTTTAAGTTTACGTCTGCTTGCTTTCTTTTTTTTTTTCTTTCTTTTTTTTAAATTAATTTATTTTTTGGAGGCTAATTACTGTACAATATTGTATTGGTTTTGCCATACATCAACATAAATCTGCCATGGGTGTACACATGTTCCCCATCCTAAACGCCCCTCCCACCTCCCTCCCCTTCCTATCCCTCTGGGTCATTCCAGTGCACCAGCCTCGAGCATCCTGTATCATGCATCTAACCTGGACTGGCGATTCTTTTCACATATGATATTATACATGTTTCAATGCCATTCTCCCAAATCATCCTACCCTTGCCCTCTCCCACAGAGTCCAAAAGACTATTCTATACATCTGTGTCTCTTTTGCTGTCTTGCATACAGGGTTATCGTTACCATCTTTCTAAATTCACTATATATGCGTTAGTATATTGTATTGGTATTTTTCTTTCTGGCTTATTTCACTCTGTACAATAGGCTCCAGTTTCATCTACCTCATTAGAACTGATTCAAATGTATTCTTTTTAATGGCTGAGTAATACTCCATTGTGTATATGTACCACAGCTTTCTTATCCATTCGTCTGCTGATGGACATCTAGGTTGCTTCCATGTCCTGGCTATTATAAACAGTGCTGCGATGAACATTGGGGTACACATGTCTCTTTCAATTCTGGTTTCCTTGGTGTGTATGCCCAGCAGTGGGATTGCTGGGTCATAAGGCAGTTCTGTTTCCAGTTTTTTAAGGAATCTTCACACTGTTCTCCATAGTGGCTGTACTAGTTTGCATTCCCACCAACAGTGTAAGAGGGTTCCCTTTTCTTCACACCCTCTCCAGCATTTATTGCTTGTAGACTTTTGGATCGCAGCCATTCTGACTGGCGTGAAATGGTACCTCATTGTGGTTTTGATTTGCATTTCTCTAATAATGAGTGGTATTGAGCATCTTTTCATGTGTTTGTTAGCCATCTGTATATCTTTTTTGGAGAAATGTCTGTTTAGTTCTTTGGCCCATTTTTTTTATTGGGTCACTTATTTTCTGGAATTGATCTGCAGGAGTTGCTTGTATATTTTTGAAATTAATTCTTTGTCAGTTGCTTCATTTGCTGTTATTTTCTCCCATTCTGAAGGCTGTCTTTTCACCTTGCTTATAGTTTCCTTTGTTGTGCAAAAGCTCTTAATTTTAATTAGGTCCCATTTGTTTATTTTTACTTTTATTTCCAGGGTTCTGGAAGGTGGGTCGTAAAGGGTCCTGCTGTGATTTATGTTGGAGAATGTTTTGCCTGTTTTCCTCTAGAAGTTTTATAGTTTCTGGCCTTATGTTTACATCTTTAATCCATTTTGAGTTTATTTTTGTGTATGGTGTTAGAAAGTGTTCTAGTTTCATTTTTTTACAAGTCGTTGACCAGTTTTCCCAGCACCACTTGTTAAAGAGATTGTTTTTTCTCCATTGTATATTCTTGCCTCCTTTGTCAAAGATAAGGTGACCGTAGGTGCGTGGATTTATCTCTGGGCTTTCTATTTTGTTCCATTGATCTATATTTCTGTCTTTGTGCCAGTACCATATTGTCCTGATGACTGTGGCTTTGTAGTAGAGCCTGAAGTCAGGCAGGTTGATTCCTCCAGTTCCATTCTTCTTTCTCAAGATTGCTTTGGCTATTGGAGGTTTTTTGTATTTCCATGCATGCTTGCTTTCTTGTATCACTTTGTATAGTTTGTCTAGCAAGTTGGTCCTTTTATGCTTCTCTTGTATCCTGTTTTTATCATATGAAGTATAGGTTACAATTAAAATCACTCATGGACTATTGGGAGCTATTACGTTGAACTTTTCCCTTTGCTCTCCTCCTTTTATTGTTTCCATCTGAAGATGGGAGACAGCATCAAAGGGTGAATGTGGTCTCTGCCAGTCACCGTGTGGCTGCTGTGAGAGGGAGGGCAGAGGGGCTGACTTGAGAGATGTCTCAGCAGTAGGCTGGGCAAGGGGATGAAGCGAGGTTAAGTTCACAGAAGGAAGACAGCAGTCACACAGGACCCAGCGTGCTGAGGGGCCCTGTGTTTAGCAGAATGCGCTGCTGTCATTGTCTGTAAGTTCTTAATAATTCACATACAGAGGTCCCTGCATTTTCACTGTGCACAGGATCTCCCAAATTATGTAGCTGATCCTGCCATGGAAAATAACGAGGGGAAAAAGGAGAGATTTCTTCTGCCTCCTTGGTTCTTCATTCCTTTTCTCAGAATGGGAATGATTTTTAAAGATAACTTACAGACACTGAAGAGTTGTGGAAACTTGGCCTAAGGTGAAAGTGTGTGCATGTGTGTGTGCGCATGTGTACTGTAGCCTCTTTAACAAACATTGGGTGGAGGGAGATAGGAGCTTATCAAAATGATTTTATAAAAGTATCAAAGATGATTCGATTCCAACTGAGACTTTACCAAGTAAATATGTAATATACCCAGTTTGAGAAGTGCAAACAATTGGAAACACAGAATTTCATTCTGAATTAACTTATTGCACATTTATACAACCCATAATAGTCTCCCTTCACCAGTAAAGCCTGGAACTTTGTACTCGGTGTAGTACTTTTGTTCAGCCGCTCAGTCATGTCTGACTCTTCGTGACCCCATGGACTGTAGCACACCAGGCTTCCCTGTTCTTCACCATCTCCTGGCGCTTGCTTAAACTCCTATCCATTGACTCAGTGATGTCATCCAACCATCTCATCCTCTGTTGTCCCCTTTTCCTCCTGCCTTCAATCTTTCCCAGCATCCAGGTCTTTTCTGGTGAATCAGTTCTTCGCATCAGGTGGCCAAAGTATTGGAGCTTCAGCTTCAGCATCAGTCCTTCCAATGAATATTCAGGTTGATTTCCTTTAGGATTGACTGGTTTAATCTCCTTGCAGTCCAAGAGTCTCTCGAGAGTCTTCTCCAACACCACAGTTCAGTAGCATCAATTCTTCAGCACTCAGCTTTCTTCGTGGTCCAGCTCTCACATCCATAGATGAGTACTGGAAATGC
Organism: Oryx dammah; assembly: GCF_014754425.2. Taxonomy (NCBI): domain Eukaryota; kingdom Metazoa; phylum Chordata; class Mammalia; order Artiodactyla; family Bovidae; genus Oryx; species Oryx dammah. The sequence continues at coordinate 49,519,764 of NW_024070194.1, forward strand.
CATAGTTTTGACTAAATGGACCGTTGTCAGCAAAGTAATGTCTCTGCTTTTTAATATGCTGTCTAGGTTAGTCATAGCTTTTCTTCGAAAGAGCAAGCATCTTTTAATTTCATGGCTGCAGTCACCATCTGCAGTGATTTTGGAGCCCAAGAAAATTACTTGGTAATTTTTTCCTTTGAATATTCTTGTTATTCTAACATGGTGATGGTTTCTTGCCTTTATGGTGCTGGTAAAGTTTGTTTATGTATGGCAAAACCAACACAATATTGTAAAGTAATTAACCTCCGATTAAAATAAATAAATTTATATTTTAAAAAACCAAAAATTAAGAAAATAAAATGAATAATTAATGCATGGAACTTGGGAAAACTTTCAGAAAAAGTGCAGGGGACCTAATTTCCAAATCTTTGACAGCAGAGAAACAAACACGAATGTCACAAACTTCAATATTAACAAATAAGTAATGACTTCAGCTTCATTTTTTTTCAAAATATTATTTCTTAAACCAAAAAGATTTTTATAAAATCATACTCTGTTAGTGAAGAAGTAGTTGTTTGAAGTTTGGCAAGCTCAAGGAAATGGCAACCCACTCCAGTATCCTTGCCTGGAAAATCTCATGGACAGAGGAGCCTGGTGGGCTGCAGTCCATGGGGTCGCAAAGAGTCAGGCACGACTGAGAGACTAACACTTGATTTCACATTAGCATATTTTATCTTATGAAGTTCAAGTAAAAAAGAAAGTCTCCGTCTATATTTACATTAATGCAAATAGACATATGGAATGATAAACTAATATTAATAATGGTTTTATGAAATGTAAGTGTGGTCAGCTCTTACAGAAGGAATGGAAATGGATAGAAGACAGCTTTTTCTTTTGATTCTCTAGTTTCTATACTCTTTGAATGTTCTTATATTTGTACTGTGAATATTTGTCAGCAAGGGTAAAAAAGAAAAAATAAAAGATTTTAAAAATTAAAATTTAGAAATGCAAAATCCCAAACATGGCTTCTAGGTAGCCCTGTCAGTCTTTCTCCCTAGTACTTGTGTATTTGAGATGGAACAGACTGCTTTGTATCACATCTGAATTCGTTTTCCAGATCTCTTCTTTGTTCAAGTTTGCTAATTTCATTGAACTGCATAACCGAGCTAAAAACAAAGTCAAACTTTTGTACATTCTTTCACTTGAGCATTCTGTTCTAATAAACTACAGAGTAATGGGTGAGGGAGGGGACTGCCTAAGTTCATAAGGATCGATGCAAACTTAAGTGAACCAGTATAAGATTTTCTGAAATTTGAATTTCACATCACTAATCTAAGTCAGGATCCATTATATTTAAAACCATTCGACATAGCAGAAGATCATACTTCCTTTTAGGAGCAAAACTGAAAAAGATAGGAGTGGAGAGGAATAACTGACAACACTGTTATTTCTCTGCAGATTTATTAAAGTATGTGCCCACTTTTATGAAGTGTCTAATTAAGAACTAACTTTTTAAAACTAGAGAAGGCAGTAATTACCAAAATTCTCATTATAAGATGATTACACTTGTGGAATTTTTATTTTAAAATTGATAAAATACATTTCTTTAAAATTCTTCCTTATATAATATTAAGGATTCATTGGCGCTATGGCTTTACTTGAAAATGTAGTAGTCTATAGAAAAGTCTTCCCTAGATTTGGAAAGTAGCCCAAAACAGCTGTCAGGAAGCATCAGGATGAAGATTTAAGCAAGGGTACTGCCCTCAGCCAAGTGAAGGTGTTGAGACTTCTACATCCTGGAAGTATAACTAAGAGGGAGAAACCAACAAAAGTCAGCTAATTGCCTTCAGTTTCTCCCATTGCAGGAGATTTTTAAAGATTCATATAGTTAATAATTTTTAAAGTTACAGAGTCTAAATATGGATAAGCATTATTTCACTTATTTTTATGCAGAATTGCAAAATTATATATTTAGATTATATAGAAAATAAACTATATCAGAAGCATTAGTTTTACATGACATTGTACATGGTAATAACTGTAAAAATGAAGTTAAATATATATCTGCCAATCATAAGTCTAAAACACAGACAATGTCAACATAAAAGATACATGACATATAGAAGACACACAAGCAGCTAAACCCTGGGCATCAGTCAAAAGAATGTAGTGGTTGAGCAGTAAGTGCATTTTGGGCTTCATAGGTAATAGACTCTTCTATCTGCTCAAGTGGTCTAGAAAAAATTTCCTCTATTGCTTTGGCCTAAAAAAATTTACATAGGAGGTGAAATTGTAGATGTGGTATAGAGATTGGAGAAGGTGATTTTAACAAGCTGCAGGGAGAAAGGACAGGAATTGTGATTACAGGTGTAGAGGGCAGAAAGCACTGGCTTTAGGAATTGGAGGCCTTGGACTTGTGCTTCTTTAGAAAGAAAATGCGAAACTATTGGGACAAACCGGTAACAGCTGAGGAGGAAGCTGATGCAGAAGCAGGCTGGTGGGCTTAGTGCCAGAATTGTTCACTAACAGACACCTCCACGGGCGTTCCTTCAGGACAGAGAATATGAGAGACACAAAATACAAGTCTCTAATTAAGGCTACCTGTAAAATTTTTTATTGCTGTCAAGAATACCGAGATGGTCTATATCTTTAAACTGAGATTCGTTTACAGTTTACCTTTATTGATTGAACATCTTTATAATTTTATAGCAGCTAAACTTGATGTTCATCAGCGTGAGCAGCTGAGACGCCTTGGCCCCTGTGCAGTCCGTGTTTCCAGCTGCCCTGCAGCAGCTCCACTGGTTGCCAGCTCTGCATCAAAGCCTAGTTCATTGCCACAGCCGCCTCTCTTGACCCCTCCTGGAATTCCTTTTCCTCCTAGTGGTGTATCCAAGGACTAGCAAGTTAGGAGTCATTTTTTATTTTCTCTTTTTCCTTTACCTTTTTTGGTCCTAGGTATAATTTCTGCAAGTGACTTAATCGCTCTGTGCCTTGGTTTTTTGATATGTCATCTGGAGATAAGAAAACCTTATTGCCACTTTCAGAATTCAATGAACTAATATTTGAAAGCACCCAGCATAGTGCATGGCACACAATCATTGACCTTCAGTCAGAAAATGTTGTGTGTTTTTCCTCTCTTACCAAGTAGTAATCATAACTCGACTGAAAAGGTGACAATTTAGAGAAAAAAATGAAATGAATTGCGTTTGCCAAAATTTTGGTATGTATTTATACAGTGGATTTGTATATAAATTTGTTCTCATTAATAGGTTATCAAGTGTTTTCTCTTTACCTTACTTGTTTTAAAAGGTTAGTTGTAGCATAACAAAAATAGCATCACTGTCCTACAGTGGACCCATAAAATCATAATTATCTTAAAATTAGTTTGAAAGCTACTGAGAGGGTTGTTACATGAGACAGGGTATACTTAGTTCTAATTTTAGTTATGAAATTATTTGCTTCTCAAACTGAGGCAGCATCTCTAATTCCATATCCCTGTCGATGACTCGGTGATTTTTGGAGGTTGTGAATGAATGTCTGTACATCCTTACCTGTGATGTAGACTATCTGAATCCTGAGATCCCTGGCATCTGCGGCAGCATATTGAACTTCATAACCTTAGTACCAACCCTTTACCTATCACAACTGCCTTCTTTCCGTCTTTCAAGATCCCTCAGCAAAGAAAAATTCAGTCCTCACTTGGTTATAAATAGCAGCAGCATTATCAACTAGACTTTTTGATATATTAATTGAGCATACATCTAAAGAATGATAAAAGTCTTGTTCGTACTTTATAAAGGTTAACCATTGATGAAAGGGTGGAATTGAAACTTACCGTGAGTGGATCAACTTTATTCAAACAAGATTATTGAGGAACAGGAATCACAGGTTTTACCCAATATAGTTTTATAAATTCTATATTGTTTGTCATTCAGAATTGTCATTCAGAATCATTTGACTGTTCCCTTTGCCTGCCTCCAGCATCCTTACGATGAACTTTGACCTGGTCAGCAATCCTGATGGTGAAATCCAGTTCCCTTAAATCTCCCCTTGGAATACAAAGTCTGTGTCTCCAGTATAATTAGCTTTTCAAATATATATGGCTGAGTACCTTCACTGTACTTAAAACTACCACAACATTGTTAATCGGCTATACCCCAATGCAAAATAAAATGTTTAAGAGAGAGAGAGAGAGAACGTGATTTCTATGAAAAGACAGCATAGTCCTAGAGATTTGTTTTACCTTGCTCACTTAATTCTAGAAACTTAAATAAAGTTCTTAATAACCACTGAGGTGACACATGTGTTAAAAAAATTATATTTCTGAGAAGTAATGCTAGAAATATTTAGTCCATGTATATGATATCAATTAGACAAGGATACTTTAATCATCCTGGCTGCTGCTGTCGTGACTAGTACTAGTACAGCTACCACTAAGAGTGCAGAGGAAGGTCTCTTCTGTTCATAGGCTTGGGGTCAAAGCCATCATGGGTGGCAGGATCACATCTGTTCTAAAGTCTTTTTGGTTGTCTTAAAGTGGAGACAGCATTTTTTCTTGCTTATTTTTGGCTGTGCTGAGTCTTTGTTGCTGTGCGGGCGTTCTCTAGTTGTCGCAGGCTGGAGCTCCTTTCTAGTTGCAGTGTGCAGGCTTATCGTGATAGCTTTTCTTGTCGTGGAGCACAGGTTCCAGGGCACACAAGCTTCAGTAGTTGCGGCTCGCCAGCTCAGTAGTTGTAGCTCAGGGGCTTAGTTGCCCTGTGACATGTGGACTCTTCCCAAACTAGGGATCAAATCCATGTACTTTGCCTTGGCAGGAGGATTTTTAACCACTGACCATCAGGGAAATCCAGAAAAGTGAAGCTTTTATTTGAATGTAAACCAGTATCTGAGATATTTGTTGCCTTTTTTGCGTTTTCAAAGATAATTTAGAATTACTAATATTGATGGGTTATTTTGTTCCATAACCTTTTGTGAATGATTATTAGCACCAAGTATTAATTTCTCCTCAATTGTGAACAATAACAAAAAAGTTATCTAGAATTACCTGGTGTTTTAAGAACTACCCAAGTTGATACTCAAAAATTTTAAGATGGCTTCAGAATGTGAGATACCTAATTGATAGGCAAGGCTGGAATTATTTGTAATAATCTTAGATATACATGCTAATGTCTTACTGACTTTCTACTTCACATTTTTATTGCTGGTATAAAAATGTGTTGAAAGGTTTGAAATTATTTCCTCTGTTATCATTTGTGTCCTATTGTAGAAGTGTGATTATCTGAAGATGGATTTTCCCCCCCATATTTTAAATATGGGATACTGTTTTCTACTAACACATAGTTCTAAAGACTATCTGGGCTAGATATTTTCATTCTTTTTGATTGGTTACAACTTAACATTGCCCATATTTGGAAAAGAAGAGAGGTAATTTTAGTTACACTCATCAATGGTCTCTTAATCTCTTTCTCTCTTGTGGCGTAGATTTCTAAGCAAAAAGTGAAATAATTAAATATGCTGAGCTCTCCATTATTTTATTTTACTACTGTAGTCCATTCTGAAGGAGATCAGCCCTGGGATTTCTTTGGAAGGAATGATGCTAAAGCTGAAACTCCAGTACTTTGGCCACCTCATGCGAAGAGTTGACTCATTGGAAAAGACTCTGATGCTGGGAGGGACTGGGGGCAGGAGGAGAAGGGGACAACAGAGGATGAGATGGCTGGATGGCATCACTGACTCGATGGACGTGAGTCTGAGTGAACTCTGGGAGTTGGTGATGGACAGGGAGGCCTGGCGTGCTGCGATTCATGGGGTTGCAAAGAGTCGGACATGACTAGGTGAGTGAACTGAACTGAACTGAACTGTCATACAAAAGAAGACACTTTCTGCTGCCGTGTAAGCCTAGCTACTGGATTCCATCACCAAGCATCATCATTCCAGCTCCTGCTGCCAGCTTCAGTTTTCATTGCCATATGTGTACCAGTGGTCAGTCCTCACCGCTATGAATACACTCTGCTACCCCACCCCTGCACACGTGCTCACAACTGGCCATCAGCATGACACACACTCACTCTTGACTTCGTCTGGCCCCTGCCACCATTCTGGCTCCCACTACTGACCGTGTATCTATGGATAACTCCTGCAGCAACAACTGCACACAGCTGGGCTTGGCCCCTGCTGCCACGTGCATGCCTACAGCCAGCCCCCAGTGCTGTAGCCAGCCTGCTGAACCCCTACATTAATAGCCAGCCCTAACCCCTGCCTACCCAAGGATACTCACTACTGGATCTGGAGGTACTGTTGAGGACCCCATCAGCCCTCATAGCCTCATAGCCACTGCTTGACCTCAGCTGCTGCACCACTGGGTCTCTCCCCCAAACCTGGAACTGACATCCACTCCTACACTCAATGGAACCTTCTTTATCAGAACTGGAAAAGGTAACTTGCTTCTTCAGATGCACAGACACCAGTGCAAGGAAACAAGAAACATCAAAAGTCAAGGAAATATGACACCACCAAAAGAACTCAATAAACTTCCAATAACCTACCCCTAAAGAAATGGAGATCCACAAAATGCCTAAAAACAGGCAAAATAATTGTCCTAAAGAAGCTCAGTGAGCTACAAGAGAACACAGACAAACAGTGGTAGGAATTTAGGAAAGTAACACAAGAACAAAATGAGATGTTCAGTGAAGAGACAGAAAAAATATAAAAGAACCAAATCAATCCTGGAGCTGAAGCATAAAATACCTGAGCTAAAAAATGGAATTCAGAGCTCTAACATCAGACTTGATAAAGCATAAGAGAGAATCCGTGAACTCAGAGATAGGTGATTTCAAATTATCCAGCTGGAGCTAAAAAAAGAATGAAAAAATCCTACAGGATTTATGGGACATTGTTAAAGGAACCAATATACTAATTACAGAACTCTCTGAAGGAAAAGAGAGAAAGGGGCAGAGAGTTTATTTAAGTAGATGAATGGATAAGAAGGCTGTGGTACATATACACAATGGAATATTACTCAGCCATTAAAAAGAATACATTTGAATCAGTTCTGCTGAGATGGATGAAACTGGAGCCGATTATACAGAGTGAAGTGAGCCAGAAAGAAAAACACCAATACAGTATACTAACACATATATATGGAATTTAGGAAGATGGCAATGATGACCCTGTGTGCAGGACAGCAAAAAAGACACAGATGTGTATAGCGGACTTTTGGACTCAGAGGGAGAGGGAGAGGGTGTGATGATTTGGGAGAATGGCATTGAAACATGTATAATATCATGTAAGAATCGAAATGCCAGTCTATGTCTGATGCAGGATATGACACGCTTGGGGCTGACGCGCGGGGATGACCCAGAGAGATGTTGTGGGGAGGGGGGTGGGAGGGGGGCTCATGTTTGGGAACGCATGTACACCTGTGGTGGATTCATGTCAATCTATGCCAAAACCAATACAGAATTGTAAAGTAAAAATTAAAAATAAATTAATTAATTAAAAAAAATATTTAAAGAAATAATAACTGAAAACTTTCCCAAATTTGGGGAGGGAAATAGATATCCAGACTTAGGAAGCAATAGGACTCCAAATAGATTGAACATAAAGAGGTCTACAGCAAGAAACCTTACAGTTAAACTGTCAAAAGTTAAAGGCAAAGAGAGAATTTTGAAAGTAGCGAGAGAAAAGTGACTCATCACATACAAGGGAACCCCCTTACTCCCCAGAAGACTCTCAGTGGGTTTTTTAAGAAACCTTGTAGGCCAGGAGAGAGTGGGATGATACATTTCAGAATATCCAAAGGAAAGAAAACCTTCAGACTAAGAATACTATACCCTGTGAGGTATCCTTTAAAATGAAGAGAGAGTCTCCCAGATAAACAAAAACTGAGGAAGTTTAACACCACTAGACCTGCCTTACAAGAAATTCTTAAGAATTCTTCAAATAGGATCAAAACATGCAAAACAGCAACATGAAAATATATGAAAGTGTAGATCTCATTGGTAGAGTGAGATAGGGCATATATCTAGACAAATACAGATAATATATATAGACAAATATAGCATAACACAACAGTGTAATGGTTGTGTATAAATTACCTATAACATAAAACTTAGAAGACAAAAGTATTAATTATAACCACAAAAATTGAATAACAGATTCACAATATAAAAAGTAAATTCTGACCCAAAACTAAGAGTTTTTGTATGCAATTTAACATGCATTATCAAATTTAAGACAGGTGGTTATAAATACAATAAGACTTATATGAGCTTCATGGTAACCACAAAGAGAAAACTTCAGTAGATAAACAAATGATAAAGAGAAAGGAGTGAAACCAAATCATTACCAAAGAGCTCAACAAAAGAAGGGAGGAAGAGAGGAATAAAAAGAACTTCAAAACACACAGAAAACAATAAAGTGAAAATAGTTAAGTCAGTAATGACTGTGAATAATTACTTCAAGTGTAAATGATTAATATGCCCAATCAAGAGGCAAAAAGAGGCTGGGTGACTAGAAAAAAGGAAACTGAAGATGTAGTGATAGATTGACTAGAAGAGATGTACTTTAGATATGAAGTCAGATAAGATAAGGGACAGGTAAAAAGACATTACATAGAATTGATAACCAAAAGAGAGCATCAGACAAGGTAGACGTTAAGTCAGAAATTGTCACCAGAGACAAGGAAGGTCATTATGTAATAAGAGTCAACTCAACAGGAGGTAGAACAATTATATATGCACCCAATATCAAGAGCACCTAAATACATAAAACAAATATTGACAGATAGACATAGAAAGCTGATAAATGGAAGAGTTGGAGACTCCAGTACCACACTTTCAGTAATAGGTAAGACATCCGCCAGAAGAGCAGTAAGAAAACAGATGCCATGAGCAGCACTAGAGATTGAGTGGGCCTAATATGCAGAGCTTTCCACCAAACAGTAGAATACGCATTCTTCTCAAGTACCCATAAACATTCTCTAGGAGAGATCATGTGAGGTTATAAAAAGTAACATCTTAAATTTAAGAGGACTGAAGTAATACCAAGTATCTTTTCAGACCACAATGAAATGAAACTAGAAATTAATAACAGAAAATAGGAAGATTCACAAACAAGTGGAAAATAAGCAACACGTTCTAGAACAGTCATTGAGTGAAAGGGGAAATCAAAAGGGGATTTTAAAAATACCTTGAGATAAATGAAAATAACATAAAACTTATCAAAGCTAATGGGATACAAAAGTAATACTAAGAAGAAAGTTTATAGTGATAAATACCTACATTAAAAAAGAAGAGCAACTTCCCTGGTGGTCCAGTGGTAAAGAATCTGCCTGCCGATGCAGAAGACACTGGTTCAATCCCTGGTCCAGGAAAATCCCACATGCCATGGGGCAGCTAAGCCCATGTACCACAACTACTGAAGCCACATGCCTAGACCCCATGCTTTGCAACAGGAGAAGCCGCTGCAATGAAAAGCCCATACACCACAATGAAGAGTAAGTCCCCCGCTCGCCACAACTAGAGAAACCCCACATATAGCAATGAAGACCAAGTGCAGTCATAAAGAAATAGAAGAGCGATCTTAATCTACCTTTACGACTCAAGGACCTAGACAAAGAAGAGCAAACTATACCCAAAACTAGCAGAAGGAATGAAATAATAAATACGTCCATGGGATTCTCCAGGCAGTAGTACTGGAGTGGATTGCCATTCCCTTCTCCAGGGGATCTTCCTGACCCGGGGATCAAACTCAGGTCTCCTGCATTGTAGACAGATGCTTTACCGTCTGAGCCACCAGGGAAGTCCAGAGCAGAAATAGAGAATATAAAAACATTACCAAAACAAAGTCCATGAAAGTAAGAGTTGGTTTTTTGAAAAGATAAAATTGACACACCCTTAGCTAGTTTAGGGGAAGAAAAGAGAATATTCAAATGAAATCAGAAATTGCAGACATTACAGAGAAATAAAAAGAAACTGAAGGGACTGTTAGGAACAATTATATGCCAACAATTGGATAATTCGTAGAGACATACAGCATACCAAAATAGAATCAAGATGAAATATAGAGCTCAAACATACCAATAAGAAAGAGATTGAATTAGTAATAACCAGCCAACAAAGAAAAATTGTGGATTGAATGGCCTCATGGAAGGAATTCTACCAAACATTCAAAAAAGAATTAATACCAGCTCTTAAACTCTTCCCAAAAAATAGAAGCAGAGAAAATACTCCTAAACTCATTTAATGAGGCCAGCATCACCTTGATTCCAAAACCAAAGACAACACAAGAAAACTATAGGCCAGTATTTCTGAACATAGATGCAAAGTCCTCAAGATACTAGCAGATTGAATTCAACAGCATGTGAAAGTCTCTCATTCATGTCCAACTCTTTGCGACCCCATGGACTGTATAGTCTGTGCAATTCTCCAAGCCAGAATACTGGAGTGGGTAGCCTTTGCCTCCTCCAGGGGATCTTCCCAACCCAGGGATCGAACCCAGGTCTCCCACATTGCAGCTGGGTTCTTTACCAGCTAGCCACAGGGGAAAGCCAAAAATACTGGAGTGGGTAGCCTATCCCTTCTCCAGGGGATCTTCCCAACGCAGGAATCAAACTGGGGTCTCCTGCATGCAGGCAGATTCTTTACCTACTGAGCTATGAGGGAAGCCCTAAAAGGTAAAATTTATTCCTGGGATGCAATGATTATTCAGTGTATGAAAATCTGTCAGTGTGGTGCGATGGAATGAAAGACAAAAACCAGATGATCATCTCAGTAGATTCAGAAATGTAATTTTGACAAAATTCAGATCCTTTTATGAATAAAAACTTTCAACAAAATAGGTGTAGGAGGAATGTACTTCAACAAAACAAAGGCTATATGTGAAAAAAAATTAACATCATAACCAATAGGAAAGTAACAGTTTTTCCTCTAAGACTCAGAACAATAGAGCTAACAATATAATAACAGAAGTTCTAATGAGTAATCGGGAAAGAAGAAGAATTAAAAGACATTGAAATCATAAGAGAAGAAATAAAATTTCCTCTTTATAGTGACATGATTTTACAGATAGCTCTTAAAGGCTCCACAAAAAAATCCTATTAGAACAAATAAATGCAGCGAAGTTGCCAGATACAAAATCAACATTAAAAAAATCAGTTCCATTTCTATACTAACCACAAACTATCTGAAAAAGAAACTACAGAAAAAGCCTATTTGCATTAGCTGTGCAAAGAATAAAATACTTAGGTATTAGGCAAGGAGGTTAAAGACATACACTGAAAATTATAAAGCATAGATGAAGGACATTTTTAAAAAGCACAAATAAGTGGAAAGACATTCAACATTCATGAATTGCAAACATTAATATTGTTAAAATGTTTATACTACCCATAGTGATCTATAAGTTCAATGTAATTCCTATCAAAATTCCAATGATTTTGTTTTTGTTAATAGAAAATTCATATAGAGCCAGTCATGTCCAACTGTTTGCAACCCCGTGGACTGTAGCCTACCAGGCTCCTCTCTCCATGGGATTCTCCAGGCAAGAATACTGAAGTGGGTTGCCATTTCCTTCTCCAGGGAATCTTCCCAACCCAGGGGTTGAACCCAAGTCTCCTGCATTGCAGGCAGACGCTTTACCTTCTGAACCACCAGGGAGGCCCTCCATACAGAACCACAAAAGACTTCAAGTAGCCAAAGCAATCTTCAAAAAACAAAGCTAGAGGCATCAATGCCTGAGTTCAAATCACACTCCAAAATTATAGTAATCAAAAGAGTAAGGGACTGACATAAAAGCAGACACATAAACCAATGGAACAGAAGAGAGAACCCAGAAGCACACTAACGCATTTACAGTCAACTGATCTTTGATAAAGTGTCCAGTAACACATGATGGGGAAAGGATAGTCTCACATGATGAGGATATTCAAATAAAATCAGAAATTACAGACATTAGAGAGAAATAAAAAGAATCATAAGGGACTGTTAGGAACAATTATATGCCAACAATTGGATAATTCCTATAGACATACAATTTACCAAAACTGAATCAAGATGAAATACAAAGCTCAAACAGACCAATAAGAAAGAGATTGAATTGGTAATAACCAGCCAACAAAGAAAAATCATCATTTTCCCCCTACACATGATATTGGGAAAACTGGATATCTCCATGCCGAAGAATTAAATTGAATGCCTATCTTACATCATTTACAAAAATCAACTCAAAGTGGGTTAAAACTTAAATGTAGGGCCTGAATCTGTTGGGTTGGCCAAAAGGTGGTTTTGTTTTTTCCCGTAATATGGTTCTAGTGGCACTTCGTTGTCTTTAATTTCGTTCAAAACAATGTTGTTAGATCATACTGTGTCAGCTGTCTTATCAGCGTTCACTTAAAGACGTAACAAAATTGATAAAACTTTGTGTAGTTATTTTAATATTGAAGAAAAAAGTAACATTTTTGGCATATTAGGCTTTATTATGTCAAGAAAGGTAAACACTTACACGCCCAAAAAGACTTGTGCAGTGTATAGAGAAGGTGCCTGTGACTAATACATGTCATAAGTGGTTTTTGAATTTTGATGTTGGAGATTTCTCGCTAGATGATGCTCCCAGGTCAGATAGACGAGTTGAAGTTGATAGTAATCAAACTGAGACTTTAATTGTGAGAACAATCAACATTATACCACATAAGAACTAGCTAATATACTCAAAAGATCCAAGTCAAGCATTGAAAATGATCTGCATCATTTTAGCTTTGTTAGGTTTATTGCTTTGGTGTTTAGCTTCCTCTTAAGCAAAAAAAAAAACCCGTCTTCACTGTATTTCCTGATGCAATTCTCTACTGAAACATAATGAAAGTGTTCGTTTTTAAAATAAATGGTGATGGGCAATGATAAGTGGATACTGTACAATATAATATGAAATGGAAGAGATCATGGGGCAAGTGAAATCAACCACCACAAACCACCAAAGGCCAATGATGTTGTGTATATGGTGGGATTGGAAGGAAGTCCTCTATTTATGAGCTCCTTCTGGAAAACCAAACAATTAATTCCAAGTATTACTCCCAATAGATCAACTGAAAGCAGCACTTGACAAAAAGCATCAGGAATTAGTCAACAGAGAATGCATCATCTTCCATGCAAGACTGCATGTTTCTTTGATGAACAGGCAGAAACTCACAGCTTGGCTGGGAAGTTCTGATTCACCTTTCATACTAACCAGACATTGTACCTTCAGATTTCCATTGATTTCAGTCTTTACAAAATTCTCTTAATGGAAAAATACTTCAATTCCCTGGAACACTGTAAAAGGCACCTGTAACAATTCTTTGCTCAAAAAGATAAAAAGTTTTGGGAAGATGGAATTATGAAGTTGCCTGAAAAATGGCAGAAGGTAGTGAAACAAAAGGTTGAATACGTTGTTCAATAAAGTTCTTGGTGAAAATGAAAAAATGCGTTTTATTTTTATTTAAAAACTGAAGGAATTTTTTGGCCAACCCCATAAAAATCTCCTAGAAGGAATACAGGAGAAAATCTTTACATTAGTCTTGGCAGTAATTATTTTGGCTATGACACCAAAAGTACAGGCAACAAAAGCAAAAAATAGGGGGAATTACATTAAAAAGCTTCTATAAAGCAGAGGAATAATTCCCTATTAATTTTCTGCTGGAGGTTCTATCCATTACTGAAAGCGGGGAAATAATCAGCAACATGAAAAGGCATAGTACGTAATGCGAAAATACTTGCAAACCACATATCCAATACAGAGTTACTATTCAAAAAATATGAGGAATTCATACAACTCGATACCAAAAATAAAAATACCCCATCTTACTTTTCAAAAGAAGTAATTCAGACATCTAAGGTACATGGAAAGATGCTCATTATCTCTGATCATCAGGCAAATGCCATTTAAACCAAGTGATACTGCTTCACGCTCATCAAAATGGCAGTTATCACAAAGATAAGTGTTGGTGAGAATGCAAGGAAAAGGGAATCCTTGTGCACTGTTGATGAGAACATAAATTGGTACAGCCACTATGGAAAATGGTATGGAGATTGCTCGAACATTTGAAAATGGAACTAATGTGATCTAGCAGTCTCACTTCTTGAGACAGACCCAGATGAAGAAAGTATCTGAAAGATACCCCGTACATACCCATGTTAACCACAGCATTATTCACAGTAGCTGAGATGTCAACCCTACAAGAAATCAGTCCTGAACATTCACTGGAAGGACTGATGCTGAAGCTGAAGGTCCAGCTTCAATACTGTGGCCACCTGAAGCAAATAACTGACTTATTAGAAAAGACTCTGATGCTGGGAAAGATTGAAGGCAGGAGGAGAAGGGGACAACAGAGAATGAGATGGTTGGATGGCATCACCGACTCAATGGACATGAGTTTGAGCAAACTTTGGGAGTTGGTGATGGGCAGGGAGGCCTGGTGTGCTGCAGTACATGGAGTCGCAAAGAGTCAGACACGACTGAGTGACTGAACTGAAGTTGTGGGAAAGACCCTGATGCTGGGAAAGATTGAAGGCAAAAGAAGAAGAGGGTAGCAGAGGAGGAGATGGTTGAATAGCATCACTGATTCAGTGAACATGAACTTGGTCGAACTCCAGAAGATGGTGAAGTATAGGGAGGCCTGGCATGCTGCAGTCCATGGGGTCACAGAGTCATACATGACTTAGTGAAGATAAATGGAATATTATATATTTATGGGCTTAAAAATAAGGAAATCTCACATGTATGTGGGATTCCCTGGTGGCTCAGATGGTAAAGAGTCTGCCTGTAATGCGGGAGACCTGGGTTTGATCCCTGGGTTGGGAAGATCCCCTGGAGAAGGAAATGGCAACCCACTTCAGTATTCTTGCCTGGAAAATCCCATGGACAGAGAGGAGCCTGGTGGACTACAGTCCATGAATTACAAAGAGTCGGACACGACTGAGTGACTTCACTTTCACTTTCACATGTACGTGGAATCTAAACTCATCAAATTCATTAAGCAGAGAGTAGAATGGTGTTGCCAGGATCTAGGGATGGGGGAGTGAAGTGATGTAGATCTGAGGGTACAAAGTTTCAGTTATGCAAGACAAGTAAGTTCTAGAGATATCATGTGCAATATGGTGATGACAGATAGCAGTACTGTATTATATACTTGAAATTCACAAAGAAGATCAGTTCAGTTCCGTCATTCAGTCGTGTCCGACTTTGCAACCCCATGAATCGCAGCACACCAGGCCTCCCTGCCCATCACTATCTCCCGGAGTTCACTCAAATTCACATCCATTGAGTTGGTGATGCCATCCAGCCATCTCATCCTCTGTTGTCCCCTTCTCCTCCTGCCCCTAATCCCTCCCAGCATCAGAGTCTTTTCCAATGAGTCAACTCTTCGCGTGAGGTAGCCAAAGTATTGGAGTTTCAGCTTTAGCATCCTTCCTTCCAAAGAACACCCAAGGCTGATCTCCTTTAGAATGGACTGGTTGGATACCCTTGCAGTCCAGGGGACACTCAAGAGTCTTCTCCAACACCACAGTTCAAAAGCATCAATTCTTCGGTGCTCAGCTTTCTTCACAGTCCAATTCTCACATCCATACATGACTACTGAAAAACCATAGCCTTGACTAGACAGACCTTTGTTGGCAAAGTAATGTCTCTGCTTTTGAATATGCTATCTCGGTTGGTCATAACTTTTCTTCCAAGGAGTAAGCATCTTTTAAGATAGATATGATTAAATCTCACCATTTACAACTATGTAGAGATGGATATGTTATTTATAACTTGATTGTGGTGATTGTCTCACAATGCATACACATGTCAAAACATCAATTATATGTCAAAGATATCTCAATAAAGCTGTTAAAATAAAAAACAAATTCAAGGGAAAGTATTCAAGAAATTAAATACCAAGTTATTTCTTACTCTCAAATGATGACATGGCAGTGTATATTTTCTAGTCTTGTTATAAGCTTGGAGTCATCTTTATGATGGTAATGCACCAATCTGCTTAAGGTGGAAAGCAAGACATTAAAAATGGTGAATTTGAATTCTCAATGAACCCTTTAGCCATTTTTCTTAGAAGATTTTGGATCAGATTTTAAAATATTTTTTTAAAGATTCTAAGCACCTTATAAACAGGAGATATTACAGGTATACCTAAGTCTTATTTTTAGAGCACCAGAGAGAAACATAAGAGTATATAGAAAGAATGAATTCAGCTACATACTTGATAGTTAATCCAGGGACTCAGCAACACAGGCACATACTTGCCAAATAAAATAACTCTCTGAAGCAAATATTTTCTTGATTGTACCATACTGGCCTAGAAATTTCTATCACTGGTATTACTCTGATCATTGAAATCAGTTCTAGGGCAGATATTCAGGCTGTTAGAAAATTTACAAAACCATTATTTTCCAATTCCACAGCTGCTCCACTAGTCCTGGCTCTCATCTTTTTACACCTGATTTATTGTATGTGCTGGAATCTGTACCTCAGTCTTGCCCTGCTCAGAGACATTCAGTAATGAATTTATTTGAACTGTATACATCTGAGACCCAACCATGTGTCAAGCATTTATTTAAGCAATGTTTTTATATGTTCCATTTCTAAGTTAGGAGTTTTAATAGTCCTTAATTGGCTACCAAATCAAAACTCAAGCTAGAATTTAAAGTTTTCCAAATCTCACTTACTCTTGGTCTTCAGCCCAAATCTCTTGTTGGTAACATTTTCTTATTTTCAACATAGTACATGTCTGTTTCTGCTTCTTGGTGCCTTATCCTTCCTCTTCAAGATGTCTTCCTCCTTCCTTAAAATGTTTTAAAATACAGCCAGCCAGAAGTACCTTGTGAGATTTGAGGTTGAATTTAGTCATCTAATTTGGATCATTCTTTTATTCTGGATCCGAAAGCATTATCAGAAAATTGAGTATTCTAGTTAATTAGTGGGTTATCACATTTAATTTATAGGTGAACAAGGCTCAGCATCTTTTAGTCAAACTCACATTATGCGAGAATATACTGAAGCATACTTAATGCTACTTTGATGATCCTGAAGATGTTTTGCTTAGAAATTTACATGTATAGGAATACTAGTTAATGGAAATTTCTAGTTTTCGCCCTGTATTTCATATTTGCTGATAATTTTATTCAAAGCTACTGTAAATATTTTATGGTTCATATTTTTAACCAAGCAGTATCTCTAGTGCCAACTGTAATGCTACTTTGCACATAATAGGTTTTTATAAAACACTTGATTATTCTGTCAAAAAAAATTTTTATTGAGTATCTACTATGTGCCAAAACATAGGACTTTAGTACTAGAGCCACGAATAGACAGTCTGTGCTCTTGTTATTGTTATTGTTTAGTTGGTAAGTCTTATCTGACTTGCAACCCCATGGACTGTAGCCCAGCAGGCTCCTCTGTCCTTGGAATTTCCCAGGCAAGAATACTGGAGTGGGTTACCATTTCCTTCTCCAGGGGATCTTCCCAAACCAAGGATCAAATCCAGGTCTCCTGCATTGCAGGCAGATTCTTTATCATCAGTGCCACCTGGAAAGACTACTTTCTTACTCTTTTAAAAAATTTTTATTTATCTTTGGCTGCACTGTGTCTTTGTTGCTTCATGCGGGCTTTCTCTGTTTGCGGTTTGCAGGCTTCTCATTGCAGTGGCATCTCTTGTGTGAAGCACAGGCTCTAGGGCGTGTGGGCTCAGTAGTTGTGGCATGTGGAATTTTCCTGGACCAGGGATCGAACCACTATCCCCTGCATTTTCAAGATGGACTCTCAACCATTAGATCACCAGGAAAGTCCTATACTTTCTGTTAATAGTGTTGCTTAAAGAAAGCACTTCTGATCCCTTAAATAAGTGATTTAAAAACTTCTGTTTTCCTGTAAGTGAAATTCTTAAAAATTAAAAAATTTCCATACAGTATTTTAAGAAAGGGCTTCCCTGGTAGCTCAGCTGGTAAAGAATCCACCTGCAGTGTAGGAGACCAGTTTGATTCCTGGGTTGGGAAGATCCCCTGGAGAAGGGCTAGGCTACCACTCCAGTGTTCTTGGACTTCCCTGGTAGCTCAGACACAATCCGCCTGCAATGTGGGAGGCCTGGGTCTCTTAAAAATTTAAAAATTTTAGTACAATATTTTAAGAAAAGATAGAAGGAGAAGTACTCTGTTTCAGTTGTGGTGATTTCGCAATTGTTCTGCTGTATCTAGCAGAGCAGTGGGGTGATGGCCTCACCTCTGCTCCCCTGAGGCTGGGAACTGTGTTCTCCAGTGACGTTATGTTACCAGGTAGGACTCTGGGCTTCTCACTGCTGGTGGCAGTGGCCTTCATGATTTGTGACTTGTAGTCTCTTAGGTTTTTACTTTTGTGTACTCAACAAAACTACCACACAATTGCACTCATCTCACATGCTAGTAAAGTAGTGCTCAAAATTCTCCAAGCCAGGCTTCAGCAATACGTGAACCATGAAATCTATGATGTTCAAGCTGGTTTTAGAAAAGGCAGAGGAACCAGAGATCAAATTGCCAACATCCGTTGGATCATGGAAAAAGCAAGAGAGTTCCAGAAAAACATCTATTTCTGCTTTATTGACTATGCCAAAGCCTTTGACTGTGTGGATCACAATAAACTGTGGAAAACTCTGAAATAGATGGGAATACCAGACTACCTAACCTGCCTCTTGAGAAATCTGTATGCAGGTCAAGAAGCAACAGTTAGAACTGAACATGGAACAACAGACTGGTTCCAAATAGGAAAAGGAGTACGTCAAGGCTGTATATTGTCACCCTGCTTATTTAACTTCTATGCAGAGTACATCATGAGAAACGCTGGACTGGAAGAAACACAAGCTGGAATCAAGATTGCCGGAAGAAATATCAATAACCTCAGATATGCAGATGACACCACCCTTATGGCAGAAAGTGAAGAGGAACTAAAAAGCCTCTTGATGAAAGTGAAAGAGGAAAGCGAAAAAGTTGGCTTAAAGCTCAACATTCAGAAAACGAAGATCATGGCATCTGGTCCCATCACCTCATGGGAAATAGATGGGGAAACAGTGGAAACAGTGTCAGACTTTATTTTGGGGGGCTCCAAAATCACTGCAGATGGTGACTGCAACCATGAAATTAAAAGACACTTACTCCTTGGAAGAAAAGTTATGACCAACCTAGATAGCATATTCAAAAGCAGAGCCATTACTTTGCCGACGAAGGTCCGTCTAGTCAAGGCTATGGTTTTTCCAGTAGTCATGTATGGATGTGAGAGTTGGACTGTGAAGAAGGCTGAGCGCCAAAGAATTGATGCTTTTGAACTGTGGTGCTGGAGAAGACTCTTGAGAGTCCCTTGGAGGGCAAGGAGATCCAACCAGTCCATTCTGAAGGAGATCAGCCCTGGGATTTCTTTGGAAGGAATGATGCTAAAGCTGAAACTCCAGTACTTTGGCCACCTCATGCGAAGAGTTGACTCATTGGAAAAGACTCTGATGCTGGGAGGGATTGGGGGCAGGAGGAGAAGGGGACAACAGAGGATGAGATGGCTGGATGGTATTACCGACTCGATGGACGTGAGTCTGAGTGAACTCCGGGAGCTGGTGATGGACAGGGAGGCCTGGCGTGCTGCGATTCATGGGGTCGCAAAGAGTCAGCCACGACTGAGCGACTGAACTGAACTGAACTCAACAAAATATGAACTAAATATACTTAGTTCTGGTGATACTTCTCTGAGCAAAGCAGACACAGTCCCTGACCTAGTGGAGCTTCCAGTGTTGTGGAGGAAATCTCACGGGCCGTGTGGTAACTAATGTGCAGAAACAGGAGTTACGCTGGGAGCACTTTGAAGAAATGACCTCGAAGTGGAGACTTAACCTAAAATCTGAAGGGTGAGAAGGAGGTTGGCAAAGGCAGAAGGTTGCAGGCATGGGTAGTCCGAGGTGATGAAGGGATGGCATGGGAGGAGCTGGGGCGGGGTGGGTGGGGGGCAGAGCCAGAAGATGGAAACCACGCTGAGCACTTGGGCTTTTATCCTCAGTATAATGTGCTCAGTCGCTCAGTGATGTCTGACTCTTTGCAACCCTGTGGACTGTAGCCCACCAGGCTCCTCTGTCCCTGGGATTTCCCAGGCAAGAATGCTGAAGTGGGTTGCCCTTTCCTCCTCCAGGGGTCTTCCTGACCCAGGGATCAGACGCGCGTCTCCTGCATTGGCAGGCGGATTCTTTGTCGCTGAACCAATGAGAAGCCATTAAAAGGTTTGGAACAAGGGAATTAAAGATGAGTTGTCTTAAAATGGTTGCTGTGGGTGATGTGTAGAGTTGGCCAAGAGCACAGCTAGAATGAACACAGAGACATCAATTAGGAGTTTACCCAGCATCGGGCACACAGCAGATGTGTGTGGATTTGCTGCACAGTGACTAGACCACTGTCTGCTGTAGCATCACAGATTATTCATACTTTGACCATGAGTGAAACTGACTAGTTTTAAGGAGTCGTGAAGACTGGTGCTGATTTGTACTAATTTTTCCTTATAGAACTTCAAATATTCTGACTGCCTTCTTCATCTTGGCCAGTATGAGTCATTCATTTATCAGTAAATACTGGAATGTTTAAAATGTGCTGGGTGGCTGAGAGCTGAATATACAGAATCATGAATAGGACAGGCATGCAGTGTGTCATCAGGAGACTTGCAGTTTGGCTAACAGAGCTGAGCAAACCAAGTGGCGCGCTGTCCTCCTGCCTGTCAATGGTGTGATGTGAAATTAGCCTCACTGTCCCAGCCTCGGGATCTGGAATGTCCTGGATGAACAACAAGACTCTCATGGTTCTCACCTGTATTACTGGGTTTCTACTTCGATTGCCTTTGCTGAAAATACAGCCGCTCCTAAGTCCTAACATGTATCAGGGACCTGGCGACTAAAGATGGACTCCCAGTCTCCTTCCCTCTTAGAAAAGCTGCTGCTGCTGCTGCTGTTCAGTCGCCAAGTCGTGTCCGCCTCTTTGCAGCCCCATGGACTGCAGTGCGCCAGTCTTCCTGTCCCTCACCATCTCCCAGAATTTGCCCACATTCATGTCCAAAAGAAAAGCAAAGCTGGGACCCTGCTTAATGGATTACACTTCCACTGTTACATAAATCACCACAAATGTTATGAGTTCAACAACACGTTTATTATCTCACAGTTTCTGTGGGTCGTGAGTCCAGGCACAGCCTCAGTGGGTGCTGGGTGTTGCAGTGAAAGGGCTCTACCAGGCCACGTTCCCACATGCAGTTCAGGGTCGTCGTCCAGACTCCTTCAGCTTATTGACAGAAGCCCTTTCCTTGCATTTGTAGAAAGGCTGCTCCTTTCCATCCTCAGTTAAAACATGGCTTTTTCCTTCTTCCAGAACAGTAAAAGACAGAAAGTCTCTGCTTTGAATCTCTGAGCTCAGGGGTTTCTTCTCCATTATCTTCATCCATTCCATAAATGTTCATGTTCCCTAGAACATCCTGATAACCATCCAGCCTGTTTCTTGACCCTGTATCTATTGTTTTTCATTTGGTTGAGGACCATTTTCCTACTTCTAAAAACAAAACTAATAGGTTCTTTTCCCTCCAATCGCTTGCTGACAGACATCATATAACGAATAAAACAAAAGCAGTCTATTCTATTACTTCCTGCCATTCTTGGATGCTTCTGGGAAGACAGGGGATGATCCCCATCCCCAACTTACCATGATCGGTTACAGCTCCCACCACTCAGCTGCGTGTGGATGGTGGCGAAAACCCTGAGGATGGTTGGGAAACTTGACCAGCTCAAGGGCTAGGTGGTTGTGTCAGGGGGTTCCTGAAAGTATAGCCATAGGGGAGCCATGGCACACCTGGCACCTTCAAAGAGTGTATGTACCCTCGTGGCTTTTATTGGGAGGGGCCAGACATGAGTGAGTTGGGACATGCCTGGGCTGTTACTAACCCACCAGTGGATTTAAATCATAAATGCATTCTTAGAATTCAGGTATATTATTTGCACTTGAATTCAACCTTCTGTCCTCTAGCAAAATGGAGTATCCTATGTATAACTTAAGGCCTTTAGTCTTCTACAGTTTCCCTAATTTAGGAATAGCTTGGTGGAATTTACCTGGAAGAAGCAGTTCCTTTTTCTTCTTTATGAAAAGATCTTCATCTCTTTTTATCTGTTCAGTTTATCCATTAACAACCAGCTTAGGGAAAAAAAGCTTAGACATTATGTTCTTGCTAAAGCATTTTCATTTCTTGAAACCTGCCCTGGAGTCCATCCTTGAGAAAGTTAATCCTTTTACTCTTTGTTCTCTATCAGGTTGTTAAGTTTATATCAAGTATACCATCATAATGTATTATAACTTATTCATTTAATGTTTGTCTACCCTACTTGTGAGATCCTCACAAATAAAATTATAATAACATTGATTTATTCATTTTTTAACTGTAGTGCTGACCTATGACAGATGCTCAGTAAATGTTTTAAATAAATGAAGGAATCAGTCATTGCCCCCAAACAAGTCATATTTCCATCCATATGAT
The DNA here is from genome assembly GCF_014754425.2 of Oryx dammah. Taxonomy (NCBI): domain Eukaryota; kingdom Metazoa; phylum Chordata; class Mammalia; order Artiodactyla; family Bovidae; genus Oryx; species Oryx dammah. The sequence continues at coordinate 49,542,276 of NW_024070194.1, forward strand.
TCAGGTGACCACACCTTGCTCCGTGGCTAAATAATGATACTTGAACTAACAGCCATCCTTTCTGTAGTTTGTTTGGTTACTCTAGCCTAGAGTTCTCTGCTTTTTTCGCTCTCCCCCCATCCCCTCCTGACCAGCACGTTTTAAAGTCATAAGACCAGTCTTTCAAAAAGATGTTTTGGTTGGGTCAAAGTCTTACTGTCCTGAAGCTCTGTAAGTCACCCCAGAAAATAGAGGAAGAGCAAAGTGCTTGGCATTAGGGTGAAGCACTAGCCGAGGGTCTTCATTATAATTTTTTACCTTTGTATGGACCTCTGAAGATATGAAATAGAAGAACAGGAGCAATAATTCCACCAGTATCTTTAGGTATGGGGTATCAGTTCAGTTTAGTCACTCAGTCATGTCCAACTGTTTGCGACCCCATGGACTGCAGCATGCCAGGCTTCGCTGTCCATCACCAACTCCCAGAGCCTGCTCAAACTCATGTCCATCGAGTCAGTGATGGTTTGGGGTATAGACCAAACATTATCTTTGGCAATCACCATATTTTGACATGTGCACTGTATTTTTAAGGTTGTGTACTATTTGAACTACTAAGGAAATAATTTTATATTCATACTTAATAGAGAGCCAAGTAAGAGAGGATCTTTTGATTATTGTCTCTACTGAAGGTCTTTATATATTTTACCACTGAAAAGCAGCATTAAAGACAGTGCAGTGTCTCTTTTGCTGTCTCGCATATAGGGTTATTGTTACCATCTTTATAAATTCCATATATATGCATTGGTTGGAGTGCCAGTCCAGGTTTGATGCACAAGACAGGGTGCTCGGGGCTGGTGCACTGGGATGACCCAGAGGGATGGGATGGGGAGGGGGGTTCAAGATGGGGAACACATGTGCACCCATGGCGGATCTGTGTCAATGTATGGCAAAACCACTACAATATTGTAAAGTAATTAGCCTCCAATTAAAATAAATTTATATTAAAAAAAAATAAAGACGGTGCAGTGGCATCATTAGAAATTTGACCTTGGAAGAACATCACTTCCGTATCACAAGTATACTTTTTAATGTGAGAAGTAATTCTATAAAATATCAATGACTGTAGTATAGAATAGAACTAAGAGAATTTGATACAAATAACAATGCTGAGTTAATTTCAGAAAGCTCTATGTAGCTCTTGTTCTGGAATACGGGCAGAGAGTAGTTTCATGGCTTTCTCTACGGTCAGCATTTTCTCTTGGTACTTTACCTTGTCAAAAGTAACTAACTACAATTAACTAAAAGCTATTCTTTAAAAATGAATCTATTTTAAATGGGAGACAGAGTCCTGGAGGTGAGTAACTTTTTATTATGCAAGAAATAATGGTTTTTAAGCTAATAGTTCTAAAACCAGGGGAGGGAAATGAATGATTCGGTAGAAAGTGGGTCATGCATGTGATTTTTTAAGATCGTAAAATGTTAGTGCATGTTTTTCTTCCTTCTTTCCTGTTTCCACAGGAAAAGAGGAAAATTATTATCATTATCAATTATTATTCTGATAACGAGTTTACGCTGTAGGTGTTCTCCACAAAGGTTGTGTTACTACATAATGTAAATGCATAAGGATCAGTTTTCGGGAACTAAGTTGGCACAAACTTTTTAATTTATCTCTTCCCAGAATGTAATTTGTAACTATAGGTAGGCACACTTGTTAGGAAGAATTGGAAAAGTGGGGGAGAGTTGCTCACTTAGCAAGTTTGCTCTTACAGAAAAAACTTCAGGATTTTTAGTCTGAAAACTTCATGGGGAAATCTTAAAGCAGTCAATTGAAGGCAAACATGGTTACTTGGAATCAAATGTTCTTCAGTCTTTTCATTCGATTAGCTTAAAGTTCTCGAACAAAGGATTGTAGTCGCGCACTCCTCTCATGCTAACAGGGGCCATGGTGATAGGAAACCACTCTGGAACCACGGGACTACTTGAGATTTTTCCTAGAGATTCTGTAAGGACCAGCTGTCATGAAGGACTCCTGACACAAAGCCAAGCTGTTACTTCTGTCTCTCTTCTGCTGTTGTTACTTTAGTTCCTGGCTTCGGCTTACTGTCGTAGGACCTTGCCTTCTGAGTAGTACTTATCTCCTTATTCTCAATTTTAATTTAATATTTTTCTGAAAAGTGTTCTGCCACTCTGTTAAAATATTTCATACCTTCTTCTCTAACACACATTTGAGGCCACCAACTGTGTCATCGGTGAAGCTGTGTGTCTTCCTTATAGACTAGTCTTTCCGTCATGAGTTTGCAGGGCCTTGTTTCAGTAGATTAACAATTTGATTATTATATTTTACTTTTATGATACCATGAATAACGCCTAAGGTCTCAATAAGAAAATTTGTTGGGGAGGGATTTTTTAAGCTGTTGGATTTAATTGATGCTGCCATTTAGTTATTCCACTGAATCTACGCAGAGCACACACTTGACATGGTTAATAAAAGGTGTGATTAACCTACTCTATATTGCACATTTGAGCATACACAGTTCTGTGGTACATTAGGATTTGAGTTCCTTATATATGAGAATATTTACTACCTTTTGTTTCATTTCAGAATGACCTTATTTTAAAATGTATGAGGCTATTTATAATCGACTCTGTGGCAGTGATTAAAGAGCTGTGAATAATAGGTTATTGGAACTTGACAGCTTCTGGTGTGCTAAACTTGTGTTAGAACGTTCATGCTGCTCACAAGGAATTTATTTTTCTAAGGTGGGAATTTCTTTTTTGACATGTGGGTTATTGGCATAATGTATTTCGTAGGTTTTTCTCCTTAAAGTGGTTTACCAAATCATAGTATTTTATTGATTTATTTTATGTTTTAAACCTTTTTCAGCCTATGAATCGACATTTTATGCTTCATAACAATAACCTTGTGTATGCTATCAATCACACAGTCAGTATAGACAGAGGATTGTGCCTTAAGCACAGCACTGACCTTCTGTCTGAAGCGTTCCTATACAATAAATGCAACCCAAGTTTCATTGTTTTTAATGGGGAAAATACGTTTATTACAGAAAATTTGAAAACATTTGGAAGGTTGACATTCAGCCCTTGTTACTTTGGGAGGAATGTCAGTACTCCTGAAGGAATTTGGGATAGCATAATATATGCAAAGAAGAGGAGTTGTATACCAGGTGGCTTAGTTGACCTTTGTTAATTGTAAATACAAAGACCAGAAATCATGAATTTGAATTAAATTTAGATTAGACAGTATTTTAAAGATGAAAGGAAATGAAAGACATTATTTTAAAATTTTGAATACATTTTTAGTAGTTTCGAGTTAGCCAGTAGTTAACTGAATAACTGAATAATTTTCCTACCGTCATCATGAACTCAAAGCACTTCGTCATGTGGTAACACTCTGAGGTACATTCAAGACTGAGCGCTAAGATGCATTTTTTTGTTTTAATACGACAGCTCAGTGATTCCTGCCCAGCCACAAGGTGAGGTTTCTAGAAAGAGTGAGGTTGGCAGAAATGCAGGAAGGACAGACCTCAGAGAAGATAGACTCTAGGGAAATCATAAGAAAAATTGCTATATATGTGTTCCTCAATAAACCTGAGAAATTCTCTAATGTAAAAGTCCTCACATTTCTCAGCATGACAGACTTCCTCCAGTATAACTCTGCATCGCCTGCTTTCCTCAGTTGTGATCTGTAAGCATCAGAGTTTCCCACAGATTTTGAATTATGTAAATTGTGCCCATTTTAAAGTTTTTAAACTATCTGACTTGAAGCTTTTTCACTTGATTTTTCCCTTGTTTCATTTTTGCAAGTCTGAAAAATTATTGTGTAGCAACTTGCATTTTGATGGCACTTAAGGGTATATTTTTCTAGAGCTGAACATCTACCCATGTATTGAGAAATTAGAATACAAATGCTTACCAGAGGATGAAATAATTGTTTGCAGGTATTGAAGAGAATTTTGGATGCATGCATGTAAACAGCACAAAGGTTTTATGGAAGATTAATTGAGAAATTCAGAGCACCTAGCAAGAGACTTAAATTTGTTCCTGGAATACCATGGTACTTCGGAGAGAACTCCAGAGACCCGCTTTTAATCCTTACTTTCCTGCTGACTCTCTGTGTGAATTTATATGCCTTTTCCTTAAAAGGTGGTTGGTGAGAACACCAACTATACACTCTCTTGGTGTTGCTCTGAGGATGTTCTGGTTGAAGGGCTTTGTCATTTGTAAATCAGTTTTAAGGTCTGGAGATGCTGTGGGTTGTTGTACTCTTTGTCAGTCTGAAGATTCACGTTGAAATACAAAACACGTGACCTAGAGAAAACAAGAGACTCCACTCTGTTCCCCAGAGTGACTCAGGGTGACAGCTGTTCATAGTTAAGAGATTCTTGGGGAAATAGGACATTTTGGGCAGCTCTTTATGGATATTCATTGACTTCTAGATTGTTTTGGCCTTGTGAAACACTCCTCCTGAAAGACAGTTTTATGTCTGTAATTCACTCCAGAGTCTTCAGACTAAGATACTCTGATTATAGTGTCAGCCTAACTTTATAGCCCGGGAGTAGTCCAGAAAACCCTCATATTGTTGAGGTTTTACAGCTGGGACGTCCTGTGATCTGACTGTTCCTAGTGCACTAGCTAATCCCACCCATATCCTGTTTGTGAATAACTGGATAGATGCCTGGAAATTCTAGTGCCAGATTGTATAGCACCTTCTACAACAGAAATCTCTAGTTTGCATGTTTACCCTCTCCCTAAACAAACACCTCTTGTAGGTGAGTCTCTTAGCTCAAAAAGGCAAGATTATAACAGAGACCATTAGCTAGGTCTCCAGTCACACTTTAATGAGCACTCTCCAATGATGGGGATGGGAGCCATACCTGAAACACAAACCCAGAGCTGCAGTCTTTCTGCATAACTGAGAGAACAGGTTGTGAATTGTACACCTCCTCAAATGAATGTAGCAGAAGTCTTTCCGGAAAAAGAATTTCTTATTATCTTCTTTTCAAAATTGTTGAGACTAGGAAAATCTCATTTGCATCTTTGTAGTCTCTGTTGCCATTTGATCTTCTTTACAAACTATCAAAGTGTATGGTTAAAAACCAGATGCATACAGGTATGTACAACCTGGTCTTAATTCAGAAAGGAATTCCATGGTTACATCTCAAGGATCTGTGCAGTAGTGCTGCCACTTCCAAGCTCAGGAATCAGTGTCTTGAGTATAAAAGCCAAAACCATCATTCACTAAAGAATTCTGTTGTCTACCTGCTGTATTCTCACCCATAATTAGTTTATTAATAAAGACTATTGGGTTGTAAGTTTCAGATACCCAACTTAATCAGTAGGCATAAGCCCAAAGCCGGGAGGAGGGCAAGGAATGAATTTTATTGGCTCGTATAACATTAAAATACAAGGGTGACAACTTCTGGGTATTGATTGATCCAGGGGCTCAGTCTCAATATCTTCCTTTCTCATTCTCTGTCTCCATCCCTCCCTTTCTTCCTTCCTCTCCCCCCTCCCTCCCTCCTTATCCCTCATCTGAAATATACAAAATTTGAAACACTTGCTTTAAAAGTCAATGAATCGGTCTGGGACACTGTAGACTGACTTCATACTTAAGGGAAAGAGTCTCATGGGATTCTGAGAGTCTGTTTTTGATAGTCTTATGCAATTGCATATGATTTTTTAAATCTAAATATCTTAATTTTCTTACTTAAATGTCTTTATTTTATTTTTAATATAAATTTATTTATTTTAATTGGAGGCTAATTACTTTACAATATTGTATTGGTTTTGCCATACATTAACATGAATCTGCCATGGGTGTACATGTGTTCCCCATCCTGAACCCCCCTCCCACCTCCCTCACCATCCCATCCCTCTGAGTCATCCCAGTGCACCAGCCCCGAGCATCCTGTATCATGTATCGAACCTGGACTGGTGATTCATTTCACATATGATAATATACATGTTTCAATGCCATTCTCCCAAATCATCCCACCCTCGCCCTCTCCCAGAGTCCAAAAGACTGTTCTATACATCTGTGTCTCTTTTGCTGTCTCGCATACAGGGTTGTCGTTACCATCTTTCTAAATTCCATATATATGTGTTAGTGTACTGTATTGGGGTTTTTCTTTCTGGCTTACTTCACCCTGTATAATAGGCTCCAGTTTCATCCACCTCATCAGAACTGATTCAAATGTATTCTTTTTAATGGCTGAGTAATACTCCATTGTGTATATGTACCACAGCTTTCTTATTCATTCGTCTGCTGATGGACATCTAGGTTGCTTCCATGTCCTGGCTATTATAAACAGTGCTGCGATGAACATTGGGGTACACGTGTCTCTTTCAGTTCTGGTTTCCTTGGTGTGTATGCCCAGCAGTGGGATTGCTGGGTCGTATTCTTACTTAAACTTCTAAGTGATATTTGACATAGTAAAATTTTTTAAATAAAATATTATATCAGGTATGGATTACTAAAGTGAATCAGTGTAAAATGCTTGTAAGTATATTTGTGTCCTGGGGAAACTGTATGTGTGATGTGTAGGATCATTCATTAATCATTTGCTCTGCATCCTTTACTGTATGAAGCAGTTTATAGAAATTGACTAATGCAGTCCTGAAAACAGCCCTGAAGTAGTTATTATTGTGTCATATGTATGGAAACCAAGACTTAAGAAGAAAATTTACTCAAGAACCACCACCCATTGGGTGTTTGACCCATGATTTACACTCAAATCAGTTGGACCCCAAAGTCTCTGTTACATTGTCAGATTAACCTTTATGGCTTTTATTAATGAATTGCCCCCTTATTTTTTATTTTTATTTTGTATGCATTTATTTTTAATTTATTTGGCTACACCAGGTCTTAGTTAAGCCCGAGGGCTCTTAGTTGTAGCATATGGGATCTAGTTCCCTGACCAGAGATCAAACCCAGTGCTCCTGCATTGGGAGTGTGGAATCTTAGGCACTGGACCACTAGGGAAGTCCCTAAATACTACCTTTTTAACATAGTAGTTTAGATTGCTACTGTATAGAGGCATGACTTGAATTTCATAAACATTGTCTCTTTCTTCAGTTTAATAAGTAGTCATATAACTTTTATCTGTTTCCTAATTTTTCCATACTAAAATTTAACAAGCCAATTTGAATCATAAAATCTGATTTTACTTTACAAAAAATTCTGCCTCTGCCAATATAGTGTCAAACTTTTACCCTTAACCATAGATTAATGTTCCTTGGAAAATAATTTGCTGCATAAGCATACAAACAGTTTATATAGAAAATAAAGCAGTTTATGAAAATATGTTAGCTCTTATTTAGATCATAAGCCTTTCTGGTTATAGAAACATTGTTTAGAATGAACTTATATAGCAAGACAAAATTGAAAACAGGCTTTAGGAGCTAGCATATTATAAAGTTTATAGTTTACAAAAATTACTTAATTTAAATGGTAATTATTTTTATTTTTTTATTGAAGAAATAAATTCCTACAGTTCAACTTATGGTACACATTCTTCTGCATGGAGGAGGGGTGATTTTCTAAGCCCCAAATTAGTACCTACTCTGTACTGTACAAAGAGTATTTTAGTTGTATGGATCATGTTTTTGCTTCTTTCACCCAAAAGGCAGATTTAAGAAAAACTATTGTCTTCTTTTTCCAAAAAGAATCTTTCATGAGGTGTGTGAAGGGGGTGATACATAGTCCTAAAATGGCAGAGGGCTTTTGTATAGATGCAAACAGCTAATCTCTCACCTAGTTCCAGGTCCAGGTCTCAGTCATTGCCCAGAGAAGTACCTACCTGGCTAAGAGTCCACATATCTCTCCTGTTCTTCTCCTTCCTGTAAATGTCTTGCCTGCCAGGGAGCACTGCCTTAAACTAAACAGGAAATAAGAGGCAATGTCCACTACACTATAAATCTCTTTATCTACTGAGTGAGGAGGAACAGAGGACAAGTACAGGCCCGCCCAAGCTTCTTGGTATTCCAAAGTACTTTGCAGTTTTCTTAATATGTAAAAACTTAAGGTGTATTTAAACAAAATGTATTTAAAATTTTAACTTTAATAAGCTTCCCCAAATTTCATTCCCTGCTTTTGGTAGGATATAAGGATTGTCAAATCAAAATAATTAGCTGCTAAAATTTTTTAAAGTTAGGAATCCTACAACACTATACAGGAGATAAAAGCCTTCTATAAACCCTGAAGTGAAGTGAAGTCACTCAGTCGTGTCCGACTCTTTGCGACCCCATGGACTGTAGCCTACCAGGCTCCATCCATGGGATTTTCCAGGCAAGAATACTGGAGTGGGTTGCCGTTTCCTTCTCCAGGGGATCTTCCTGACCCAGGGATCGAACCTGGGTCTCCCACATTGCAGGCAGACGCTTTACCTTCTGAGCCACCAGGGTGATACTAATTCATTCAAAACAAAATTAATCATTTCATTGTTTACTATAACTTAATATAACTTTAAAAACTGCTTTCTTCAGCCACATGTACAGAAGTCTGTGGAAAACATGAAAGTCATAATTAGTGGTTTATGATTATGAACTATAATACCTATTTTACATGATCAATAGATAGTAAGAGGGAGGGACTGGGTTTAAATCCTTAGTTATGAAAATGAAGTGAAGCAACATAACTTGACCCTTGACAAAATAGTTTATTACACACAAAAACAAAAAAAGTTGAGACCCAGTGCTTATAAATTTGGACAGGAATATATTGAAATATGAAAGATAAATAATCACATAGACTTGTCTTATGTAAAACCCACAATAAATATTTATTGAGTTAATAAATATTCAGTTGAACATATTTTTCTTATTCAGCATAATTTCTAGTAATGTATATTTAAGGCATTGTGGGCTACAATATAGTATCATGTGTACAACATTACCATGTCATCTATATGTAGAATAGATATTAGTGTTCTAGTGTTCAGATATATATGCTTTTTAGGGAGTTAAAATGGGTGTGAAAATATTGAAAGAATTGTACCAGTGATATTTAGTAAGATGCTGATTAACTGCCCCCCAAATACAGTTATAGATAAGCACTGTCCAATAGAACTTTCTGTGATGATAGAAATGTTCTGTATTCTGTCTAATAGCCACTAGCCACATGTAGTTATTGAGTACTTGAGCTGAGTCTGGTATGAATGAGGAGCTTTATATTTTATTTATAATTTTAATTGACTTTAATATGAAAAATAATATGTGACTAGTGGGTACCTTATTAAACAGCACATTTCTCAAAGTTTTTTGATCTCAGGGTCCCTTTACACTGTCCCTTTACACTCTTCAGAATGCTTGAATACCTCAAAGTGCTTTTAATTATGTGGGTTATGTTTATTAATATTTACTATTTTCAGAATTAAAACTGAAAACACTTAAAATATTTATGATTCTTAATAAAACACTGAAAATATTTATGATTCTTAGTAAAGGTAGCTGGGTTCAAATTTCTGCTCAGCCTTCAATCTGTTGTAAATTGTTTAGGTTAAAGTATGTTAAAATATAGCCTCATACAGTTACGTAGTTGGAATTAGCTCTTTCTGATAATTGGGGATATTCTTTGATTATTGCACCAAAATTCATCAAGTAGCAACTCTTTAGTTGCAGTGTGGGTGAAATATGAAACCATATAATGAATTTCATAGTCTGTTACATTAAAATCCATTGGTCTATCTTGAACTTTAAATAATAATTAGCTGTTCTTTCAAGTAAAATTGCTATACCGTGAATAAAGCAGATAGTTTAGCTGGCAACTCAAAACAATTGCATGCTTTGGTATCCAGCAGAAATGTTTTATGTGTACATCCCATTTCGTGTCACAGAATATTTAAAAGACCTGTACTAAAAGGATTAGATGGCTGGATGGCATCACTGACTTTGGTGAACATGAATTTGAGTGAACTGCAGGAGTTGGTGATGGACAGGGAGGCCTGGCATGCTGCGATTCATGGGGTCGCAAAGAGTCGGACACTACTGAGCAACTGAACTGAACTAAAAGGATACAGATTTAATAAAATGATGTTTACTACTTCATGAAGGCGTTCTTAAGTGAAATGGCAATTATTTTTAAACTGGAAATGAGTGGCAGTGAAAGACACAAAGATACACAGTTTGTTGCTACTGCTTTGAATTGTGCTATAGAACCCACAGTTTTACCCACCATTGCCTTCGCATCTGTGCAGATGTCAAAGAGTAAATAAGGTAGATGACATAGCACCTTAGCAGTGTTATATAAATGCTTGTACCCCCGCCAAGACGGATGACAAGGGAGGAGGGCAAGCGCCATTAATAAAGACAGGTGGGGGAGGCATCACGACGCAGGTCAGTGTGCATGCCTTTGCTGCTTTGCTTTTCCTCATTTACCTGTCCTTTGCTATGAAAGTAGCAAAGCATTTAGCTTGTTAAAAATTGTGTAAGCTTGTTTATTTGTATTTTATATTTTAATCATTCATTAACTCAGGTATTCATTGACTGTCTACTCTGCATAAGTTATTTCTATTATTGAGAGGTTGGAAATATATAGTTTATGATAATAATCATGCCAATAAAAGCATCTACTGACCCACTATTTATAGAGCACTTGCTCTGTGCTAGGTCTTGCATCTATGTTCTTTTAGATGCATTCATTTCATCTTCATGGCAACCTCAGGAAGTGGATTCTTACAGAAACTTCACTGAATCTTTTGCCAGATTCATAATTTTTGTGTATAACTAGACAAATTACTTAGCTTCTTTGAGTTTCAAATATAAAATATTGGACTGAGGCTTATACTCCAAATACTTTCCAAGTTTAAAATTTATTAACATACATTTCACAGCAAGGTGATCCTTTCTTGACACATTGTTAGAATATACCACACTTTATTAGGGAATCATAAAAACAATTACAAAATCATTAACACATTTTTGAAACCTTTTAAAGTCTCTTTCACTTTAAGTCATTGACTGTAGACCTCTTTCACAGCACTTAATCATTTATATTATCAGGACACTTCACACTTAACCAAAGACCTAATGTCGGCATGTGAACCTAATGAAAACATAATGGGATGTATACGCTATCGCAGAAAGTGTAAAAATTTCTATAAGATCACAGAGGTTAAAACAAGAGTCTTGACAAGTTAAGAAGAACATTACCAAAGCAGTAGCATTTTAATTAAGTCAACAGATTTTTTGAATGCTTTCAGTAGGCCCTGCAATGCTTAGAACTAGACTCCTGGAGTGAACAAGACAATGTCTGCCCTTGTGGAGCTTACACTTCAGTGGGAAAGTACAGTAGATTGAATAATGGCCTCCCAAGATGCCTGTGTCCTAATCCCCAGAACTTGTAAATATGTCACATTACTTGACAAAAAAAAGTAGCAGAAAAAATTCAGCTTGCTAATCAGCTGATATTAAAATGAAACTATTTTGAGTTATCCAGTTGGCCTTGATGGTATGTTAGTCACTCAGTCGTGTCTGACTCTTTGCGACCCCATGGACTGTAGCCCACTAGGCTCCTCTGTCTATGGGATTCTCCAGGTAAGAATACTGGAGTGGATTGCTATTTCCTCCTCAAGGGGATCTTCCTCACCCAGGGATTGAACCTGAGTCCCCTGCATTGCAGGCCGATTCTTTACAGTCTGAGCCACCAGGCAATGGTAAGGGCCCTTAAAAGTGGAGGTAAGAGAGAGACAAAAGTAGGGTCAGTGTTGGAATGTTGTGATGTTAAAGAGTCTCCACTGCTGCCATTGCTTCTTTGAAGTAGGAAGGAGGTCACATGCAGAAAATGTGGCAGCCTCTAGAAGTTGGAAGAGATGAGAAAATACACTCCTCTAGAGCCTCCAGAAAGACTCTTGCTCTGCCAACACCGTGATTTTAACCTGCGAGACCCATCCTGGACTTCTGACTTCAGAATTATAAAATAACAAATGTGTAATTTGAACCTCTTAAGTTTCTGGTAATCTATTACAGCAGCAATAGGAAACTAATATAAAGGAAAGAAAATAAACAAGTAATTAAACAGTTTAGAGATTTACAGATTGGTTGCTCTGAAAGAAATAGGATGATGAGAGAGAACACAGGTGGATCAGGTTAAGTTGGATGGTCATGGGAGGGTTTGAGGCTGTGACATTGCGATGGAGACAAGGAGAGGAGAGCTGCTGTGGAAGGAGCTGGGGGCAGAGCATCACTCCATGCAGAGGGCAGGACAAGGGCTTGGAGAGCACAAGGCTGGCTAGACACATGCCAAGAACAAGAAGGTCATCTAGTGAGAATACGTAAGAACCATGGAGAAGAAGGTGTGGGCCTGAGCACACAGATCCTGCAGGCCGTGACAGAACGTGGCAGAGCCGTTGAAAGCTTCCAAGAGGAGAGTGGCGTATTCTGCCGTATGTTTTGAAAATGCCGCTGTGGCTGCTATGGGGTAGATGGAGGCAAGGGTTCCAGTGAGGTGGGTCCTGTAGGATCCAGTGAAGGGCATGGAGAGGTATGACTAGCAGGATTTGTTGATGGCTTGGATGTAAGTTCTGAAAAATTAGTAGAAATTTGGCAGTAGAGGTTAAGGGGCAGAGGGGAACATGAATATTCAGAGATGTCTAGGGAATAGAATATATTGGGCAGAATGGTAGGGGGTAAAGATAAAGAGATATTGGAGGCCATAACATTCAGTCTGGAGGCCCTTATTTGCTGTGCATAGGATTTTGGAATTCAGGTATGTGTGATGGAAATTTAAATGAAGAAAATAAAACAATCTCTGAACTGCCATTTTGTAATTATTTGTGTCTTCTAATGTCATTCTGATGTAAAGATGAATAATAAGGATATTTTTAAGTTTTATTTTCTGAGATTCTGAGGTCAGAAAGATTTGATTAAATGCTTGTCAGTGAAGTATTTAATAATTCATCATGACCCTCTCTTTGCTCCTGGTTTGTGAGGATTTGTTGGTGCTATCATTCTGCTTGCCTGGGGTGGCAGTATATATAGGTTCAGAGCAGGATCTCCAGAACCACACAGCTTAGATTGGAAGTCCTGGCTCCAGAACAACTGGTATACCTTTGGCAATTCCATAACCTCTTCAAGTCTCAGTTTTCTTATTTATTCACTAAGAATATTAATAACTCTTCATATGGTTCTTATACAGATTAACTGAATTGACATTTCTAAAATAACTGAATATGTAGTATTCGTGAGGCAGATTGTAATACTGTTTACACAGTATTGATTGGCTTACCTTTTCACTGGCAGTAGAAATTCAGTAGGTCATAATGTCTTTTAAATACTTTAAAAATACCCCTTTTTCTGTTTCTGTATATGATCTTTAAAGTTTCCATCTATGTATGTTTTTCCTAGAATCTCTATTTCTTTGACCACTAAGGCCATTTCTTCTCTAAGTTCACACGATCTTCCTGTTCACTGGCTCCCTGGTGGCTCACATGGTAAAGCGCCTGTCTGCAGTGCGGGAGACCCGGGTTCAGTCCCTGGGTCGGGAAGCTCCCCTGGAGAAGGCAGTGGCAGCCCACTGCAGTCCTCTTGCCTGGATAGTCCCATGGACGGCGGAGCCTGGTAGGCTCTTGTCAGTGGGGTTGCAAAGAGTCAGACAGGACTGAGTGACTTCACTTTCACTTTTCACTTTCCTGTTTACTATGTATTATTTATTTTCTGAAAAGATTCTTTCCAAAGATAGTTACCATTCTACTGCTTCTCAAAACGGGTACAACCAAATACTAGAAATTCTTTGGTACAAAATTCAAATCCATTCAACTTTTCAACATATTTCAAATTAAAAATCAGAAGTATTAAAAATTGTATTTTAGTAGCTCATTATCAAAGCATAAAGATTAAGACTCAATGATATAAGGAATCCTGTGGTATTTATTTACTCCATCACTCTTAACTTTTGGGCTTCCCAGGTGGAGTCAGTAGTAAAGTACCCACCTGCCATGTAGGAGACATAAAAGATGTGGATTTGATCCCTGGGTGGGGATGATCCCCTAGAGGACCTGGCAACCCACTCCAGTATTCTTGCCTGGAGAATCCCATGGACAGAGGAGACTGGAGGGGCTACAGTCCATGGGGTTGCAAAGAAGTGGACATGACTGAAGTGGCTTAGTACGCATGCACTCTTGGCATTTATTTATCATCACACTTCTCATCATAATAGTCAATGTATATCAGTCATGGTTTGTAAATGTTGCACATATCTCAAAAAGCAGAGACTGTAGACAACATCTGTCTTCATTCTTCCACCTTCTGGAGCACTTAGGTCAGAAGAACTAGTCTTCTTCCTAATTTGGTAAGTCACAAGCTTATATCATGTAATGTTTAGAAGATCTCAGTAAAACTAAAATGTAGTTACCTATGGATTGTTTTTAATTCTTCATTAAGAAATCAATTCCAGTTCAACTCTTATTAGTATGATCTTTGCTATTCCATGTCTAGTCCATGGAGGAGTGAAGCAAGTTCCTTTATGAGGCCAAACTCGAGGATTTAGTAACTGAAATGCCCTCAGGAAAGTTTGGGTACCTTGAGCCCTGCTTGGACTGCTGTGCTCCACCTCCCCTGGAAGCCAGTGAGGAGCCAGCCTCAGACTCTGTCCTGGGGGCTACAGCCTGTTTCTTGCACTTCCATGATTTCTTTTCCCATTGTGAGCAGTGGTGTCCAGCACATGGCCAAAAGTTTTCAGTTATACACACTATATTACTAGTTGAAAGACTTCTGAAAAACCTAAATGAAGGATTTAGAATAAAATTCCTGTCCTCTGTGTTCATCTTATTTTTCATAACCAGTTCAGCCTGAAATGGATGAGTCTCAAAACCAGTCAAGGAAAAAGTGCCTTCTGGGATTGGTAGATGACAAGATATGTCTTAAAACTTTTTTTGTAAATTGAGAAAAACTTAGGATCATGTAGCAGAAGCTGTTAAACACACGATTGTATGTGTGGATGTGTGTGTTCCTCTGACCAGAGCTTTGGGAGCATTAGCTGCCTTTGATGATGGGCGGCGCGCGTTCTCTCAGGGCCTGCCTCCTGGGCACACAGCGGCCTTTGGGCACCGGGGAAGGGCCGGGAGTGAGTGCTGGGCTGAGTGTTCACTTATCCCCCTCTGCAAGTGTTACCTTCCTTTTCATTTTACGTGATTTCGTACTTTTTTGTAACTCTGGGTACAAATGGTGAATGCTACTCACACTGTGAAACAGAAGCTGTCTTTTATATTTTATATGTAAGAAAAGTAGGGCTATGATTTTCTAATAAGTTGTTTTATTTCAAAATCTACAAGATGTATATTTACAACTTATTTAGTTTCTTCCTAAACATTATTTTTAACCTCTGTTTTTAAATTTTCCTGCTGTTTCTAATCATACCTCCTACTATTATTAAAATTTAAATAACAAAAATATTAAGAAAATGTTTCCCTGATCCCAGTTCAGTTTTCTGATGTTCACCACTAGCAGTCGTATGCTGCTCTTATTTCATACTTTTCCCCTGCAAGTTTAAAATTTATCTTTTAAAAAATGTAATACAAAAATGTAAACAGTCTCATAGAATGAGTGAAGTAGAAAAAGATCACTCTTTCATTACCCCATTTCTTCATTTGTATGTCCTTCAAGACATGATCATCTATTATTGAGATACATGTGTATATACTCCGTGTCTATTTTCTACAAGAATGGGATCAGACTATTTTGAAGGACTCTTCTGTATTAGTAAAAATGGATATACTTTGCGTGGCTGTTTAGGTGTTTTACAATTAAAAACAAGTTTGCAGAGAAACATATGTATGCATATTTGCACACCTGTGTAAGTTAATTTATAGGGTAAATTCCAAGAAATTACTGGATCAACAGGTAAACATTTAAAATTTTGGTAAACACTGCCAAATTCACACAACATGTAAGCATGTACTTGTTTCCTTAGCCTCTGCATACACCATGAGTGAATGAACAGTTTGTTGTTACAGGGAGGCACAGCAGTGAACAAAGCAGAAAAAAATCTTGCCCTATGGATTTTACATTCCCATCACTCCAGCTGAGAAGAGACAATTTTAGTAAAATATTATGGCAGTTGGCAATAAGTATTTTTGAAAGAAAGAAGTCACAGGAAGAGGGGTGTGTTTTTGTATAGGTCTTTAAATGTAAACAGCACAGCCAGGGAGGCCTCTCTGAGGAGGTGAAGCTGAACCATGCAGGAAGAGCATTCCAGGTAGAGCGGCATGACTGCAGACCCCTTGACTAGTGCCTCTGGAGTGCAGGGAGCAGGCATGAAGGCAAAGGTGGAGTCTGGGAGGTGGCAGGGGAAGGGCACAGCTCCGGAGGGGCCTCTGAATTACAGAGGATATGGTGGGAAATCATTACATGGTTTGAGAGAAGGGTGACAGGGTTCCTCTGATGCTGTAGAGGGTTGTTTGGATGCTGTACTGAGAACTGACTGCCAGAAGGCACAGGAGGAAGGAAGAAGGCCTGATGGGAGCCTGTTAGAATGTTCTGGAGAGAGTGGTGGGGTGGGGGAGTGAGTGGTCAGATGCTGAAGGTATTTTAAGATACATTCCCTCTGGGTTAAATGTGGAATATAAGAGAAAATTAGGAGTCAAAGCTGACACGAAGAATTTTGGCCCAAGCACCTGGAAGAATTGCCGTTGACTGAAATGGAGAGGACCAGGGGAGGCCCAAGAGTTGGACCTGGGGTATGGCAGGTCTGCCCTTGGACATCCAAGTGGAGACATCAAGTAGGCAGTGGTTGTGCAAGTCTGGAGTTCAGAGGAGAAACTGGAACTCGGGTATTAAAGTGGGTTTAGAGCCCTAAGACAGATTGAGGTAGGAAGATGAAGGGAAGCAACTGAAAAGCAGCGGTGTATTAGGAGAACCGAGAGAGCAGAAAGAAGAGATGGCTTTGAAGAGGGAGTGGGTGACGGATTATGTCAAATGCTGCTACTTGGTCGTGTAACATGAGGCCCGATTGTCATTGGATTTAACAATGTAAGCATCCTTCACAGTCCTGACAAGATAAAAGCAAATACAGAGAGACATCAGAGACGAATGTAGGCAACATTTTCAGGAGGTTTTGCAGGAAAGCAGGACTGAAGTATAGAGTCTAGAAAAGTGAGATTTAATGAAAATAGGGGCTTTGAAGTCAGAGAAAGGCAAGAGAGTTGAAGTTATGTATGGAAGTAATGATATGTTAACAACATAGGATTAAAGTAAATAGGGCTTTAATTGACAGGCGTCCCTGGTGGCTCAGACAGCAAAGCATCCTCCTGCAGTGCCGGAGACCCAGGTTCAGTCCTCGGGTCAGGAACATCCCCTGGTGAAGGGAATGTTCTCCCACTGAAGGACTACTCACCCCAGTATTCTTGCTTGGAGAATTCTATGGACAGAGGAGACTGGTGGGCTACAGTTCATGAGGTCACAAAGAATCAGACACGACTGAGTATGCACACGCACCCTTAATTGGCAAAGTTGAGTGTTCTTGTTACCTGTTCCTTGGCCACTCATGCTGTTGTGTGTGAATTTCCTTTGCATATTCTTATTGGTTGGTCATCATTTTCTCATGGGTTTTTAAGAATTGTGTAATAAAGAAATCAACCTTTGGTAGCATGTAGTGCACATATTTTTCACAATTTGTTGTCTTTTGACTTTAATTTTTCTATGTATAATCATGGATTTTGTGTTATGCTTATAACAGCCTTTCTTAAAAAAAAACTTTTTATTTTGTATTGGTGTGTAGCCAATTAACAATGTTATGACAGTTTCAGGTGAACAGCAAAGGGACTCAGCTGTACACGTACATATATCCATTGTCCCCAAAACCCCCTCCCATCCAGGCTGCCACATAACATTGAGCAGAGTTCTATGTGCTATACAGTAGATCCTTGTTGGTTATTAATTTTAAATACAGTAGTGTGTACCTGTCCATCCCAATCTCCCTATCTATCCCTTCCCCCCATCCTTCCCCCAGCAACCATAAGTTCGTTCTGTGAGTCTGTTTCATAACAGCCTTCCTTATTCTAAGTGTGTAGAAGGATTTGCCTGTGCTTTCTTCTGTTACTTTTATGGTTTATTTGTTGTTGGTTAAAATCTTTGACTCATGCAGATTTCATTTTGGTTAAAGTTGTGAGGTGGGAATCTGATGAGCAAGACCACCATATATTTGGGGATCTGTTTCTGGGTTCTGTGAGGTCCACTGATCGTCTGCCCGTCCCTGTGCTTGTGTAAATCTTTCCACTCCTATGGCTTCGAGATTCATTTCCTGTCTGGTACAGCTCATCCATGTTCTCCTGCCACTCATCTCCAGTGGCCTCGTCCTGCAGCAGCTTGAAACAGGGTTTTGGTTCCCAGCCGGCTATTAAGGTTGGGCCATGGCAATGAGAGTGCTGAATCCCAGTCACTAGACTGGTGATCAGTGACAAGATCCTGGCTTTTCTGCTTTGTAGAGAATTCCCACAAGAACAGAAAGTAGTGAAACAAGTAAAGTATTTATTAGAGGAAAAAGAGTATATGTAGATAGACACACGGGCAGACTCAGAGTCACACCCTTGTGCTAGTTTAAATCATTTGTATGAGCCCTTTCTTCCCGTTTCCTTTGGCTAGTCATTTTGTCTTGCCTGGGTCTGAGTCAGTGTTTTGTTTATCTTAGGGTCCTCTCATATGCATGCATGCATCTCTCAGCCAAGATGGATTCCAGCGAAGAGGCTATGGGTAGACTGACATCACTCCCCTTTTGACCTCCAAGGAACTTTCTAGTTGGGAAGGTCTCCTTGACTTCAAGAATGAGAAATAAGTGGTCTCTGTCTTGTATCTGGGCAGGACTCAGATTATCCTTCCATTTATCTTTCTGTTATCCTTCTATTATGGAGTTTCTGTCCACAGGGGGTGAACTCCATTTGCTCAGCCTGGGACCCAAATATCCTGCCTCACCACCACCATATGTGTGTGTGTGTGCGCGTGCGCACACTCAGTCATGTATGACTCCTTGCAATCCGTGGACTGTACCCTGCCAGGCCAGGCTCCTCTGTCTGTGGGATTTACCAGGCAAGAATACTAGAGTGGGTTGACATTTCCTGACCCAGGGGTTGAACCTGTGTCTCTGGTGTCTCCTTATGCTGGCAGGTGGATACTTTACCCCTGTGCCACCTGGGAAGCCTCACTATCACTGTAACTATTAGTTTAATGAATTTTCCTGAATATTTTTATTTCCCAGAAGATAATAATACTAACATCATGTGTTGAGCATTTATGTGCAGTACTGTATGAAGTTTTTGCTTATATAATTTTTTTCTCATTATGTTAACTCTATTATGGACATGCTGTCATCATTCCCATCTTAGAGATGAGGAAACTGAGGCATGGGAAGATTGAGTAATGTGCCCAAGGCAACACGGCCAGTAAGAAGGGAAGCTGTGATTAGAACCAAGCAGTCTGGCTCCAGAGACTGTGCTCTTGTATCTCCTTGTAAGCTTTAGAATCATTTGGGTCAGATCGTCTAGATTTAGAATCTAAAATAGCATGTTATTACTTGGGCCAGAATTGCATTGAGTTTGTAGATTATTTTAGGTAGAACTGAATCTTTACCATATGAAACTGTTCTACCCCAGAGAGGATGCCTTCACTCACCCACATCCTCCATGCTCGTTGAGTGTGCCAGCTCCCTGCTGGCTCTCCAGGCTTCTTTTTTTCCTGTAGGTGTTATCTTCTGAGTAGTTATCAATATTAGTAGAATATTTTTTGCTATGTCTTTTGCAGGTTATTGTTGATTTATTGGAAAACTATTGATTTTTCCTGTTAAATTAATAATTAGTTATTTACCAAATTTTCTAATTGCTAATGGTTTCTTAGTGATTTTTCTTGCATTCTCCATGAAGAAACATCTTCATATCACTCGCCAATAATAATTTTGCTTTTTCTTTTCTATTATTTGTGCTTTTCTTTCATTCTTTTAAAATATTGGCTTGTTCCTTTAGAATGCTGCTAATTCCTAATGACATTAAACATCTTTATCTTAAAAATGCTTCCCAATACATAATTGTTTATCAGGATACTAACTTCAGTTTTATTTTTTATGAAAAAGTGTTTATCAACAAGGAATAGGGAATATTTTCAGATGTGTTTCAGTTTCTGTACAAGTCATATTGTCTCTCTTTTATTGTGTTAATGTAGTGAATTCTCATATATTTCTTAATACTGAGTAGTGCTTGCTTTATTCTTTTAATATAATCCTGGATTTAATATTTTCTTTGGAATTTTTACATCAGTGATTACCAGTAAGACTGATTTTATTGGGTGGAATGTGGGGAGGGCAAGAGTATGGTCTTCCTCAGATTCTAGTTGACTGTTACTATGCTGGCCTCATAAAAAGAACTTGGACTCTTCATTTTCCTCTCCTTTGAAAAAGCAACAGAATTATCAGTCTTTTGAAGATCCTGAAGTTCACCTGGGAAAACATATGGCACTTTATGGTTAACTATTTGATATCTTCCCTAATTTATTTTATGGTCTGTCTACCTTAGTGCTCTCTTCTATAATTTTATAAATTCTATCAAATAACAAATATAGCTATAATCATTTTCAAAGAAAGTTATTTCATCCATGTTTACAAATTTATTTGCTTAGATTTGTGCAAAATATTTATAAAGTTTGTCTCTTAAATTCCTCTTGTTTAGTTGGTAAGTCATGTTAGTTACATCTCTGTTTGTATTTTACTATTGAATATTTGTGCCTCTCAATTTTTTTCTAGTGTTAAATGGGCTAGTGATTTGTCTGTGTTATTAATTATTTAAAGATCTGGCTTTTGGATTGATTTATTGATTACATAGCTTTTCTGCTTTTTGACTTAATAATTTCTATGTATGCATTTTAAATCCCTTCTTCACATTGAGTTTTGTCATACTGCATGTATTACATGAGTAACAAGTCATATAAATTAAAAATTAGCATCCTTTTTATCAAATTAGAGTTTACCTGTGAAGGAACTATTAGTTATTGATAATTTAGCCTGAATTATTTTAGTCTATATACATTCCTCACCTGTTCCTGGGACTGAATCTAGTTTAATCTGCTGAGAATTTTGCTGTTTAACAATTTTGCCAAACTTATAGTAAATTATACAAACATTGGCTAAACTAAGCTCCCTGAGTGAGTGGGGGTTTTGATAAGGCAGAAAAAGGGATGGCTCTTGGGAAGAGATACAGACAGAGTGACCCATGGAGAATAGGAGAAAGGTCCAAATAAGAACTAGAGAGGACCAAAGACAGATCCTATGAATATTCAGTGATTTCTGTGTAATGAGAGAGGGGAGAAAATAAGAACGAGGATTCTGTGCATGGTAGCAGCCCTCCCTCCCACCTTGGCTCTCAGCTGTCCGTCTATTAATAGCTGGTATCTGGAGGCACTGGAAACCACCAGCCCTTTTGCAGGGGTAAATTTCAGAATCACTGACTTTCGTTGAAGTTATGTTTCTCAAATTATTTTGAAAATGTCAAAAGAGTCTGTAATTACTGTTTATTGGGTACTCTTAAGAAAGATTGTACCTAGAGAAGAATTGAAATGTTACCTCCAAATTTGCTGAACCATTAGTGTTTATAAAATAAAATCTTGCATGTTCAGTGTTTAGAGCACTCTACAATCACTATGATATCTATTTTTAAGGGACTTAAAATTAGCTAATTACAAAATTCTTTGTACATTATTTATTACATTGGTGGTGTTGTTAAGTCTCTCAGTCATCTCCAACTCTTTGTGACCACATGGACTGCAGCACACCAAGCTTCTCTGTCCATGGGATTTCCCAGGCAAGGATACTAGAGAGGGTTGCCATTTCCTTCTCCAGGGGGTTTTCCCAACCCAAGGACTGAACCAGCATCTCCTGCTTGGCAGACAGATTGTTTACCACTGAGGAAGCCCATTTATTAGATTACTTGTATGTTATAGTAAATATGCATACTCATAATAACTTTGTGCAGTAAAATACATATAGATAGTAAGTTAACATTATCTATAAATTAGTTCAAAAGCCAGATTAACAAATACTGAATGTAGTATTTATGGACAGCACTCCTCTTTCCTGGAGTCATGCTGTTTGCACAAGTTTTCTCTAACCTTACAAACTGTCAGATGACCTCTCCTTTCTATGTTGTGTGTTAATTGACAAGTTTTTTTATCTGGTTATCATTGCAGGTTTGTCTTTATCTTCCTGAATTATCAGTAGAACTTAAATATACTGACTGACTTCTTCCCTGAGAAATAAATAAGTGTGGGCTCACATTCAGTTCAGCAAATAATTCTGTACCTACTCTGTGGAAGGGGAAGGCAGTGAATGTGTCAGGGACTGTGCTCAGGTCAAGAGAATTATGAATACGTGATGTGATGGTATTTTCATCGCAGCGATGTTAGCAATGATGGAATTACTTTTGCAGTGTCTCCACCTTCCAATCTGTTTCATAGCACTCCTGCCTGAATTTTCTGGTTCTCAACATGGTGCAGACATGTGTAAAATACGGCTTCATCCCCCTCTAATATGGAGATCGTGACTCAGTGTACCTGTTTTCTAGGTCTTTCTTAAATTATGACAGTAAGTTGGACTGATGTACGAAGAGCAGTTTGCTAGAAGTGGTTTGTTAGTTTTTAGGGACCAATCTTGTGTCTCCTCCTAAGAGAAGTTTTCTTTTCTGCCATGCAGATGTGTGTGTGGGGGGAGGATTGGTGAAGGAGTGGGATGTAGTTCAGCATGATGTACTTCTCCTCTGGAAGGAAAAATGCCTTTGTACATCAGAAAATATGTCAAAACATGGCCTTTGCCTGTGGCTTTAGTCAACACATGCCACCGCTGTCACCTGACAGGAACCGAAGACCTGTGAGTCAGACCTGACCCGCCCCACCTCCTCTTCCACCCCTCCGGCCCCCTTTACATACAGGAACCTAATCTGCTATGCAGCATGATTATAAACGGTGTCTGGTGGGGCTTCTATTTATAAAAGCTTCAGATATCTTTCTCTTACCTTTGTGATGGAAGTTAGGATTGTATTGCTCAGCTCTTGAACCTCATTCATCTAATTTAGCTAATTCTTTTATTATAATTGTACATGACTTAAGAAATAAGTACATAGAGTTTAATGAGCACCTTTGACACAGTACTACATGCTATTAAGTATTGAAAATAGTATGTGCAAGTCTTGTAAAGGCTTATTGATTATAATAATATTACTTCATGGGATACTGTTGGTTATATTATTTTGAGATTCTAATGGTTAAAGTTTTTGAGTTATTTGAAAATGTTTTTACTGGCAAATTGTTAAGTATGGAATTACAGGCCCCCAGAATAGGCTAGACACAGAAATACAAGTTTAAAAATATTTATCACTAGTGCAGAAATCTTCAGCCAGCAGGCTTTATACGTAGTAGTAAAAGTATATGGGTTGTAGAATCAGGCAGACCGGAATCGGAGTCCAGCTATTCAACTTAGTAGCTGCTTAACCTCAGAACCGTTACTCAGCTACGTTTTCTGTCTATAAAAGGAAGATGTAATAGTACCTGCTTCTTAGGAATTGTTGTAAAGGTTCAGTGAGATGCCACTGCTGCTGAGAGTAATAGCAGATACTTCTGTAGTCTTTACTGCTGGTAAAATACTGTTCCGAGCACAATGCATTTCTCAATTATTAGCTCCTCACAACCACATTGTGTGGGAAACGCTGTTAAATCTGGCATTAATGTTAGCAAGTAACACAAAAGAATCACCACCAAGAGTCAGCATATCCTTATGACATTCTGGAATGCACTGAAAATCTTACCATTTTTATTGAAATTTAAATTTCACATTGTGTATATGTATAATATAATTATATAATTTTCTATATTTAAAGATTTTAAAACCTTTATATTTTTCTTTCTTAAAATTTTATTATTTTAATTAAAACTCAAAAGTGAGAGGTAATGATCACCTGTGATTGTTAAAAATGATTCTCTTTAGAAAAACTATATTTCATTATTTTTTATTCAAAGGTTGCACACAGCATAGAGATATGGAAATAGATGGGCAGACAGTTGAGATCACTGACACTCATTGTGTTCTACAATTTATAAAGGTCCTGCATTATTCTCTCTGTGTTTCTGATGTGGGAGCTGTGTAGTTTGAAATTAGCTCTGTGGATCCACCAAAGGATAGATCCAGACAAACAGGCTTGAGTGTTATCTAAGTTATGATAATTAATATAAGTGATTTTCACTACTTTCTCTCCACTAAGTGACTGTGAAGCAGAAAACAGTGAGAAGGCTTATTGGTCTTTTTTTCCATTTTTGTCAACAAAATATATTGCTCTTCTGGATTTTTCAAGTTTTATTCCACTTATTCAAAACACACTTTGGGGAAAATTCACAAGATAACAGTAAAATATATGCAGTCTCTGTGTTTTTGTTATATGGCTTATAGTCATCCATACTACAAAGGCAGCTTCTACTGGGGCATAGGAAGGAGTTTTGCTAGAACCCTAGAAAGTGACAGATATTCACAAAGAGGACTTCAGACTACAGTTGATTCAGATGGAATGAAACAGCTCAGAGTAAAAAGAACTTAATGAAAACTATGAAGCATGCAAATAAATATTTAAACCATAATGTGGGAGTGTGTATAGATAGATAGATATCTTAAAGCCAATTTTTGGAAAAATTTCAAGCCCCAAACACTCTTAAGTGTACATGTAAATACACAATCAGGAGTTAACCAGACAGCCTACCGCCAACAAAATTGATAATAATAAAGCTAAACTAGAGTATATTGTATTAAAAGGCAAGAATAGCATCACTGCAAACCCATGGCCACTGCAAAATACTGAAAAGGTACTAAAACCTCCTTTTAGAAATTAGTAGGAATTTCAGCTATCTATGAATGTCCAAGCACAGTGAGAGCTTTGCACTGAACTAGACCTTCCGTGGCAGCCAGGTCTAGTGGACTACAGAATAAGTTAATCCTCAGGAAACATTAGCTATGTTCAGATTTTAGTTTGGGGCATTATAAATGCTTTTATATACCATCTCAACTTTAAATGACTTCAGTTAAGGCTTTCAGGAGGCTACTAATAAGGAGCCCTGGAAAGTAAAAACAAGACTAATAGCGTTTTGCATCATTTGTCAATAAGATCTCTCATTCAAGTGCACACACACCCACACACTTCCCTGGTGCCCATTGGTAAAGAACCTGCCTGACAATGCAGGGAACATGGGTTTGATCCCTGATCCAGAAGATCCGACGTGCTGCAGGGCAGCTGAGCGCATGAACCACAACTTCTGAACCTCTAGCCCCCAGCTGCAGCTACTGAGCCCATGTGCCCTAGAGACCATGCTCCACAACAAGAGAAGTCCCAACAATGAGAAGCACTTGTGCCACAACTAGAGCGTAGTCCCCGCTCACTGCAGCTGGAGAAAGCCCACGCACAGCAAAAAGACCCAGCGCAGCCCAAAATAAATAAAATTATAAACACACACATTTGTGTCTTACTCTCAGTTAAATGCTTACTCTCATTGGGAAACGCTTTCCAGCTGTAGACTGTTCTTTGAGAATCACACTCTTTACCTGTCACATAGGTTCACAATTTACTTTATTTGTGGTGTGACTGGAGTGGAAGGAATTCCTGTGTTTTCATAGCTACTTAAATGTAAGTTTTCCTTAGATTCAACAATTCCACCCCTACCAGTGTATCTGACAAATTAATTTAAGGAATGTCCAAAGATGTATTTATAAGAAAATTTATTACTACATTGTTTACAATGCTTAAACACTAGAAAAAAGCTAAATTTTGTCTACAGATGATTGGTTAGATTATGTCTGTACAGTGAAATGCTACGTAGCCATCCAGAGGAAAGTGAGAAAGCTCAATAGATCCTCACATAGAAAAGTTTCCAGGATATGTTACTAAGTGGCCCAAAAACTACGTGGCAAAACAGACCCCATATGTGTTTATTTAGATATGCATGCATACATTTATATATATAGGGTTTATATTAAAAGTGTATAAGGTGAGGTCTGTTACAATTAAATAGTATAAAGTATATAAAACAGGTAATAGCAGGTGGTACTAGTGGTAAAGAATCCACCTGCTAATGTAGGACACAAGAGACGATGGTTCGATCCCTGGGTCAGGAAGATCCCTTGGAGGAGGACATGGCAACCCACTCCGATATTCTTACCTGCTGAATCCCATGGACAGAATCCATGCCAGAGGAGCCTGGCAGGCTACAGTCTAGCATTGCAAATGACTTAGCAGCAGCAGCATCGTATAAAATACTTAGTATCATGTCTGTGTGTGTGTAGTAGTCACTCAGTCGTGCCCAACTCTTTGCAACCCCATGGACTGCAGCCCACCAGGCTCCTCTGTCCATGGGGTTCTCCAGGCAAGGATACTGGACTGGGCTGCCATGCCTTCTCCAAGTACCATGTCTGCCTAGTGCATAAATTGATTAATAACCTTGCTGTTACTGTCACCTTGAAAGAATGGGTTGAGGAAGGAAAAACTGGAGGAGGGGGCTTTTACTAACTATACATGTTTTGTATTGTGAATTTTTTACAGTGACATTATTACTTTTACATTAAAACTCGAGAGAGAACTATTTGCTCCGGGGAACGATCTGGGAAAATGTATTTATTCCAAAGTATTAAAGACACAAGACTTGATATTTTTCCTCAGATATGGAAGAGTTCCTAATGTGGGCAGAAGGGTACCTCTGGTACTGTTTTGGACAGAGGGGTCTTCCTCAGGTCTGTCAAAGGAGTTTTGGAGACTTTTGGTTATTAGTTCCTGCCTTGACATACACATCCCTACTTTTAGATTGTGTTTCTTCTTTAGTGTTCTTTTGGGTGTGTGTGTGTCTGTGTGTGTTTATATGGGGAGGGGTGTGTGTATATATATATATATATATGCATGTCATTTAAGCATTTAGGTGATTACCTTCTTTCAAGAATGTTTGGAAATTTTAAGGGAAAAATGGAAAGAATAACTGAAAGCGATTATTATTTGGCTACATGAACAAAGCTTATTTTTTCCCCTTCAATTTTAGCAAGTAAGAATCACCCTGCAGATCGTTGAAAAGAGCTATTCCAGTGATTATAGCCAATGAAGTTCTAAATAATTAATCCAATTAAAGTGACTATTACAAAGACTCTGGAGGAAAAATATTGACTGGACTTTATTGTTTGTTTTGGTTCTGTGAGCTGTGGTCATTCAGAATAATCATATATCTTTATAACGCTGGTGTTAAACTTTACTGAAGTTCATTGAAAAGGTAGAAAGGATGCCCATTTGAAAACTGAACATTAGGTTTCTTTTTTCAGAATGACTCACATATAAACATCACTTACATATAAACATCACTTAAATCATGTCTGAATTATGTGGAAATTTGGTTATATTGGGTGATTGTTTCTAAAGTTGGTATGGGATTAATCGAAAATGCCTGGACCTAATTAACAACTTGAGAATACAGTTAAACTTGATGTTACATTGCCGTTTTATCAGGGAAGATGAACTCTTCTCTTAAATTGTAGTACTTGAAAGATTTGAAGCCCTCATTCCATATAAGCAGTATCATGTAACATAAGCTTGCTATAACTGGAGAAGACGTTTGATGGAGTGTTTAAGAATATAGAATATGGAGCCAGACTCCTGGGGTTCAAATCCCTGCCCTGCCACTTCCTAGATGGACAAGTGACCTTCCCTGTGTCTTGGTTCCCACTTCTGTAAAATAGGGCTTTAAGGAGTAGGCAGTAGATAGATCCTCTTTATCAAGATCACATGAGTTAACTCTTTATAAAACACCTGTACATACAATTAAGTGTTCACTAAGCATGGCTACTATTATTTGCCTTTTTTGTATATCTAGTAAGTGCTGTATGTATGCATGTTATCAAATACATTAGTTGTTTACATTTTACAGTCTAAAACTATTATTGAGTGACAATCTATTTTAAGCACTTCTTAAAATTTCTTTTTACTAAAGTGTAAAAACTGATTTTTATACTAGTCGATTTTGATTGTTTGTTTCTTGTTTGTATTACAGTTACAAATTATAATACTGTGGTAGAAACAAACTCAGATTCAGACGATGAAGACAAACTCCACATTGTGGAAGAAGAAAGCATCACAGATGCAGCCGACTGTGAAGGCGGCGTGCCAGACGATGACCTGCCCTCAGACCAGACAGTGTTGCCCGGGAGCAGCGCGAGAGAAGGGAGCGCAAACAGCTGCTGGGAGGACGATGGTGAGTTCAGTTTTTCTTGTAATATTCTACTCTCTGGGTTCTTTTTAAAAAGTATATTAACTGAAATGATAAACTAGATAATAAGTTTGAAATGAACTACAGTTTATTTGTCTTGTTAATCCAGTGGTTCCCAGCCTTTTTGGCACCAAGGACCGGTTTCATGGAAAAAATTTTTTATGGACCGATGTGTGTTGGGGGGTGGGTGTTTCTGGAGGATTCTCATAAGGAGTGCGCAACCTAGATCCTCACATGCACAATTCGCAGTAGGGTTCACACTCCTTTGAGAATCTAATGCCTCTGCGGATCTGACAGGAGGTGGAGCTCAGGAGGTAACGCGAGTGATGAGGAGCAGCTGTAAATACAGACGAAGCTTCACTCCTTCGCCTGCCGCTTATCTCCTCCCGTGCAGCCTGGTTCCTGAAAGGCCGCAGACCGGCTCCTTCTACTTAGCGAAAAGTAACTTCTGAAGTAGAATAATAGTTGTTTCAACCACACTTGCGTTTAGTATACTTATCTCTATATATATATTGATTTCTGTTAGTTTTTTATAAGCAGAATCGAGCTTTTCATACACTATTGATATAGTTAAACCTATCTTTAATTTCATATCATGACCTCAGATGAAGAATCTGCTTCAGTTCAGTTCAGTTCAGTTGCGTCCAACTCTTTACAGCCCCATGAATTGCAGCACACCAGGCCTCCCTAAGTTCACCCAAACTCACGTCCCTTGAGTCGGTGATGCCATCCAGCCATCTCATCCTCTGTCGTCCCCTTCTCCTCCTGCCCCCAATCCCTCCCAGCATCAGAGTCTTTTCCAATGAGTCAACTCTTCGCATGAGGTGGCCAAAGTACTGGAGTTTCAGCTTCAGCATCATTCCTTCCAAAGAAATCCCAGGGCTGATCTCCTTCAGAATGGACTGGTTGGATCTCCTTGCAGTCCAAGGGACTCTCAAGAGTCTCCTCCAACACCACACTTCAAAAGCATCAATTCTTCAGTGCTCAGCCTTCTTCACAGTCCAACTCTCACATCCATACATGACCACTGGAAAAACCATAGCCTTGACTAGACGGACCTTCGTCGGCAACATAATGTCTTTGCTTTTGAATATGCTATCTAGGTTGGTCATAACTTTTCTTCCAAGGAGTAAGCGTCTTTTAATTTCATGGCTGCAGTCACCATCTGCGGTGATTTTGGAGCCCAGAAAAATAAAGTCTGCCACTGTTTCCACTGTTTCCCCATCTATTTCCCATGAAGTGATGGGACCAGATGCCATAATCTTCGTTTTCTGAATGTTGAGCTTTAAGCCAACTTTTTCACTCTCCTCTTTTACTTTCATCATGATGCTTTTTAGTTCCTCTTCTCTTTCTGCCGTAAGGGTGGTGTCATCTGCATATCTGAGGTGATTGATATTTCTCCCGGCAATCTTGATTCCAGCTTGTGTTTCTCCCAGCCCAGCGTTTCTCATGATGTACTCTGCATAGAAGTTAAATAAGCAGGGTGACAATATACAGCCTTGACATACTCCTTTTCCTATTTGGAACCAGTCTGTTGTTCCATGTCCAGTTCTAACTGTTGCTTCCTGGCTTGCATATAGGTTTCTCAAGAATCTGCTTAGAAACCAACAAATTATATTTTTGTATTTTGTTGTTGTTGTTCAGTCACAAAGTCATGTCACACTTTGCGACCCCATGGACTTGCAGCATGCCAGGATTCCCTGTCCTTCACTGTCTCCCAGAGTTTGCCCAGACTCATGTCCTTTGAGCTGGTGATGCCAATCTAACCATCTCGTCCTCTGTCATCGCCTTCTCCTGTCTTCAATCTTTCCCAGCATCAGGGTCTTTTCCAATGAGTTGGCTCTTTGCATCAGGTGACCAAAATATTGGAGCATCAGCGTCAGTCCTTCCAGTGAATATTCAGTGTTGAATTCCTCTATGATCTGACTTGATTTGATCTTGCTATTCAAGGGACTCTCAAGAGTCTTCTCCAGCACTACAGTTCAAAAGCATCAATTTTTTGGTGCTCAGCCTTCTTTATGGTCCAACTCACATCTGTACATGACTACTGGAAAAACCATAACTTTGACTATCTGGACATCTTTTGGCAAAGTGATGTCTCTGCTTTTTAATGCACTATCTAGATTTTGTCACAGCTTGTCTTCCAAGAAACAAGCATTTTTTAAATTTCATGGCTGCAGTCACCATCCATAGTGATTTTGGAACCCCAAAAATAGTCTATCACTGCTTCTGTTTTTTTCCCATCCTTTTGCCATAAAGTGATGGGACTAGATGTCATGATCTTAGTGTTTTGAATGTGGAGTTTTAAGCCAGCTTTTTTACTTTCCTCTTTCACCTTCATCAAGAGGCTCTTTAGTTCCTCTTTACTTTCTTCCATCCATGTCTTCAAAAATAAATGTCATATGAGATCATGCCTCCTAGGAACAATGTAAAAAATGGATATGAGTCCAGTTATATGACTTTTCTTTTACTGAACCCATCCTGAGTGCTAGTGATCAGTGTTTTATTTTTATTTTTATTCTTTAGTGCAGATACACACACACAGTACCTTTATATCATCTATTCTAGAACACATTCTCCAGAAGGAAGTTAAACATCTCTGAACCATAGTTTCAAAAGGACCAATATGCAAATGGAATGACTTTGTCCACCTCTCCTAATTTCCACTGTCCCTCAAAGATCATGAGTAGGGATCAGGTCATTGATTTATTTTCAAAGATTTTTTTGTGTTTTCTGAAAATAATTTTGTATGAGCCAGGAAACCCAAGTGTTTTTGTACCATGATCTCACTATCCTGAGTTTTGAGTTTCTTTTGCTTCTTGAACTTCATACTTTCTGGAAAAGAAGATCACAGCTAATTCTCATGTTCCTGGTTGCCTCTGGGATTTGAATCCAGACTATGCCATATAGCAGACCATAGCCCATGCAGCCCAATTTGACCACACCCTCCTAGACTTGATTTGAGAGCTTCAGTTCTTCTTCAGTTTTTATCTTCCTGACACTTGGACCTTACATTGTCTAAACTCCTGTATTCAATCTGGGTTAGGTGATATTTCTCCTGATTTTATAAATATACTTCTGAAATCAGAGCAACCTGGAAGCTCCTTCTGAGTGACACTTTGCTTATTTTATTTTCTTTAACTTTTCTTATGTGAAATATGAGTAGAGATTAAGGAGTTTTCTGGGCTGGCCCATGTATAAGGCATCTGGGAAGCAGTAAAATAAGATAATAACTTAATCCCTTATCAACTCTTTTTTAAAAAACTGTGGAGACCTCTGCTTCTAGGGAGATGAAATACATATTTTTCCATGTTTCTCGTGCTAAGTACAGCCAGAACCTCTGGATATTACATGTAAACAAACCCAAGAAGACTCTGGAAGGGGAAGAGAAGATGAGCAGATTTCCTAAGACCCAGGGAACAACACAGTCAGTAGTGAATCCCTTGGGGATCAGAACCTCAGCACTTGGTAAGAAGAAGGCTGTGCACACCCACTGCTCTAGTCCAGCCACAGGAAGACTGCAGCCCTGCAACGCATGCCCACCAGTGGGGATCCTAGCCTTTGGCATCCACTGAGCAGAGCACACACACACACCCTGCATGGTAATGTCAGAGACCAAGTAGGGAGATGGGGCTTTGCTCCCCTCTCAGCAGCAGTGACAATCGACATGGCCTGGAAACCACGTGGAAACCTGGCCTTCCACTCCCCCTCCCAACAGTGGTGATAGGCATCCTGCCCTCTACTGCTGGAAAGCCTGGTGAGGACTCAAGGCTTCCACCCTGCACCACCCGTGATGTGAGTGGAAGCCACGTGGGGCAGTGATAAGGTGCCCTTGCCCCCTCAGCCAGAGCGGAATCAGAAGAGCCTGGTAGGGGCCTAGATCCCACCTATAAAGAGCAAGCCCTCTCCCCAGACAGGAATAGAGGCTGAGGGAGAAGCCCAGACCTGCCCTCCATGGCCTGGAATGAGACCCTGAACACCTTCCCACAGGAGATCCAGGGTCTCTGTCTGCTGACAGAGTAACTGAATGTCCCAGTGAAAGGAAAGTTGCTCAGCCATGTCCGACTCTTTGTGACCCGGTGGACTATAGCCTACCAGGCTCCTCAGTCCATGGAATTTTCCAGGCGAGAGTACTGGAGTGGGTTGCCATTTCCTTCTCCAGGGGATCTTCCCAACCCAGGGATCGAACCTGGGTTTCCCAAATTTCAGGCAGACGCTTTACTGTCTGAGCCACCACAGAAGCCCCAAGCATCATTCAAAACTCACTCATTGGAAAATTTCAACTGAAGTAGAAAAGACAATCAACAAAGACCAACACTGAGGTGACAGAGATGCTAGAATTGTCTGACACAGATCATCATGATAAACGTGCTTCAGCTCCCAATCGTGAGCGTGCTTCAAATGAAAAGATAATCTTCACAAAGAAAAATATAAGGAAGCACCAGATGGAAAATTTAGAACTGAAACATACAATGACTGAAATTCAAAGGCTCAGCACACAGACTCCACAGCTATATGGGAGGACACAGGAGGAATCAGTGATGTGGCTGTAGGGACTGGAGCCTGCATGAGCCCATGTGAACAACAGAGCCAGACTGCAGAATGGAGCTGAGCCCGAGCCACTCCTCTGGGTCCCGTGTGCCTGTCATCAAAATTCCATGAGAAGATGAGCCTGAAAACTTATTCCAAGAAATAATGGCTGAAATTGTCCCAAATGCAGCAGAAAGACAGGATCCTGCATCCCAAACAGGATAAATCCAAGGAGACCCAGGTCACGGTGTATCATAAGCAAACTAAAGCCAAAGAAAGAATCCTGAAAGCCAAGAAGGGACGTACATATACCTTTAGGGGGAAAACGGTTTAAGTGCCAAAAATTTCTCGTAGGAAATCACGGGCCCTCAAATGCTAAAGAAAAGAATTGTCTTGCACACGGAAGTGCACTGCTCCTCATTCATTGGGAAGCAGGAATACATGCTACATTAAAAAAGGAGTTCTCAGGGCTGCCAGCCTTATAGTACAAGTTGAGTAGTAGTATATTTCTCCTGCATTAAAAAAAAAATGTCAACCCTGAGATTCTGTATCCTGAGAAGAGATCTTTCAAAGATGAAGAAGAAATCAAATGAAGGAATACAGAAAGGGGTTGTCCCCAGCAACCTTCCCTAAACAAGTGTCTGAAAGCAGCGTCTGAATAAAAAGGAAATGACAGAAAAGAAATCTTGGGCTATCAGGAAGGAACAAAGTGCATTGATAGTGAACATATGGACACATGCAACAGAATATCCTTTTTTTCCAGGTTTTCTCAATTATGTGTGATGACAAAGTGGAAAACATGAGTAGGGGTCGATAAAATGAATGAAATGGAGCAAATGTCAATACTTTCTAATTTGTATTGTGTATAAGCTCCCTCAAGTTATAGTTGACCAAATCTTATGATCAATTTGATACCAAGTCATAGGGTATTAAGAATTGCACATTAATTCCTACCTGAACATAACTGTTGGTTCATCTGAGCCACAGTTATTCGGTGTGCACTGCTTAGAGAACATGCTATGAAGATAGTGAAAACTAATTAAAACTCCTCTAAGAAATAAGCCCTCAATTTGAAGATACATTCCTTTCATAAATAAACTATAAAGTGCTAGTTCTGGGCTTTACCTCACCTAGTTAAATAAGTAAATAAGGTTTATGTGTGCCACACTGTGTTCAGAACAATCTTGCCTGACCAGTAGAACAAGCCAGTAAACATAAAACCGTTCCTCTGGGAAACAGTGGGAGTTTAAAATTTCATCTGCGAAAAGATGCACAGCCGATTTGCAGCCCTGCCCAGGGATGCAAGGCAGCCCAGACTTTTTGCTGGACTATTAGTTCAGAACCCTCTGTAAATTAATTTAACTTCATGAATATCCAGGTTAGTAACTTTTAATGGTTCATTCAGTCGGTTACAATTAACCAGGCTTTAATCATGCATTCCACTGAAAGTTTATGTAATGAGGCCTCAGATCCAGAGCACTTCTACCCTTGAATCATTTTATGACTCCTCAGGATAGTCCTTGTGGCTGAATTTGAAAAATTATCTGTCACATTGGACCTGGTTGACCAAACCAGCCTGCTCCCAGAGCAGAAACAGCACCTGAGTTACGACCAGAGGAGCTGGCACCCAGATGCAAATGGTCCCCTTAGCCTCTGTTCTGTCGGGAGGAGACCTGGCTCCACGGCTGCTCCGTGTTCTTTACTTTTTGGTGCATCCTATTAATCAACCACTACCCAAGGTAAAACAAACAAAAAACCAAAGAAGGAAAGCTACGGAAGCCACACTGTCTATGCCAATTGGTTTCCTTAAAGATTGAGAAAAGGGGGAACGATACAGAAAGCAGGCAATGACATTCAGCTGTGGCAGAGATCAGCACGTGAAACTGGTACAGATTCGCAACCAGAGTACAAATCGTCAGTCTTAAGTGTACTGGAAAATATTATACGCTATCAGAATGTGAATTAGGCCATAAATGCCTTTTAAAATCTTACCTGTGAATGAAGTCTCAAGTTAGGATCAAGTTCTTAGAAGGATTAAAGAGAAGCAGTATTTTCATTATAAAACTAAATAAACTAAGACATGTTCACATCTAAGGATGAGATTTCTAGATTGATTAAGTCCTGTTGTCTTAAAAGACGTATAAACTTCCCTTTTTTTTGGTAGGAAAGATAGTCTAACTTGGCAGTGTTCCAGCATATCATGCTTATCTGACAAGAGCTTCTTGTGGTTCAGCCAAAAACTCTCATGCTTGTGTCAGTTAAACGTTTTTAAATATGTTTGCCCTTTCAGGACACCTGTTTTATAGACCTTTTATTCTTTTAGCTTTTAAAAATTACATGAAACTGATCCAATGGTATACAGTATCATTTAATAGACCGGCTATTTCTTAATGCCTTAAAATGATCCCAAGTAACAGTGACTTAACCATTTTTCTGACTTGAAAATTTTTTACCTCTATAGAAATGCA
Organism: Oryx dammah; assembly: GCF_014754425.2. NCBI lineage: Eukaryota > Metazoa > Chordata > Mammalia > Artiodactyla > Bovidae > Oryx > Oryx dammah. The sequence continues at coordinate 49,577,513 of NW_024070194.1, forward strand.
CATGTTGACAAAAATGCCAAGTCAATGAAAACTTCTTTAAGATAAAAACATATAAAAGTCTGATCTTACAGTTATAGCAATTAAGCTTTTTTGAATACAAGTTATAATGGCAGCTTAGACAGTAAAGAATCCACCTGCAATGCAGGAGACCTGGGTTTGATCCCTGGGTCAGGAAGATCTCCTGAAGAAGGAAATGGCAACCCACTTCAGTATTCTTGCCTGGAGAATTCCATGAACAGGGGAGCCTGGTGGACCAAAATCCATGTGGTCACAAAGAGTTGGACACCATTAAGCAACTAACAGTATAATAAAATACAATAAATAATCTATGCAAAGAATGCCTCCAGTATTGAACCAAATTATCCTCATCTCAAGATTTAGCCTGACCTACCCTTTGGAACCTTTTTCAACCAAAGGTGGTGTGTGATGTGGAAAAGCTCACCACGTGGCTTCTCGTCTTCTTTGTACTGCTGTGTGCCCTGAGCGTCACTTTTGCATCTATAAAACGAAAAAGCTGGGCCAGATGACCGCAGAGGTCTTTTTTTAGCTCTGCTCATAACGGGATCCAACTCCATTTGCACTAAATGCGCAGCACTAACATTCGAGTGACTCTAAATGCCTAAGCATTATGAGGTGGCACAGGGGGAGGAGTCTGGGCTCTGCCTCCAGTGGGAATCTCAGCTGTGCCCACTGCCCTCCTGAAAACTCCCAGCCAGTCAACCGTGTGCCTGGATGGAGAGCAGTGGGTACAGCTCCTGTGTCGTCAGCTCTACAGCACATGTTCCAAGTACTGGTTTCCAAGCTACTTAGGTTCTTGGCTTCCCCACCCGCTTCAGGGTGTTATGTAATTCATTTGTAATACAGCTAGGTTCCTTTGCTAATGTCTATATTTCATTTTGTATTGTCTTCTGGGTGATTTATTTGGGGGAGGGGTGGATTGTCCTGGCTGTAAAGGTGCAGAAAGACACACTCAGAAAAGTGTCACACACCCATCCCTGTCCCCGTTTTCCCTAATAAAAATGCTACTCACAGAAGAATGCATAATTTTGAAACTACTTTATAGGTATAGTGTACTCTGAAATTGAACAAGTAAGTAAATATGTTGAGGATAAGGAGACCCAGGTTTCTCACTGTCAGCAGGAAGTTACACACAAGAGGAAGAAAGGAGGCTGGGATAAACCCTGTGGTGTCTGATTGGATTCAGAGGTATTAGCGTGACCTTATGGTTCTTCTTCTTTTTTTTTTTTTCTTTCTTTTTTTTTCTTATGGTTCTTAATGTCTATGAAGGCAAATAAAAAAGTACACACGCCTACGTGCAGCTGTTAGTGCACATACGTGTCTCCCAGCTCTGTCTGCTGAGAAGGCAGGGCGGCAGTGACAGACAGTAGCAGTAAGCATATCCAGTGCCCAGATCTGTAGAATGACTGTAGCAAGGCTCCTTGTAGAAATGACTGACTGATTCTGGAACCAAGGGAGAGAAAATGTAAGATAAGCCTGGAACATGAGTAAGAAAGTGCTAAAAAAAAATTTATGAAGGCATATCAAGAGACACAAGAGCTAACTTGAAGGAACTCCCCGTGGCCAAATCTAGAACAATTTTGGCAGCAAAATAAATGATAGTACTGGATTATAATCTAGGAAATAAAATAAATATCAGTGCATCCACATGGATATAAATACTTAAATACATGGAGGAGAAGGGAAAGCTCTTCCTTATAGTATAATTCTAGTTGTAAATTAAGAAGTAATCAGGGGAGTGGAAAATCGCCATTAGGCAAACACCTTGGTAATTGTTGTGGGCAAGAGCCGTCAATGGTTGCTAAAGTTAGTGGGTGCCACTAATATGAGAAGAAAGATATGTGCATAATCTCAAAGTATTTCCCCACCAGATAATTATAAAGAAAGGAATAATAACTGGTATAAAGAAACCTGACAGACAGCATCTTAACCAGGTGATGAAGGTTCCTCAGGTCATGCTGACACCATGCCTTGACTATTATAAATAATGCCTCAGTGGACATAGGAGTACAGATATTTCTTGAGATAGTAGTTTCTTTTCCTTCAGATATATACTCAGAAGTAGGATTTCTGGATCACATGGTAGTTCTGTTTTTAATTTTCTTGGGGAACCTCCATACTGTTTTTCATAGTAGGTGCACCAGGTTACTTTCCAAACAGTGTACCAAGAGTTCCCTTTTCTCCACATCACCAACACCTTGTCTATTTGATGACAGCCATTCTAACAGCTGTGAAGTGGTATCTCATTATGGTTTTGATTTGCATTTCCCTGATGATAAGTGATTTTGAACACCTTCTCATGTGTACTTCTTTGCCATTTGTATGTCTTCTTTGAAAAAAAAGAAGAAACAGTCTATTCAGGCCCTTTGTGTGTGTGCTCAGTCACTAAGTCATGCCTGACTCTGCAACCCCATGAATGGTAGCCTTACAGGCTCTTCTGTCCATGGGATTTCCAAGGCAAGAATACTGAAGTGGGTTGCCATCTCCTCCTCCAGGGAATTTTCCCGACCCAGGGATCAAACCCACGTCTCCCACATTGGCAGGTGGATTCTTTACCACTGAGCCACCAGGGAAGCTCATTCGGGTCCTTTGCCCATTTTTAAATCATTACTTGCTTTTTCAGTATCAAGTTGTAGAAGTTCCCTGTGCATCTTGGATATTAACCCCTTTCACTTGTATGCTTTGCAGATGCTTTTTTTTTCTGCCGCACAGATTGCCTGTTCATTTTGTTGATCATTTCTTTTGCTATGCAGAAGCTTTTTCAGTTTGATGTATGCCTTTATTTTTTATTTTTTTAACTTGTGCTTTGGTGTTATATCTAGAAAATCACTGCCACAATCAGTGTCAGGGAGTTTTTTCCCCTGTGTTTGCGTCCAGGATTTTTATGGTTTCATGTCTCACATTGAAGTCTTTAACCTGTTTAGAGTTAATGTTTGATAGTGATATGAGATAGGAGTCTAGCTTCATCCTTCTACATGTGACTGTCCAGTTTTTCCAACACCGTCGATTGAAGAGACCACCTTTTGCCTACTGAGCTTTCTTGGCTCCCTTGTCAAGTATTAGTTAACTTTAGTATATACATGGGTTTATTTCTGGGCCTTTGATTCTTTTCCATTAGTCTGTGTTTTCAATGCCAGTACCACATGTTTTTATTACTATAGTTTTATAGTATAGTTTGAAATCAGGAAGTGTGATAACTGCAGCTTTGTTCTTATTACTCAAGATTGTTTTGGCTATTCAGGATCTTTTGTAATTTCACATACATTTTAGCATTTATCATTTATTTTCTGTTTCTGTAAAAAATGCAGTTGGAATTTAGATGGGGATTGCATTGAATCTACAAATAGCTCTGGGTAGTATGGATATTTAACAGTATTAATTCTTCTAGTTCATGAACATAAGATATCTTTCCACTTATTTGTGTTTTCAATTTCTTTCATCAGTGTTTTATAGCTTTTTAAGGAAATTGTGTTTTAATTTATTTTTCAATTGGAGGAAAATTGCCTCACAGCATTTGATGCTTTTATTCCTTGGTTAAATTTATTCATAAGTATTTTGTTAGTTTTGATGCTATTGTAAACAAGATTTCATTTATTTCTGTTTCATACAGTTTTAGTCTATAGAAATGCAACTGATTTTTGAATGTTTTTTTTTAATCTGCACAGGTATTCTTTGATTTCTTATATTAGCATTTTATAGTTTCAAAATGCATGTTTTGAGAGACTTAAACCTCTTTCTTTCATTTTTGAAGGGAAAAACTATTGTGAATATTTTATTTTTAAGTTTCCATTTGTTCATTCTCATTAGGGTTACATGGTTGGGCAATATGATTGATTTTTGTGTGTTGCCCTTGTATCCTGCAGACTTGCTAGTTCTAAACATTCTTTGGAGATTCTTAAGATTTCTATGTAGACAGTCTTCTCTTCAAATTTGGGGTAGTTTTTCTTCCTTTCTAGTCTGTATACCATTTATTTCTTTTTATTAGAAAATGCCAGGAGTGGTGAGAGTGGACATTTTCCCAATCTTAGAAGGAAAGTATGTGGTCTTTTGCTTTAAAGTATAATGTTAACTGTGGGTTTATTGTAGATGTTCTTTATGAAACTATTCTCATTTGTAGTTTGTTGAGAGTTTTCATCATGAATAGATGTCAGATTTTTTCAATGCTTTTTCTGTGTCAGTTGATATGATCATGTGGTTTTGCTTCTTCAGCCTGTTAACACAGTGAAATGCATTAATGGACTTTCCAATATTGAACTAGCTTTAGATTATCTGGAAAGCCCCTCTGAGTCATTGTGTTTTCATATATTGCTGAATATGACTTGGTAATTTTTTGTTGAAGAGTTTTGTGCCAGTGTTAATGAGAGATACTGGTCTATAGGTTGGTTGGTTTGTTTTTTGTAATAGTGTAACATGGTTTTGGTATCAAGGTAATATGGGCCTCATAAAATTAATAGGAAAGTCTTCCTTTCTCTTCTGTTTTCTTAAAAATACTATTTAAATTTAGTGCTGTTCCGTAAATGTCTGGTAAAACTTAAAGTGGAAACCATGTGGACCTAGAATTTTCTATTATTTGGAGGAGAAGATTTTAAACTACAAATTAAAATTTTAAAACAATTATAGGAATATTCAGATTAGCCATTTGATCTTGGATGACTTGCAGTAGTTTCTAGTTTTTGAGGATATAGTCCACTTAAAAGTTTTCAAATTCATGTCTGTTAAGAGATGTTAACCTTATAAGACTGCTTTAAGGAAAATAGCTCACAATTACATAGCACTTACTGAGTGTCTGGTGCAATGCTAAGCACATACTGTAGTGATTTTATCTTCACAACTACCCTAACTACTGTTATTATCCTCCAAATTTATATTTTAGAAACTGATTATGAACTGCCTCACAGATTTCATAATGGACATATAAAATTTTTCATTTAAGTGTAATTACGAACAACCTAATTTCTGGCACATTAAAAATGACATTTTAAAACACCATTCATCTGTGAAATTCATAGCAATTTAATACCTTCATTTAATACTTCCATTAAAAAAAAAAAACATGAATAAGCTCTTCTTTAAGAGTCAGAAATGTATATCTTAATGTTTACTTCTTGAACTCATAGCCCTTTTAATATCTTCTGGCTCTGCAGTGATCCCCTTTTCATTCCTGATATTAGAAATTTATAGCTTCCCTCATTTTTTGTCAGTCTTTCTTAATGTCTGTCATTGTTTTTGGTCTTTTCAAAGAACCTTTTACCATTTTATCTATTTTTTTCACTTTTACTGATTTCTATTCTTAATACTTCTTTCTGAGTTTATTTTTCTCTTCTCCCACTGTTTACCATGGTAGCACAGAGTTTTGATTTGAGTCCTTATTTTATAACATAGGCATTTAATAATGTAAATTACCCTTTAAGCAGTGTTTTTGATACATTCCACAAATGTTGATATTTTGGTTTTCATTTTTCTCTTTGACCCATGGATTCCTTAGAAGTGTGTTAATTTCCAAAGTGTTTAGAAACTTTTTCCTCTTTCTCCTGCATATCTAGTTTATATTCATTATGCTAGGAAAACATACTAGGCTGGCCAAAAAGTATGTTGTTTTGGCCAACTCAGTACTTTAAATTATATTTAATTTGTTAAGTTTTGTTGTATGATCCTGGATGTGATCTGTCTTCCTGAATCTTTTATGTGCTTTTAAAAGGGACCAGGTTGAATGTTCTATAAATGTCAGTTGGTTCTAGTGGTTGTTAATGGTGCCTCGTTCTTTATATTGTTGCTTTTTCTCTGCTTGTTCTGTCAGTTAATGTGAGGAGGAGTATTGAAGCCTCCAGTTATAATCATAGATCTGCTTTCTGTTCTCTCAGTCTCCTGATTTGAAGCTTTGCTAGTTTCACACATATTTAAGATGGTTATATCTTCTTGGTGAATGGACTTATCATTATAATGTTTCTCTATATCTCTGGTAATTTTATTAGCTTTAAAGTCTACTTTAATGTTAAAATAATCACCTATTTTCTTTTCATTAATGTTTGCATGGTATATCTTTTTCTATCCTTTTACTTTTAACATACCTATATCATTATATTTGAAATGACTTATTTGTAGAGCTGTAGATGGAGCTTGGTTTTCAAAATCTCTGTCTCTTAATTGGCTTGTTTAGACCATTTATATTTAATATAACTTTTGGTTTTTGGATTTAGGTTTATAATTGTATTTGTTTTTCATTTTTGTATTCTTTTCCTGTCTTTTTTGGACCATTTGAATATGGTTTAATATTCCATTTTCACTTATTTATTTCATTTTTGACTGTATCTCTTTATTGATTTTTTTAGTAGTTGCTCTATAGATTTGAATGTTACATACTTTTCACAGTCTACTTAGAATCAATATTTTACTACCCCAAAGGAAGTACAGAAACCTTGCACCCACATGGATGCCATTGCCCTCCTTCCTTTATATTGTAGTCATATATGTAGTTGTCATTTCTTAAATTCTCCGTCATTCCTGACATTTCAAGTTTCCCTCTAATACCATTTCCCCTTCTTTCTGAAGATCTTCCTGTAGCAATTCTTTTAGATAAGGTCTCCTGGCAATGAACTCTGCTGCTGCTAAGTCACTTCAGTCGTGTCCGACTCTGTGTGACCCCATAGACGGCAGCCTACCAGGCTCCCCCATCCCTGGGATTCTCCAGGCAAGAACACTGGAGTGGGTTGCCATTTCCTTCTCCAAGGCATGAAAGTGAAAAGTGAAAGGGAAGTCGCTCAGTCGTGTCCAACTCTTCGAGACCCCATGGACCGCAGCCTACCAGGCTCCTCCATCCATGGGATTTTCCAGGCAAGAGTACTGGAGTGGGGTGCCATCACCTTCTCCAAACTCTTCTAGCTCTCTTTTATCTATGAATATCTTTCTTTTACCTCCAGTTCTGAAGTATGTTTTCACTGAATGTAAAATTTAGGTTTGAGAGACTTTTATTTTCTTTAGCACTTTAAAACATTCCACTTCCTTATGGAATCCTAAATTTCTTTTTAATATAAATTTATTTTAATTAGAGGTTAATTACTTTACAATATTGTACTGGTTTTGCCATACATCAACATGAATCCGCCACAGGTATACACGTGTTCCCCATCCTGAACCCCCCTCCCTCCTTCCTCCCCGTACCATCCGTCTGGGTCGTCTCAGTGCACCAGCCCCAAGCGTCCTGTATCATGCTTCAAACCTGGGCTGGTGATTCATTTCATATATGATATTATACATGTTTCAATGCCATTCTCCCAAATCATCCCACCCTCTCCCTCTCCCACAGAGTCCAAAAGACTGTTCTATACATCTGTGTGTCTTTTGCTGTCTCGCATACAGGGTAATCGTTACCATCTTTCTAAATTCCATATATATGCGTTAGTATATTGTATTGGTGTTTTTCTTTCTGGCTTACTTCACTCCGTATAATAGGCTCCAGTTTCATCCACCTCATTAGAACTGATTCAAATGTATTCTTTTTAATGGCTGAGTAATACTCCATTGTGTATATGTACCACAGCTTTCTTATCCATTCATCTGCTGATGGACATCTAAGTTGTTTCCATGTCCTGGCTATTATAAACAGTGCTGCAATGAACATTGGGGTACACATGTCTCTTTCAGTTCTGGTTTGCTCGGTGTGTATGCCCAGCAGTGGGATTGCTGGGTCATAAGGCAGTTCTATTTCCAGTTTTTTTAAGGAATCTCCACACTGTTCTCCATAGTGGCTGTACTAGTTTACATTCCCACCAACAGTGTAAGAGGGTTCCCTTTTCTCCACACCCTCTCCAGACTGTTGTTTCAATTATTGTTCCCTTATATTACATTTTCTCTTACTCTTTTCAAGTTTTTAATTTTCAGAGTTAGTTTGATGATATGAGCCTAGGTTTGGAGGGCTTTACCCTGCTTGAGATTCAGTTAACCTCTGAACCTATTAATTTGTGAGTGAAGTGAGTGAGTGAAGTTGCTCAGTCGTGTCCGACTCTTTGTGACCCCATGGACTGTAGCCTATCAGGCTCCTCCGCCCATGGGATTTTCCAGGCAAGAGTGCTGGAGTGGATTGCCATTTCCTTCTCCAGGGGATCTTCCCAACCCAGGAATTGAAGCCAGGTCTCCCGCATTGCAGGCAGACGCTTTACCATGTCTTCTGTTAAATTTGGGAAGTTTTTAGACATTATGTTTTCAATTTTTTTTTTTCTATATCATTCTCTTCTCTTTCTGTGACTTCAGTGACATGAAAGATACTTCCTTATTATCCTGTACATCTAATACTCTCTTAGTCATTTACTCTGCTTTTCAGATTAGAAAATTTTCATTAATCTGTCATCAAGTTCACTAATCTTTCCTCTTTCATCTCTATTTTACTATTGAGCATATCAAGTGGGTTTTAAAATTTTCTGTTATTGTTTTCTTCTAAAGTTTTCTTTTGATTCTTTTTTATAGTTTCTGTTTGCTGATGCAAGTTTGCTGAGACTTTCCTTCTACTCTTTTCAAGAGTGTTCACCCTTAACTTCCTGGAGAACCTTTATAAAAGCTGTCCTGTAATTTCAACACCTGTGTTATCTCAGTGTTGCCACATTTTCCCATTGAAGCTGTGGTTTTCTTGGTTCTTTGCATGCCAAGTAATTTTGGATTGTATCCTGGACACTTTTGAGTATTATCTTATGAGACCCTTGTTGTTATTTAAATCCTGTGGAGAACTTTTGTGCTTCTGGTTTAGCAGGCAATAATTCAGTGTATCAGGCTGTAAGTTCCAACCAGCTTTTTGTGGGTTGTGGTCCCAATATAAGTTCCCTTTTCAAGCCTTTGCAGTGCTTTTCAGATCTGTACCATGCAGAGTAATGATCTTACCCCACGCTTCAGTTCTCAGAGTCTGTGATCAGATCCACATGAGGGAAACTTGGGATGCACCCAGGAGTCCACAGAACAGCTCTGTGCAGGTGCTTTCCCATGCTCCTCCCTCTCAGTGGTCTCCTCAGTATTTCCAGTTCCTCAGGATTCTCCTGTTCAGTCTTCTGTCCAAAATCCTGGGACTTTACTGCAGTACCTTCTGCCTTCTTCCTGCAGCTGTGACTGTGAGAAGAGCTGCAGGAAGACAGGCAGAGGGAGTTCAGTGGACACGCCTACCACCCTCTTCAGGCTCTGCTCCTTCAGCTGGAGGAGAAGATGCCCCTCCCTTGGCTTTTAGGTACCTGGGGGCCCCTGCTTTCACCATGGTCTCTCCCACTATGGGATGACCTAGGGGCTGGGACCCAAAATGAAAGATGGAAAAATGCATATTTCTCCCTTTCCTGCTCCCTAAGCCTAAACTAGAGGGCTTTTCTAGCATACTTCTTCCATGCTTCAGTGTCCACATCAGCTTTTGAACCGCCCTGAACCCAGGCTGCGGTGGGGGAATCACTTCCAGCTCAGCGGCCCCGTCTTCCTCTGCCTGCTCTGGATCACCTTCCGGGGTCTTCACACTGCCCCTCCGTGCGCCCTCCTGGGTGCTGTAGCTGTGTCTGGTGGGACCTACGGGTAGCCTATCTCCATGTTCACCAAAGCTGACTTGAGGCATGTTTTTTGTTTACCATTGTCTACATTGACAGGTTTTCCTGGAGGTTGTGAATTATATTTACTGGAAGGTTGATGGACAGTTATACCAAAAATAGATTGATACACATGTGGAACCTAATGGATATAAGAAGGAAAGATGGAGCTGTCTGGAAACATTCTGAAAAAGTACACAGTGAAACAAACATTTCATCCTTAATCAAAGTTTGAATACTTTATGTTTGAATTCAGGAATTTCTCAATGTTTGCTTTTTGGACAGTGTTACTGTAGTAGGTTTCTCTCCTGTAACAGGGACAGTGGGGTGGGGTTAGCAGAGAGCAGGGTCAGGGAAGACTTACAAATTGAGAGACACGTGAACTGAGCTTCAAAGAAGTCAGATTAGTAGCAGTTACTCAGATGAATGGGTAACAGTGTTCTAGCAGAGAACACAGCTTTAAGAAAAAGGCAGGTCTAAATGTGCTTGGTGTGTGTGTCATCGAGAAAAAGACAGGAGCAGAAAAGGAGAATCTGACTCCCTTAGCCACTCATTGTGCCTTCTTAGCCATTGCTACAAAATATCCCCACAGACATATGTGTAATTGTTAGAAACACCTTGATATTAATTTCAGAAATGCAAGTTTTAGAATTTAGAACATGTGTTAAATTATCGGTCCTGTACTTTGAATTATCTTATCTCACCATTGATAGTAAGCATCTACATCTCTAATTAAAATCAACTGCATCTGTCATACTTGTTTTTACTTACTAGGAATTTCATTCTTCAGCAAAATGAACAGGTGCTGTCTACTTTGATCTAAATGTGTGCTATTTGCCTTTGACTTTTTTTAAAGTAAACTTTCAATTCTGAGACAATTACAGATTCACAATTCATAGTTTTAAATTTACAAATAATACAGGGAGTCTGTGCACCTTTTACCCAGTTTCAAACGGTAACATCTTGTAGAACTGTAGTACAGCAGTGTAACCAGGATATTAGTGTTGATACAGGTGAGATGCAGAGCATCCATGACCACAGGGCTCCCCACTTGCCTTCAAACAATCCGTCCTCTCCTCCTTTCCCCTCCTCCCCATCCTTAACCTTGGCAACCTCTAAGCTAGTCTCCATTTCTGTAATTTTGTCATTTCGTTAATGTAATATAAGTGGAATAATGCAGTATGTAATAACCTTTGGGTTGGCTTTTTTCACTCTCCATAATCTTTTGGTGACTCATTGAAGTTGTATGTATCAGTAGTTTGTTCCTTTTTATTGCTGAATAGCCTTTCATGACTTACTTCAGCTATCTTTTGCCATTCTTTGAAAACCTGAAGTCTTGTTACTCTGGAGTTTGTCCTTTAGATACTTGCTTTGGTATTTAGACTAAAAGCCAAACCCTCAGGAGCACTCTGGTTTTCCTTCCTAAGTTGTACTTAGATTGGTCAGTCATAATATGTTGACATTATAAAGTCTTATAGGAGAAAAAAATATATTAGGTACAAGTAGATTTAGTTACTTTATCCCTCTTATATTTCTTAAAACTAGAAGTAAGGCAGAACACATTAGGGAGAATGCTGCTTGAGAAATATTTAGAACAGCCCCTGTTCCAAGATGCCCTTGTGCTGGTCCCTGCATGGAGCGGGGAAGGAGTACTGCAGGCAGTGATTTTTGGCGAGAGGAGGGTACCCGCCTGACAGCCCAGCGCGAGCGCCATTTCTGTGTCATTAGTTGACATGATTTTAGTTGTTGAACAAAAATTCTGCCCCCAGTAAAGAGGGGATGATTGGAGCCTTCCTGGTTTCAAACTGTGGTAAATAAGCATGGGACCAGATTCTGACATGTTACATTCTCATGTAAGTAGCCTAGATTTCACTCCTGCAGAAGGAATAATTTAATTGAATTGCCAACAGTGTTTAAGTGGAGTGAAGTCACTCAGTCGTATCCGACTCTTTGTGATCCCATGGACTGTAGCCTACCAGGCTCCTTTGTCCATGGAATTCTCCAGGCAAGAATACTGGAGTGGGTTGCCGTTGCTTTAATGGCAAGCAGTAAAGTTAATAAGGTCCAAAATATCATTTTAAACTTTAAAATCAGTGATACCATGGGCTTTCCTGGTGGGCCAGTGTTTAAGACTCTGCACTTCCACTGCAGAGGGCATGGTGCAGTCCTTGGTCGGGGAAAGATCCACATGCCATGTGGTACTGAAGAAAAAAAAATAGAAACAAAAACTGCAAAATAAATAACTAAAATCAGTGTTACCTTCCACCTTAGAGAGTCATAGCTCTGCCTGCTTCGGTTTTCATATGAGGAAAAACAGCGAACACACATATGCAATAATAAATATATTACTATCATAATTACCCACTTGGCACACTGTTTATTATTTTATATTAAGTAGATGCTTTGGAGGAAGAGGGAAAAAATAAACATTGGAGACTTTCAGATGCTTACCAAATACCAGTGTTTATCATACAGTATTGTTAACACTTGACCAGGGATTTTTAAATTGTCATTTTGCTGATAGCAAATATAAAATGAGAATTCTTCAGCAGAAGTTAATCTCATCATTATCCACTTCAGACAGTGTTTTTTATGCTGATCTAAAGAGGTTTATGCATATTTTAACTATCACATAATGATCATCTTTAAGTAGTAACATAAAAGTTAATGAGTATAGAAAATCTGCCAAATAAATCCACCCAGTAATCCAAGACACTTATAGAAATACATGCTTTAATGTGAGCACAGATTTTACTTGATTAGTGCTCTATTTCTCAAGTCAGTTATCAAACTTAAGGAAAATCTGAATCAAGATTTTTGATTGACATATTCAATGGGATTTGATTGGAGTGCAGATAACTACACAGTGTTTTAGTGTGACTTTGTAACCAGTCTTCTGATCATAATTACATTATATACTCTGAAAGCAGTTTTTAACTTCTAGTCTTTTGTATGTACACAGTTTCTTAATAAACTACTCAATGAATAAAATGTACCTAAATATATAAAGTTTACTTTCTGCTCACCTAAATAATGTAAATATTGACTCTGATCTTATCAGCTCATTACAAATATATAGGTGTCAGAGGTGGGTAATGTGTGTTAGTTGCTCAGTCGTGTCTGACTCTCTGTGACCCTATGAACTGTAGCTCTTCAGGCTCCTCCGTCCATGGGATTCTGCAGGCAAGAATACTGGAGTGGGTTGCCATTCCCTTCTCTAGGGGATCTTCCCAACCCAGGGATTGAACCCATGTCTCCCGTGTTGCAAGCAGATTCTTTACCATCTGAGCCCCAGAGAAGGTGGATAATAGACATCTAAAATATTTATTGGCATATAAGAAATGAATCACCAGTCCAGGTTCGATGCAGGATACAGGATGCTTGGGGCTGGTGCACTGGGATGACCCAGAGGGATGGTACCGGGAGGAAGGTGGGAGGGGGGTTCAGGATCGGGAACACGTGTACACCTGTGGTGGATTCATGTTGATGTATGGCAAAACCAATACAACATTGTAAAGTAGCCTCCAATTAAAATAAATTTAAATTTAAAAAATAAAATATTTATTGGTACCACTATTATCATTTAATACTGCTTACTAGTAGTTAGAATCATGAAGAGAGTGAAAGAAAAGGTATAGTCCTTAGCTGTTTGCTCTGGGCACACTGCAGGTTGTCAGGGACTCTGTCTATAGTGAGATAAGCCAGGGTGGAGGAGAGAGCAGGTTTTAGAGCCATTCAGACCTGCTTTCATATTCCACTTCCACCACCCAGTAGCTGGGTGTCTGTAGGCAGGTTCTGTAACCTCTTCAAGATTCATGTTTTGGTGGGATTTTTTAATTTATAGAGATAGTTTATGAAGGTTAAAAGAAATGAGTTGATAAAGCACCTAGCACGGTGCCCAGCACATAGCAATCTGTGCTTCAGGAAAGAGATGAAAAGGAATCCTACTGCCTGTAGGTAGAGCTCCTCTCCTAAAAAACAATACCATTCATAAAATCCTAGTGTGCATATAATTCTAATATATGTAGAAGTCCGGAATATATAAACATTTTCACTCATTTTGCTTCTCTAAAATATCTCTATGAGTTTTGTGAAACTGCTTAATTTCTTTAAAAAGCTTTATCTTAGTAGGACATGTTACTGTACTTATACAAGGGGGGAAAAATCCAAATCAAATATAACCTAAAAGTTTCCTTTCAGATTTATAGAAGTTAAGTGTTGGTGAGAGGGGGGATCTATTTTAATGCTTTCATTCTTTGATTTTTAGCAGGAAAGGAAGGACAAGAAATCCTGGGGCCAGAAGCTCGGGCAGATGAAGTGGGATGTGCAGGTACTCTTGCCTTTTTCTCAAGCACTGTCATCTTTGAACAGCCTTTTGTGTGACTGGTTTTTGCATTTGTGAGTCCTGCATTTAATCTGTTTTCTCCTCTTTATCTTGCCCTCCTTTAAATGTTTAAGTACCTAGGCATATGGGGCACTGTATGAAAAGTTACATGTTTATATTCTTTAAATATACTGCAAGCTTAGATATTCATATTAATACAGGTATTCATCTGTAAGGATAACAAATATAATCTACAGATAATCCACAGAGTAAGTGTTTGAATGATAATTTAAACTTTTATCAGATTTTTAGCATAGTTACAGCAATATAGATCTATGTTGAGTTTCATTATTAGTTACCAGCATCTACATGAAATTGCCCACAAGACTAAAAGCAGAAGAGAGAAAAATAAGCAAATATCATGGGTTATCTAGAAACCAGATGAAAATTATGAATATTAATAAGTGAACATGTCACAGCAAACAAGAGAATACACTTTTTCTTACCATTTCTGTGATTGAAAAAGGCCAAAATGAAGTTGAAAGTGAAAGTTGCTCAGTTGTGTCCGACTGTTTGTGACCCCATGGACAAGAGTCCATGGAATTCTCCAAGCCAAAATCTGGAGTGGGTAGCCTTTCCCTCCTCCAGGGGATCTTCCCAACCCAAAATGAAGTTGAATTATAGTAAACAAAGAAATTTGCTTCTAGGTGACTATTTTAGTACATATTCCCCGAGACTTAAACTATTCCTCTATTATTGGATTCAAATCAGATTTAAGAAGCAAAAGAGTAAGTGCAAATCTTAAATCCAGATATTTCATATGATAATGTCCAATATATAATAATACCAGGCACTTATTACTTCTGATAAGGCGGTCTTCAAATGTAAACTTCAAAAAGAAATTCCAAATTATTAAAACATTTCCTCAAAATTCTGTACTTAAAAGTAGTATAATGTATTCTGTATATTCAACCATAGATTAGATATTTCTATCATATAGTTTTAAAGTTTTTTGTTCTTTGCAGTACATTTTAGGAGTATTCCACAGAGCCTTATAAATCACCTTGTGTTGTGTAAGATGAGTGTATTTTGCAGTAATGTGTCAGAAATCGATTTTTACCTATAAGCATCAGCCCTCCCATACTTGTCAGTTCTATAAAACAAAGAGCAAGCCTTTGTCCTCTTACTGAAAGTGCACTCCAAATTAATCAAATAATGGAATATGTGATCATTTATGGTACCACAGCCAAAGATTTTGTATTCTGCCTTTAACATGGTTGTGTTGAACTTGCATGAATAATGTATTCAGGTATGCTTATTATCAAATATTTGTCAGGCTGACTTATACATTACATAAAATATTTAAACAATATATTTGTTGTTAGTAAAATAGTGTTAATGAACACAGAAGAATGCTGTTCATTACTCTTCTATTTAATGTTAAAATGTGACAACTCACGTCACCAGATTAGTAGAAGGTCTTCTGTAGAAGATCGTTTGCCCTTTGAGGCAAAGTGCCAGCAAAAAAGACACCTAGAGTTCCAAGTTGACAGTATTTTACCTCACAGTCTGCTCTGCAGTACAAAAATGACTTCATGCTTTCAGTTTGAGGTACTGAGTGATACACAGTTTCCCTCCTTCCCCCAAAAATAGTCAGATCTGGAAGGTAGTGTAACTGTATATAAGCTAGAGTTCCCGCTGAAATACAGCACCCCCCTCCAAAATAGTGAGCCCTGGGTGTTACTTCCCTGGCACTCGGGGAGTTAGGAGTGAACAGACATTTAATAAAACTCTGATAAATGCAGTTCTCAGCAAAGAAGGGTGGAAATGAGATGTTAGAGACTTCAGAGCAGTAACTTTGAAATCGTGTTTCACCTTTGCTTGTGTTAGTTCTTCACTTCCAGGGAATAATGTGCTGACAAAGTAAACAAAACCGTGGCAAGAGGTCACCGTCATTAGTTCAGAACTTTGTCAGCTCCTTTCTCAAGCTGACTTCCTTCTGCAGTTCACGAAGTGAGGAGAACTACAGTCTCAGCTTAGTATTCAGAGAGTGAAAAAGTCACCCAAAACAGCCTTTGTTCTTCTAAACATCCTTTCCTTGTTTATTTAGCTGATACTTGTGCAAAGTTTCAAAATTGGAGGATAAAGGATAACTATCCTTTATTCTGATGGGATTAAAACACTGATAGCCTCATAAAAATGTTATTTAGCCTTTATATTAAATGTTTGTCTCTCTAGCCTTGCTTTCTATAATTTGTATTATAACCCTACAATTGTACACTTTGACCAATGATTATAATCCTATAATTCTATACTGTGACAGTTCAGAGTTTTGTCACAAATGAAAAACCAAATTGTCATCATATTCTCTGTATTTGCTCATGTCTTTAATATTTAAACACATGCAATTTATTAGTCTTAAGACTAGGAATTTTGCTTTATAATAGACCTTTTCACCATGTGCACTTCCCAGCACTTTATGTTTCAGGGGTAAAACTGAGGAATGTCTGGTCTTAGCTTGAAATTGGCTTGGTAAGTACAGGTTCATGGAAGCTGTGTACTTTAGCTGGAAAGAGCCCAGCTTTCGATAGCAGACCCCCAATACTGAGTCATCTGCTCTAGTTCAGCGTTCACCTTGCAGGACTGCTTTGAAGAAAACATAACAATTACAGAGCACTTACTATGTGCCTGGTACAGTACTAAACACATACTGTGTTAATTCATTTAGTTCTCCCAACTACCCTAGGACATACTGTTACTGTCCTCCAGATTTTATATTATACAGACTGATAAGGTATAGCCTCCCAGGTGTCTGATAGACATACAAAATTCTTCACTTTAGAGAGTACAGTTGACCCCTGAACAACACAGGTTTGAAAGATGCGGGTCCACATATACATGTATTTTATTTAATAATAAATACTGCAGTGCGTTACAGTCTGGGGTTGGCCAAGTCCAAGGATGTGGAATCATATACAATGAGGGCTGACTCTTAAGTTATATGTGGATTTTCCACCACTTGGAAGGTCAGCTCCCCTAAACTTCATGTTTTAAGGGTCAGCTATAGTTACAATCTATTATCTGGCAGATTAAAAATGACATTTCTAACATCACTGTTATATTTGATATCCACAGCAGTTTAATACCATTCATTTTTTAAATATGAATACCTCTTTGAGAGTCAGAAATGTTACATCATAATGTTTACTCCCTGAACTAATATAGAATTTAATGCTAACCAGTGTATATTTCCTGTTCAAAGATGCTTTTGATCAGCTGTCATTTCTTTGCAAGAAAAACATATATATATATTGAAATTTAACTTTCTCCTTAGTTTCCAGGGACTATATGGCTCCTAGATTTTTTTATATTTATGGATTACTTTATCCTATGATCACTGATCACAACGTACATGACAATTTTAATAACTACAGTTTACCCTTGAACAACCTAGGGGTTGGGGCGCCAACCCCTCTGCCCAGTCAGAATCCACATACAACTTAGAGTGAGCCCTCCTGAGTACCCAGCTCCTCCGTACACAGAGCCCCTCTCTGTCTGCCGTTTCACATCCATGGACACAACCAACCATGGAGCAGTAGAACTGTAGTGTTCACTATTGAAAACATCCGGTATAAGAGGACCCATGCAATTCAAAACTGTGCTGTTCAGGGGTCAACTACTCATTAAAGTAAAATGTTACTGGAAATGAGATTAAAGGAGCCAAAGTATTTTTTAATTAGCCCATAATCAGCAGTTTAATGTCGCTTATTCTAGAAGAAAAAGTGTGGAGCATTAATTCTGTTCCTGGTTTCTCTTTAGCTGTGAGAGAACTTTATTCTCATAAATAAAAAGATGAAATAAGTTTTGTCACAAGTGATTTATTAAATTCTTTATATATCTTCAGAACTATATGCAAAGAATTATGGTTATCTGTTAAGAATATTTGAATGACTTGTCAATGACCAGTTCTATTAAATGAGCCTTCAGTTTTGTTGAAAGCAAAAATTGAGAGCCACCTATTTCGCTAAAGGATTTGCTTCTCAGTCACCTGAATCATTTAGGCCCTCACTTCCTTGGGTGTATACCAAAAGGCTTCACCCATACTTACTTACCAAAGACTAATGATATCTTTTCTGACTTTTGCTACTTTTTTTACTCTCCCTTAGAGGCACCTTGTGGAATATATTCAGAAATGGTTGGGAATATTGAAATATTGCTAATCAGTACCTTTCATCAGTACATTTTTAAATAAAAATTATTTTAATACCTTAACTAAGTATATTTTGATCAGTTTCTTAGAGCTATAAACTTACTAGTTCATTCAATTTCTGGAAAATTTGTACCTAATAACCTTACTAGTGAAACCAATTATCACTGTTAGACCATCAGCCAAGTCAGACTTTCTGGCAGAAAAATAAAGTGTGTCTTCATTTTTCTAATTAAAATGAATGTGTTGATATACGTTTTGAGGAATTTCATAAAATTTTTTCTATTAATATGAAGAATATATAATTTATAAATAATGAGGAATGTATAAAGTATAAATAAATATTCTTTAAACTAGATTGTTCAAAAATGAGGTTAAGGTTATTTAGATCTAATCTAATTATTATGAGTTATAAAAATCTTTGTCTCCAAATGAGTATCTTTACAACCAGTCAGTGTATAGATAAGTTTATAACTTATTGAATATATAAGCTTCATGTATAAAATATATACTACATATGTAACTCTGAACAACATACACTACTTAAAACTTCCATCATTCCATTTTCTAGGATATATTTAGCTACTAGGCTACAGAAAATATATGGCATTGAAACATGTACAATAACATATAAGAAACGAATCATCGCCAGTCCAGGTTCAATGCAGGATACAGGATGCTTGGGGTTGGTGCACTGGGATGACCCAGAGGGATGGTATGAGGAGGGAGTAGGAGGGGGGTTCAAGATTGGGAACATGTGTACACCCGTGGCGGATTCATGTTGATTTATGGCAAAACCAATACAATATTGTAAAATAATAATAATAAAAAGAAAATATAAACTTTTGAAAATGGAGAATATTTAATTGAAATAAATATTTTGTAATATAATCTGATAAAAGTATTTTTAAGTAACTTGTCAAATCTATATTTCCTCTATAAGAAATCACATAAATATAAATTTCATTTGTGAGTTTAATCTAGTTTAACTCAAATATCTGAAGTTACATTGAAAAGATCTACTTAAAAAAATAATGGTAATATACAATGGAACTATATGTAACTTTGTTCTGTGTTTTCCAAGTCTCCTGTAAATGTGTTATCATACTTTCATAATTTAAAAAATAAAAAAGGAAAATAAAATTATAAAGAAAAGATATAACAACACAGACTTGTACTACTTTAGCTGTTCAGAAGTGCGTATTGTTTTAGCTAATGACAGATCCTAGGAAAGGTTTTCGAGAATACTCCTTGCTTTGTTCTCACCAGCATTCTGAAGAGCAGTGAATTTTTTAAGAATAGTTAGGGAATGAAACAGGTGAGGTCATAAAGGGGAAATTACTCTACTTTCTCTGGCCATGTCATATAGCTGATTTCAGAGATGCATAGCCATGGCCAAAACATCCCCATTTTAGTCACCAGCCTTTCCCCTGATAGAAATCCTGGGAAGGCTGGACACTAGAGTGCTCTTATGTTGGCCTAATTGATCAGTAAAGCAGGCTTCTCCCAATCAGTACTTTGAATTGTTTTCCTTTGGCAGCTGGAGGTTTTATACTGCAAGGCATGCGGTGTACTGATGTAATGGATGGAGGGGGGACCTGTCTGTCTTTGAAGTTAGAGCAAAGGACTGTGAAAGAGGAGTAGAAGAAAGAAGCTTTTGGACTCTAGGAAGGGCCCTGCATGAAAGCTGAGGATCTGGAAATGGATTGCCTTTAGGTGAAGAGTGGTGGCTTCCCTCTTAAAGAGTGTTCACCTCCGCCTGGACCCAGTGACCAAGGTTTGGTGACGACTGGCATCAACTGAAAAAATAAGAGTTCTCAGTACAGGTGACCATCGAACACCACAGTGGTGGAGGCACCTGCCCCCCTGCAGTGGGAATTCCATGTGTAATTTACAGGCAGCCTTCCCAATACTGGATTCCTCTGCGTCTGCAGTTTCACATCCATGGGTTCAACCAACGACAGTTGTATAGTACTAGAGTATTTACTATTGAAAAAACCTGAGTATAAGTGGATCCTTACAGTTCAAACCCATATTGTTCAGGCACTGACTATATATAGCAGACACTATGTAACTGATAGCTACTGACTGTGTATAAAAGGAGGAAAAGATGGTGAGTAGTCACCTTTATTACTGTGTCATTGGTGCTATAAGTTTTAAACAGCAGCCACATTGAGGAACTGAGTTACTGCTCCCATGCAAGTGTTTTAGTATCTGTTGAACAACAAGATGCTGGTACATCACCATCTTAATTGGGCCCAGTTAAGTCTGCTGTTTCACAAATTCAGAACTGACTTCAATCTGAAGTATGTGAAGAAGTCATACATGAGACACCCAGACACCATACTGACCCAGGATAGTCACCAGAAGTGTGGACCCTCCTCCGGGAGGAGGACAGACAGACGGAAACCCCAGTGCACCAGGCCCACCCTGCAGCACACCAGTGCCCTGGCTCCTTCTCCAAGTGAAGATGTGCGTTACCCTCGTAACCTTCTGACTCCGGAGGAAATGCCTCTCCCATCACCCAACAGTAACACAGTAACTGGAGCAGAAAGACAAAGAACAGCCCTGTCTGTATCTGAATACTCGGGGAGATGGAAAGCAGTTTTATCAATTGGATACTCTTTAACTCTTCTTAGAAATCTTTCTGACTGTAGCTAACTATTAAAGCTGTTTTCTAAGAAATCACATAATTGAACTGAACTTCAGAGCAGTTTGCACTCAGTTTGTCATTCAAGTACAACTCTAAGTAAACATGATACAGTAGGTTGCTAGGATGAACTTAGGTTTGAGAACTGTTTTTCTCTTTTCCTGTTTTCCTTGCTTTATTATTGATTGAGAAACTAAGGATTCAGCCGACTTCCACTGGGTCTTTTTCACCAGTAAAATGGAATAGAAGTACAACCCTAATTTAAAGAGGATATGCTAACAATGTCGAGACTTTTAGAACACCTTAAACTTACGAAAACAGACTTCTCAATAGATTATAGCTGAATGAGTAAATTGTTTTTAATATTCCTGTAAATGTTTCCTGTAGATTCAAGGACAGTCGTGTATTCTCTCAAGATAGTTTCTTATTTAGGAAAACTATGTAACAACTTGGTGGTGAAATGGCTTTTTTATAGAGTATGCATTTCTTTTAGTAAAAGATGATGAATGCGACTCAGACGCAGAAAATGAACAAAACCATGATCCTAACGTTGAAGAGTTCCTGCAACAACAAGACACTGCAGTCATCTACCCCGAGGCACCTGAGGACGACCAGAGGCAGGGCACGCCGGAGGCCAGCGGGCATGACGAAAACGGTAATTGGAGCTCACGGCCGCTTGGTTCTCAACTCTGAAGGATTATTGCTTCCACTGCACTGTGTGGGAACCCACCCCACTATAGGGAACATTTCTGAAAACCAGAATTGATTGCAGATGGCAATCAAGAGTAACTTCTTTAGCGAGTGGAGTGATGTCCATGGTGACAGTGTGTAGTCTTCTGTCAGTGCATCTCGTGTATCCTGTGGTACCCCCGTGTGTGAAATGCTTAGACCATGCCTGGACACTGACTTCCATTCACTTATATGGCAGCAGGCAGTAGAAGTAGGTACTGGGAGAAACCATACTTTCCCTTGATGCTACTCCTCTGTTCTGGAAGAAAACCTTGGTGGTATGGTCCAGAACATACTAATTTGGAGACAATTTTTCTTTCCCTGTATCTATGTTGGTTGTCTCTGATATTAACAGCCAGTGTATAAACAGCAGTAAAATACAATAGTAATGTGTTCATATGTCATTTTGCCTTCCAAGCACTAGAAACAGATAAAAATAGCATGTTTCAATACTACTCTCTCAAGTCACCTCACGCTTTCCCTCCCCTACTGTGACCAAAGGTCTGTTCTTTATATCTGCATCTCCTTTGCTGCCCTGCAGATAGGATCATCTGTACTGTCTTTCTGGATTCCATATATATGCATTAATATATGATATTAATATACGATTGTTCGCCTCTCTTTCTGACTTCCCTCATTCTGTATAATAGGCTCTAGGTTCATCCGCCTCATTAGAACTGACTCACATGTGTTCCTTCTTATGGCTGAGCAATATTCCATTGTGTATGTGTACCACACCTTCTTTATCCATTCATCTGTCAGTGGGACATCTAGGTTGCTTCCATGTCGTAACTATTGTAAATATTGCTATAATGAACATTGGGGTACATGAGTCTTTCTTTGTCAATTATGGTTTCTTTTTCCCAGTAGTGGGAATGCTGGGTCATATGGTAGTTTTATCCTTAGTTTTGTAAGGAATCTCCATACTCTTCTCCACAGTGGCTGTATCAATTTGCATTCCCACCAACAGGGCAAGAGGGTTCCCCTTTCTCCATACCCTCTAGACATTTATTGTTGGTTGACTTCATGATGATGGCCATTCTGATAAGAGTGAGATAATACTTCACTGCAGTTTTGATTTGCATTTCTCTGATAGGAAATGATATTGTGCATCTTTTCATGTGTCTATTGGCCATCTGCATGTCTTCTTTGGAGAAATGTCTGTATAGGTCTTCTGCCCACTTTTTGATGGAGTTGGTTGTTTTTCTAGTATTGAGCTGCATGAGCTGCTTGTATAATTTGGAAATTAATCCTCTGTCAGTTGTTTCATTTGCTGTTATTTTCTCCCATCCTGAGGGCCATCTTTTCCCCTTGCGTATAGGTTCCTTCATTGTGCAGAAGCTTTTCAGTGAGATCCCATTGGTTTTTGTTTTTAATCTATGTTACTCCAGGAGGTAGGTCAGAGAAGATCTTGCTTATTGCTATGATTTATGTCAAAGAGTGTTCTGCCTATGTTTTCCTATGAGTTTTATCGTTTCTGGCCTTACATTTAGGTCTTTAATCCATTTTGAGTTTATTTTTGTGTGTGGTGTTAGGAATTTCTAATTTCTTTCTTTTGCACATAGCTGCCAATTTTCCCAGCACCACTTATTGAAGAGACTGTCTTTTCTAATCTGTATGTATCCCTAGATCTGAAGTGGGTCGTGTGTGTGTGTGTGTGTGTGTGTGTGTGTGTGTGTGTGTGTGTGTATTCAGTCAGTAAGTTGTGTCTGACTCTTTGCAACCACATGGACTGCAGCACGCCAGGCTTCCCTGTCCTTCACTACCTCCCGGAGTTTGCTCAAATTATGTCCACTGAGTCAGCGATGCTATCTCATCTCATCCTTTGCCACCTGCTTCTCCTTTTGCCTTCCTTCTTTCCTGGCATCTGCTGCTGCAGCTTCTAAGTCGCTTCAGTCATGTCCGACTCTGTGCAACCCCATAGACAGCAGCCCACCAGGCTCCCCCATCCCTGGGATTCTCTAGACAAGAATACTGGAGTGGGTTGCCATTTCTTTCTCCAGTGCATGCAAGTGAAAAGTGAAAGTGAAGTCGCTCAATCGTGTCCGACTCGTAGCGACCCCATGGACTGCAGCCCACCAGGCTCCTCCATCCATGGGATTTTCCAGGCAAGAGTACTGGAGTAGGGTGCTGTTGCCTGGCATCTGAGTATTTCCTAATGAGTCGGTTCTTTGCATCAGGTAGTCAAAGTATTGGAGCTTCAGCATCAGTCCTTCCAATGGATATTCAGGATTAACTTCCTTTAGAATTGACTGGTTTGATCTTCTTGCAGTCCAGGACACTCTCAAGAGTCTTCTCCAGCACCACAATTAGAAGACTTCAATTCTTTGGCACTCAGCCTTTTTTACGGTCCAGCTCTCGTGTCCATACATGACTATTGAAAAAACCATAGCTTTGACTATACGAACATTTGTCAGCAAAGTGTTGCCTTTTTAATATGCTCTCTAGGTTTGTCATAGCTTTCCTTCCAAGGAGCAAGCATCTTTTAATGTCATGGCTGCAGTCATCATCTACAGTGATTTGGGTCTCTTGTAGACTGCACATATATGGGTCTTATCTTTGTATCCATTCAGCCAGTCTTTTGGTTGGAGCATTTAATCTATTTACATTTGAGGTAATTGATGATATATATATTCTTATTGCTGTTTTGTTACTTTGGGGATTGTTTTTGTGGATTTGGGCATTTATCATTTGTAGATTTTTTGATGATAGCCATTCTGACTGGTGTGAGGTGATACCTAATTGTAGTTTTGATTTCCATTTCTCTAATAATTAATAATGTTGAGCTTCTTTTCGTGTGCCTTTTAGCCATCTGTATGTCTTCTTTGTAGAAATATCCATTTAGATTTTTTGCCCATTTTTTGATTGCATTGTTAAAAGAACAGCTGAGTTGCATGAGCTGTTTGATGGGTGGTTTGTTTTTGTAAATCTTTTTTCTTCCCTTCCTCTTTGGTTCTTTTGTGATTTGATGACTATCTTTAGTGTTGTGTTGGGATTCCTTTTTCCTTTTTGTGCATATGTCTGTTGTAGATTTTCAGTTTGCAGTTCCCACAAGGTTTTGCTAAAGCAGTCAGTATATGTACGAGATAGTTTTAAGCTGCTGGTCTCTTAATTCCAAATGCATTTCCAATACCCTGCATTGTACTTTGCTCTTCTCACGATTGCTGATTTTGATGCCATGCTTGGGTGTGGACGATTTCCTGCCTTTACTGTATGTTTGCCCTAACCAGTGAGCTTTCCCATTCATAATTGTCTTGTTTCTAGTTGTAGGCTTTTTTTTCCCCCCTGGAGAAGTTTCTTTATCGGTTAGTGTAAAACTGGTTTAGTGGTGCCAAATTAGCTTTTGCTTGTCTGTAAAATTTTTGACTTCTCTGTCAAAGTCAGAGCTTTGCTGAGTATTCTTGGTTACAGGTTTTTCCCTTTCATCCCTTTAAATATACGTTGCCACTCCCTTCTGGCCTCAAGGGTCTCTGCTAAAATATCAGCTAATAACCTTATGAGGACTCCCTTGTATGTTATTTGTTGCTTTTCCCTTGCTGCTTTTAATATTTTCTCTTTAATTTTTTAATTTATTTATTTAATTGGAGGCTAATTACTTTACAACATTGTAGTGGTTTTTGCCATACATTCACATGAATCAGCCATGGGGGTACATGTGTCCCCCATCCCGAACCCCTCTCCCACCTCCCTCCCCATCCCCTCTCAGGGTCATCCCAGTGTACCAGCCATGAGCACCCTGCCTCATGCATCAAACCTGGACTAGCAGTCTGTTTCACATATGGTAATATACATGTTTCAGTGCTATTCTCTTTGATTTTTTATCAGGTTGATTAATATGTCTTGGCATGTTCCTCCTTGGGTTTATCCTGGGTTTATCTGTGCTTCCTGGACTTAGGTGACTATTTCCTTTCCCATGTTAGGGAAGTTTTCAGCTATTAATCTCTTCAAATATTTTCTCAGGCTCTCTCTCTCTCTCTTCTTCTAGGACCACTATAATGTGAATGTGGGTACATTTAATGTTGTCCCAACAGGTAGGTCTGGCCCCGGCTCCTCTGAAATCACTGCTTTTTCCCTTGTGTCCCAGCACACCCAATACCTTGTGTGTGCCCCTTAAGTATGTTACTTCTCTTTTCCTCAATTTTTTGGAGTTCCTGTGATCAAGCCCCTTTGGCCTTAAAAGTCAAATGCTCTTGGGTCTCATCCCCCTGATGCCAGGTCTCCAGACTCAGGAGCCTGATATAGGGCTCAGAACTCTCATTCCTGTGGGAGAACCTCTGCAATATGATTACTTTCTAGTATATGCATCACCCACCCAGCAGGAATGGAGCTTAGTTGTATTGCGAATACACCCCTTATACCATCTCCCTACGGCCTCTTCTGTGTCTTTGGAAGTAGAATATGTTTTCTGGTAAGTTCCAGCCTTTTATGCTGTTGGCTCTTCAGCAGTTAGTTGTGATTTGGACATCTTCTTGAGAGGCGGTAAGCGCAGGTCCTTACTCCTCCATCTTGTCCTCTGGGCTTACTTTAATCTTAGGCACGTATTCTTGAACTCAACACTGCAATGGTGATTCCCTTATTCTCTCTCATGAGGATGGATGCGGAAGGGGGTATGATTTGACCTATTATTGAATTATTTGATTTCTTACTGTTGAGTTTGAGTTTTAAGGATTCTTTGTGTATTTTGGATAGTAGTCCTTCTTCAGCTGGGTCATTTGTAAACAGTTTTCCCAGTCTGTGGTTTATCGTCTAACTCGCTTATTGTCTTATCTCATGAGGTTTAACATTCTCAATTAAGTCCAGCTTATCAATTATGTCTTTCATGACTCATGCCTTTGGTATCTAAACAGGCATTACAATACCCAAGTTGGTATAAGTTTTCTTCTGTTATAGCCTATGTCTTAGTCATTTTGCATTTTATAGTTAGGCCTGTGATCCTTTTTGAGTTAATTTTTGTGAAGGGTGTAAGGTCTGTGTTTACATTCATATTTTTGTGTGTGGATGTCCAGTTGTTCTTGAAAAGATTCTTTGCTCTATTCTATTGCATTTGCTCTCTGGGCTCACCTATATTCCATTCCACTGATCCATTTGTCTGTTCTCTCACCAACACCACACTGTCTTAATTATCATAGTTCTGTAGTAAGCCTTGAAGACAGTCTGGTAGTGTCATCAGTCTCCCATTATTCTTGCCTTCAGTGTTATGTTGCCTCTTCTGGGTCTCTTGCCTCTCCATGTGAGTTTAGGATTTTTGTCAATATCCATAAAATAACGTGATTGGGACTGCACTGAATATGAAGATCTAGTTGGGAGGAACGGACATCCTGATAGTATTGAGTCTCCTTATCCATGAGCATGGAATATCTTTGTATTTATCGAGTGCTTTGGTTTCATTTATCGAGTGCTTTGGTTTCATTTATCAGAGTTTTGTAGTTGTAGTTTTCCTCAAATAAATCTTATATATATTTTGTTAGATTTATGCCTAATCATTTCAGCATTTTGGTGCTAATGTCCTTTCATCTGAAGCAGTAGGTTACAATAAATATGAAAGGGAAATATAAAACCTTAAAATACAGATGTTTATAAATATGTAAAATTTTTATGTAACAAATAGGATTTCAAAAAGCCTCAGTGAAATAATGAAAACTAAACTTTGTAAAGTCCATTGTTACAAATCAGTGCAGTTAAGTCCCATAAGAATTGGAGCCTTAGTCATTCTGAATCAGTGTAACATTTGAAGTATACAATGTTTTTCATTCGGGTATTCATTACCTTCAGGCATGTAATGTAGTTTAACTACTAATACAGTATTTCTCAGTAGATATGCTGTCACACCAGCAACATCTCTTTCCATGAAAAAGTAATTATCTTCAGAAGCACTTAGGTTTTTAATGTTTTAGTAAATTAAACATACCATCCTGTACTTCATAAGTTGTAAACAGGGGAGCTTTATTCCAGCACATTGATTTATCAAAATTCTGGAACAGTGGGAACAAATCAAGGTTTTTTCACAGGTTTTGTATCAGTCTGCCACTAAAGGAAGTTTAAGACACAGAAATGTAAAATGTTCTTTAAGTAAGTTTATTTATGGTCACAGATTCATAAATGATCACAGATTCATAAAGAAATTATGTGGTCAGACATAGGGTGGATTTTTTAGTACTGAATTCCTACCATAGGTGTATTATAGGAATTCTAAAAAGAAACATTTATTCCTTTAAGGTCTTCATTGCTAAAAGGTGAGTTTAAAAAAAATTTTTTTTTAAACAAAAGCAAAAATTTTAACTTCTAAACCTGTTCATTCTATAAACTTATGATGTTAAATATTTAGATTTTCATTGTTTTATGCTGTTGGCCTAAAATAATAAGTTCATGTCTCATATGTGTGAGAACATTCAATAGATATTTATGAAAAGAACTTGCTGTTTAAATATGAGCAACTTGCCATTTTATAAAATTATTAGTATTTTGTACATTAATTACAAGAATTAATCATGAAGACAAACAAGAAAATAGAATGTAATGCGAGCAGACAGCTTATGACACAGGAGTTCAGGGCAGCTTGACTGGTGGAAGCAAACTGACTGCGGTGCTGATGATGAAGCACCTGTCACGTGGACTCTGACTTCAGCCCCTGAAGCCAGCTGAGCGCAGCAGCACCGACAGGCGAGGAGAGTGTCCCAAGTGCTGACTGCCCACTTGCCTGTACAAACAGGAAACTGACATTAGACAAAACACAGCATGATTCCCCGCCCCACATGTCCTCACAGGGCTGGTCTAGTCCCCTGAGAAGTGGGTCATGTCAGAGTCATCACCAGTGCAAAAGTCTCTGGTTCCAGGTGCCTTGCTAGCTGATAACAGAAGATACCATCATAAACTTTGGGGTCTTGGTTGTTTGACTTTATTCATATATTTGATATATATTTCAGTGTACTTAGCTATGTAGAGTCAGGTGTTCAGCCTGTTCTTTGCAGGCTTGTCCTTGAACAAGACATTTAATTTATATGGACTTGAATTTCAATAACAGTGACATGTTGATGAAGTAAAGAAAATTGTTAGGACATTTTCTCTGGTAGTCTGTTTTTCTATAAGAAATTAAAAATAAAGTTAAGATAACATTTATAGCAAGATGTGACTTAGGAACTTTTTTCTTTGAAGAAGTAAATCCAATATAGAAATGTAGTTAAATAATATTGGTATTTACATTTTAAGTGGTATTACATTTTAAGATTGGCAGGCTTAGATGTTTCCGTGTATTAAAAAGATGTAGTTCATTCTCTGAACTACAGTTTATCTATAATGGCTTATTTTCTGAAAGCTATCCTAATAGTCATCCATCTGAAACTAAACAAGAAGTGTGCTGGTGTGTCTCAGGAGGAGAAAGAACACGAAGAACTCACGCGGGGGCATCTCAGTGGGCAGCCCTCAGTCCAGCGCCCACCGCTCCTCACACCTCCCACAGTACGTCCTCCACAGTCACCTGCAGGGGAGCCTTAGAAACGGGCTCTAACTGTATGTTACTTAGTCTCTGATGCCTGAAGTGACATTTTTCAAATTTGAAAGAATGAGCATTCAATAACTAATGATGACATTGTTACCTTGTAGAAAGATGGTTATTGTGTACCAAACCCCTTTCATGTGTATACATTCACAATGATAACCTGCATTATAATTTTGCTTTTGTTTTGTCTAATTAACCATACAAAAGAAGAGAAGAATTATGTTTTAGTGAAAAAGATATGAGACTTTAAAGTCAGCTTGCATTTGACTCTCAACTTCATTGTTCACAGGCTGTGTGACTTGGAAGTAATTTAACCTTTTCTGGGCATCATATCCTCTCTTTATAAAACAGAGACACATCAGTGTGTTGGTTTTGAGGATCAGATACAAAGCACAATATCTGGCACATAGCAGAGGGCCTTGGTGGGCGCTTTGTTACTAGTTTGGGAACATCTTTAAAATGTACGATCCTTGTTTTACAGGAACACCAGATGCATTTTCCCAGTTGCTCACCTGTCCATATTGTGACAGAGGATATAAACGCTTCACCTCTCTGAAAGAACACATTAAGTATCGCCACGAGAAGAATGAAGACAATTTCAGCTGCTCGCTGTGCAGTTACACGTTTGCATACAGAACCCAGCTCGAGCGCCACATGACCTCCCACAAATCAGGACGAGAGCAGGTAAAGTGGCATGACTCAGACTCACCCACTGTCCACACCAAGAACTCCTCGCTCCATGGAAGGCAAGGGCTCTCACACACTGAAAGATTAAGGGGCTGTACCAGACAGTGTCTGGTCTGCAGCCTTGTAAAAAGGACAGTGATTATTCGTTTGGATGATCGGGTCATTTCTGAGTTTAAATGCACATGTAAACACTATGAACACTATTTTAGAAGTGACTACATTTTTTCTTTTTCAGACAAGGTCCCTTTCAACTCAGTTATTTTGCTTATATCATAACAAATATGTCAATTTTATAACTCGATTTCAAAATGGATTCTACTAAAATATTCAGTGTAGGAAAAATAAATTCCATTTCATAAAGCACATGACTTACTACTGACCAAGTAGAGGAGAAAATCAAACAATAATCAAGTTTAATTTTTCATGAAACGCTGACTTATCAGTATAACTGTGGCTTTTTT
This sequence comes from Oryx dammah, assembly GCF_014754425.2. Lineage (NCBI taxonomy): Eukaryota > Metazoa > Chordata > Mammalia > Artiodactyla > Bovidae > Oryx > Oryx dammah. Next base: position 49,607,629 of record NW_024070194.1, read on the forward strand.
TCATGTAAGGAAAGTTGCCTCTTAAGAATCTAAAGTTTAGACTGAATCATTTTTAATCTGAGGACTCAATTTTTCATATGGTTTATTCTGTTTCTATGTCACTTTGCCTCAATTTCTAAAAGTATAAACCAAAACTATCCTTAAGTTACGTTGCTGGCTCTGAATTTAAGGATTAAAGTCAGAAACGTTTTGCCAGTTCTGCTTCTGTAAGGTCAACTGTAAATAATCAAATTAATATCTGGTTAATCTAGATTTAAAAGTCGAATAAGTGTTCAGCAGCACACAGTATGTTGAAGGTGTGTGCTGTGCTTGGGGCGCATGTCCAGTCTCTTCTGTCAAATGACTTGGAATACCTGTGCACCTGAGTGTAAGAGTCTGCTCCGTGTGTACCCACATCACTGACCCGAGAGAGATCAAGTTACCCTCTTGGCTATGATGGCTCAACCAAAAACCAGGCCAAAACCTATAAGAGAAACAGTGATGAGAATGGGTCAGCCTGTCTTCTCAGGACCCTGGTGACAATACTCATGAAATCATGGGGTGTGGAGTGTACAGGCAGGCATGAGCACAGGGCCAGCTTTTCCTTGGGTAGTTCAGTGCTTCAGTCCACAAAGGAGCACTTGGGGTGGGAGTGAGTGCCACGAGGAGGAAACTGACCCACAGAAGACAAACCCCATCTTCTCATCTGCCCTGAACGAGTCTCGTCAGGGACAGAACAGAAGCATGCTCTTGGCACCCTGGTGTCGGGACCTGACCCCAGTGTAGACATGCCCTGGGGGCGTGGCCACAGTGCCGTTGGGCCCTGGGAAAGGGGCTGTTCAGGTGACATTTGGGAGCAGAACTATCCTGCAAGTGCTGCCCCCACATCCTCTCCACCAAGGGCCCTTGTCAAAGGAGCTTCAAAGGACAGAACTGGAGGGAAAGCAGGAGATGCTGTGAGCAAAATAAGTCATAAGATCTCTGATGAGCATGAAGGCCAGTGTGTGTGTGAGGCTTTCTCTGAGGATGTAAAGGTGGCTGGTCAGTTCCATATGTGAAATATGTGGTCAGACCAAGGTCAAAAAGGAGCTGTGATGGAATGTGGAAGCCAGCAACATGAGGGGTATAATTGGGAACCGTTTAGGTTAGGAGGCAGAGCGTCTGCCTTGCTGGCCTCTGGAAATCAAGGTAAACCTTTCCATGTTGTCTTATTCATGCAACAGATGTCTGAGTTTTGACTCTGTGTAAGGCCTGTTGTAGGTGTTCAAGACAGTAGTGAAAATGAGCAAGTCCCTGACAGTAGTGGGCGTGTATTATAGGTGAGAGAAAACAGATGTAAAATATAAACACAGGTAGAATGAAGAAAACAAAGCAAAGAGGATTGAAAGTGGCGGAAGATGCTTTTTTTTTTTTTTAATAGAGAGACTAGGGCATCTGAACCTAGACTTGGGTGAAGTGAGGGAGCCAGTCACAGAATGACTGGGAGAAGGGCCTTCTGTGCAGAAGGAGCAGAGAAGCGTGAAGGCCTCGAGGCAGAAGCCAAGGAACGGCAGGTAGCCAGGGTACATGAAGGGGAGAAAGACGAAGAGGCTGGGCAGGGAGGAGCCAGATGATGAGGCCTCTTGTATGAGCCATGGCTAAGGCCTGTGATTTTACTCTAAAGTATTACAGGGAAGCATTTGAAAGATACTGAATTTTGTATTTATGTCTTGTTTTTAAGGTCAGATGAGCTGTGGGGTGGAGAGTAGATGGAGAGAGACAAGAAGGAAGCAAGAAGCACACTTAGGGCTGTGGCTGTAACCCAGGCCAGAGGCACTGGTGTGACAGATGTGACATCATGAGGATGGTGGCTGCAGGCCGGCTTGCTGAGGGATTGGATAAGGGTCTCAGGGAAAGAGAGGGACCAGGATTCCTCCAAATTCAGGGCCTAAGGAATGATCAGATAAATGAGGGGTTTACTCACAAAGGTAAGAAACAAGAGTAAGTGTTACTCAGTTGTGTCCAACTCTTTGTGACCCCATGGACTAGCCCACCAGGCTCCTCTGTCCATGGAATTCTCCAGGCAAGAATACTGGAGTGAGTAGCCATTCCCTTCTCCAGGGGATCTTCCCCACCCAGGGATCGAACCCTGGTCTCCTGCACTGCAGGTGGATTAAGCCCCCAAGAAACAGGAGAGGAGGAGCTGATTTCCAGGAAAGAAATGAAGAGGTCAGTGTAGTCCTCTTAGCAAATGCCTGCCACTGTTCAGTGGGGACATCGAGGAAGCTGTGAGAGTCTAGAATGGAGAGAGGAGAGATCTAGAGAGAGCTGTTCAATTTCAAAGCCAGGGGTTTGGGGGAAGTAGAATCTGACACATACTTCATGCTCATTCTTGGTCCTTCCTGTGTGAAGGACAGAAGGGAGACTGCAGTTTAGGAAAGCACAGAGCAAGCAGAACTGCAGCCTTTGAACGATGGGTGGAGTCATAACAGTCACAATTAAGGGGAAACAGCCAAGAAGCAAGGGATGGTATCAGTGGGAAGCAGGGAGGTGAAGAGCGGTGTATGTGCAGAAGGTAGGACTCACTGGATGAGGAGATGTGGACTCCTGCTGAAGAAGCCTGGACACTCGGGGCTATAAACCTGGCATCTGTAGCCTCAGAATCTGTGCCCAGGGGTGAACAGGCATCCTCTAGAAATTCATGAGTAGAATGTATTGCATAATTCAGTTCAAACACTGCTTTTGTAAGATGAATAAAGGGTGCAGAATTTATTCGAAGTATGTAAAAGTGGGAGGTTGATAAGCCAGACAGAAAGCTATTACAGTAATCCATATTTGACTGAAAAGAGGGAAGTATTTTTTAAAAAGAGGGAAGTATTTTTTAAATCATCAGATTAAGATTTTGGAAATACCGAACTTACTAGAGAGGATAAAGTCCTGAAAAAGCCCAGCCTTTTCTTCTGTTCTGGAGACCTTGTTCTTTGCTTGAGACAGATTCCTGGACATTCTGGACCGTGGTTTCTTTACCTGTCAATTAGAGTGCAGGCGAGGGAAATCATCTCTAGTTCCTGGTCAAGTACATATTTTTGCTAAATGCTATATTGCGTCACAGAGTGATTCTGATTCTTTAAACTGGGAAGTGGAGATTTTCCTTTATTTCGAAATTCCGTTGCCACTGTCCTCTTCCTTTTTGGTAACATTCCAAGTATTAGATTTTTGTGACTGCTACTATTTGAGGCCTTTAAAGAAACAAAAGAACCACCCAAATATTACTTTTAGCAGACTGGATGTTCTTTATGTCTAAAGCTTTTTTGCTTTATAAATAAAATACCAATTCTTTCTTACAGAGACATGTGACGCAGTCTGGGGGTAATCGTAAATTCAAGTGCACTGAATGTGGAAAAGCTTTCAAATACAAACACCATCTAAAAGAGCACTTAAGAATCCACAGTGGTAAATATTTGTTTTCTTTGTCTACCTTGAATATCATAGTGATTATGATAGTAAATTAATATCACATGTGAGCTACACATATGGTTAGAAACTCATTGTAATTGTTTTGGGATAAACACTAATATGGAGACATTTTCTGCTTATAAACAGTATTTTATTGGGATCTTACTCTTTGGCTATTGGGATCTTACTCTTTGGCTAAAGTATATCAAGCTAAGAGGACACACTTTGAATTTCCTAATAAGAATATAGCATTTTACAAGATGTCCAACCTGAGACACTTGAGCTTTTCGATGAACGTTCATTTCGTTGCCTCTGTTGCACAGTTAACAAGGGAATGATAAAGCGTGTAGGATACATGCTTGATAAAGCATGTGCACAAGGAAAGGAGGAGATGAAGATATTCTCTCCATAAGAGAAGGAGAGATGGAACTCAAGATAGGAAATGGCATGGTGCACCATGGGGATTGTGGGAGAGGGCAGCACAAGGAGGGGTGGGAACGGTGGCGCGAGAGGGGGTTTCACGGAAAACGGGCTTCCCCCATCTCACCCTCAGTTCTGCACGACTCCTCATCTACAGCTTCACATGAAAAGTCAACATTAATACATGGTAAAAATGTGTCAATTTTAGACACTTACAACCAAAGAGAGCTCTATTTGCCTTTTTTTGGAGGCTTTACTTACCCAAAAGCAACCAAGAAAATTCACATTGCATTATGAATTCTGTCTCCTGGTAAGTTTTGATGCGTTATTTAATACTAAATAATTTCCATGAAAGACACCTGTTAACTAATGAGTGGGAAATTATGGATTTCTGCATATGCTGGTTTTGTGAAAATTATTATATTAATTATTAATCAATTTTACAAATATCCTGCAAAAAAAGTACGGTTGGGTGGCTTTGTGATATGTGTGTTTTATCTTGGAAAGGCATTAACAGAAGTTGTGCTGAATTGCTCATTGAGGGCTAAAGAATGTTACCTCTTAAAACATGCTCAAACTGAGATTCATACATTTTTTAAAATTTTTATACATTAATGTGTCTGGAAAACAAAGCTGTCTTTTGGCATCTGCATCAGGATCCTATTTCTTAGCTCCTGTGCTATTGAACAATTTTCATCAATTTCATATATATATATATTAACATATATCCAATGGATATTTTTCCTCTACTACTGTCCTTTTTCTCCTAGCTTTACTCAGATATAACTGACATACAGTGCTGTTAAGCAGCATGATTTGACTTATCTTGGCCATGGTAGATAATGCTGCAGTGAATGTATTGAAATGTATATTTCAATGTATAATATATACAGGGCTGTATATATAATCTTTTCAGAGTAGTGTTTTCAAAGTAGTGTTTTCATTTTCTTTGGATGAATACTCAGAACTGGAATTGCTGGATTAAAAGGTAGTTTTCTTTTTAATTTGTTGAGAAATCTGTATACCATTTTCCATAGTGGCTGCACCAATTTACCTCCTCACCCACAGTGACCTAGGGTTCCCTTCTCTCCACATTCTTGCCAGTACTTTTTTGTGTGTAATAATCATTCTGACAGGTGTATGGGGATATCATATTAATGATGTTGAGCATCTTTTCATTTGACTTTTGGCTTCTATAAGTATTTTTTGGATAAATATATCTGTTCAGATTCTCAGCCCATTCTTAATTGGGTTGTGTCTTCTTTTGATTTTGAGTTGTATGAGTTCATTGGACATTTTGCATATTAACCCCTTATCATTTATATCATTTGTAAATATCTTCTATTCAGTAGGTGGCCTTTTCAGTTTGTTCATAGTTTGTCTATACAAAAGTCTTTCAGTTCGATGTAGTCCCCTTTATTTTTGCTTTTGTTCCCCTTTCCTGAGGAGACATATCAAAAAAAAAATATTACTGAGATCTATGTCAAAGAGCTTACTGCCTGTGATCTCAAAGAGCTTACTGCCTGTGTTTTCTTCTGGAAGTTTTATGGTTTCAGATCTTTAATCCAAAATTTACTTTTGTGCATAGTATGAGAGAGTGTAGCTGTCCAGTTTTCCCAACACCAGTTATTGAAGGGGCTTTTTCCCCACTGTATATTCTTGCCATAGGTTAACCACCCTTACGAGTTCATTTCTGTGGTTTTTGTTATGTTCCATAGATCTGTTAATGTGCTTTTGTGCCAACACCATGCTAAATGACTGTAGCTTTGCAGCATAGTTTGAAATTGAGGCATGTGATACCTCCACTTTTGTTCTTTTTCAAGATTGTTTTGGCTATTCAGCATCTTTTATGTTTCCATGCAAATTTCAAGAGTTATTTATTCTAGTTCTATGAAAAATGCATTGGCATTTTGATAGGAATAGGCATTTTGAATATGTAGAATGAATGAATCTATATAGAATCAATATAGAATCATTGAACCTATTTTCTTAATTGTTCTTTGTTATTAATGTCTAGAAATTCAACAGATTTCTACATTAATTTTGTATCTGGCAATTTTACCAAATTCATTGATGAGCTCTAGTAGTTTTTTAGTGGCATCTTTAGAATTGTCTATGTATATAGTATTGTATCATCTGTAAACAGTGACAGTTTTACTTCTTCTTTTTCAATTTGGATTCTCTTCTTTTTCTTATCTGACTACTGTGGCTAGGACTTCCAATACCTTGTTGAATAATGAATAAAAGTGGCAAGAGTAGATATCTTTGTCTTGTTCCTGATCTTAGAGGAAATGCTTTCAGCTTTTCACCATTGAGTATGATGTTAGCTATGGGCTTTTCATACATGGTCATTATTACGTTGAGGTATGTTCCTTCTGTACCCATTTTTTTGAGAGTTTTTTTAATCATAAATGGATATTGAATTTCATCAAAAGCTTTTTCTGAATCTATTTAGATGATCATATGGTTTTTACTTTCAATTTGTTAATGTGGTATATCACATTGATTTGTAGATATTTAACCATTCTTCATCCCTTGATAAATCCCACCTGATCATGGTATACCTGGGTGTTTCAATGTGTTACTGAATTTGGTTGGCTAATATTTTGGTTAAGGAGTCTTGCATCTGTATTCATCAGTGATATTGGCCTGCAGTTTTGTGTGTGCTTTGTTTTGATATCAGGATGATGCTGACCTCATAGAATGAGTTCACAAGTATTCCTTCCTATCCAATTTTTTTAAACAGTTTGAGAAGGATAGGTGTTACATCAATAATTTATTTTTAATAACCCCCCTTCTTACCAGAAGGGCTTCCCTGGTTCAAACGGTAAAGCATCTGCCTGCAATGCAGGAGACTCAGGTTCAATCCCTGG